>NC_137465.1:168614610-169039816 GCF_964235325.1 Thermobia domestica | reverse complement strand
GTGACGTCACGAACATTGAGAAAGAAAAAATTGGTAAATTTTAGAGCTTTTTTGGGATTTTTTTTGACACGTTCCTATTTATTCTAGGATCATGGTTCGTACCTCGTTGTGTTTGTAATGAAGTACTGTCTCCAACTGTACTATCACAATTTCCCTATTGTCTATCAGAAGCGAGAAAATCGAGTCCAAATTGAAAAAAATGATATTTTTTCTGGAAAAATTTCTCTTTTTCGGGATTTCCTCCGCTCAAGGACACGATAGGGACATGTGAGTGGTACCAATGAAAGCTACCCTAATTTGACACAAAATCATTTGGGAATTATGATCCTCGGATAAATAGGGACGTGACAGGGATGTTTTTGTTTTTCCCTTAAAGTAGTACCTTAAAGTAGTATGGGTTATGCTTTCCACGTGAGTGAATTTTCTTTACGCCCTTAATTTTCAAGATATGAGATTTATATTTTCCACAGATATTAAATACACAATTTAGTATGTTTTACGCGATTTTGAGATCCAAGCGTTAACCCAGGGGAGAGAGGGACCCAAACTTGAAAAAGAGTGATTTTTCTGACAAAATTTCCCTTTGGAAGTAATTTTCCCTCCTAAGCACATGGTACCCACACACGAGTGGTACCACTCGAAAGGTTGATTCATTCCAAAGACAACAAGGTATGATTCATGTTCCTACGAAGAATAGTCTTTATGCTGAACCTCATTGAAAAACAATTGACTGACAATGTATTATTGGAGGAAATTGGTAAATCGGCTAGAGCATCTACACTAATTTTTAGGGACCATTCTTCATACCTCATTCTATTCACTATAAAGCAAAGATTTTTGGTACCACTTGCATGTTCGTGTCATGTTCCACTTGCATGTTCGAGGGGAGATATTGGTGCCATTTTTTATAATTTCCTTTTTTCCCACTTTGGGCTGGAATTTCCCGCCTTAGGCACAAAATAGGGAAATTTGACTAGTACAGTTGGAAACGCAGCTTCATTACAAAAAAACGAGGCATGAACCATGATCCTACGATAAATAGTCTCGTTGCTATATCTGCTTGACTGAAACTCTAAAATTTACCTAAAGAGGCAAGGTCCCATAAGGGTAAACTGCATGAATGGCCTCCCCGGTCACCCGACCTCACTGTGAGTTTTTATTGTAGAGGTGTTGTATATCAAGTACAAACTAATACAGTTTATCATTCTACAACTTTAATGCGTTTGCTGCAATGTTACATATCTACATAACCATATACACTTTCATAATAATAAAAAAAAGTTCAGCTGCTGTGTTCATAGTGATATCACTGTGAGCATTGTCCTTCACATTCGCAAAGCAACGTACAGACGAGGCCATTCTTAATACAAATACATTTCCCTGTACAGCGCAGTTTGCAACGGCATGTCACTAGTTGTCGACTGTTATCAGACATACTCCTCAACGTAGTCCACACAGGTTGGTAACCGAGTCCGTCATCCGTTTCCTTCCAACCCCAGTTCAGGGGTTCAACATCATGCACATCCTTTTCGAGACACTGTCGCCAGATCTTGCACTGAAGAGTTGCTCTTCTTGTATGGAGATTCAATGCGTCTTCGGTTGGAGGTATTCTGTCTATTGTGCGATTTTTCTTGCTGAATAGAATTCGTCTGGTTTCGTTGACTTCCTCGCAAGTACTTGATCTGTCGTACATGAGCGTCACAAATCGCTAAATTAGCATGCGAGATTGGTAGCTTACAACATCGTGAGAATGAACGACTGACAGTTTCCGGAAAGCTGTATCCACTTCTCTAAACGCCATCCACGTATTTCATGCACTTGTCTTGCAACGCCAAGGAAGGCTGACACTATGTCACAGCCCGTAAAACTGTGAAAAAACGGCAGCAAATCTATCGTTCCAGAAGGTAAGTTCGTGCACATGGTGTGTATAGGAATGAAACGTCGCATTTTAGCAGAACCAAAATCAACCCATAGTTTCTTCAGAGTGGGTGATAGATGCAGAAACGCAAAGAGAGCGATAACAACAACATCGGAGTCAACTGTACGAACTGCAATATTTTTGTGTCACTCCTCGGCGACGTGACGGACGTGCAGAAGTATTCTTCCGTCAGCTTTTATGTGGGATGAGGGAGAAATACCAGTAATATCTAAGTCTGAGGAAGAGGATAAGACTTGATTTCCTCTTGTGCAGAATATTTCTCTTTCTGAAATATCAACTGCACAGGCGAGGTAATGAAATAGCCTTTCCTTGTTGTCATCGTTTGCAAGGAACTTCTGGAAATTTTTTGGAAGCGGTCCCGTTGGCTTGACAACAAAGCAGTCACCCTGCCCACGCTTCTGACACATCTGTGTTTTCAAGCTCTTTTCGATGTAGCGGTCAAAGACCACGTCTAAGCGTTTAGTGTATCGAAGTGGGAAAGAAACCCAGGTATTCACAACTGTGGCATATTCTGCAAATGTTTTCGCTGCTCCTGGTTGCAGTTAGTGTACCAGCATCGCTCCATCGACGACAAGACAAGATGAATGGGGGCTGATAGTACTTGTACACCCATCAAATTTTTCAAAAAATTTCAAAATATCTGATTTAGAGGTAGGAAGTCTGAGATCTCCAAATTCAGATATTGATGGAGGATAAGTTGTGTTTTCATGAGAAAAGAATTCTCTGATATGGCCCTCCCTTTCCTGACATGCTATGAACATCTTGCATAGCAGGTTAGAATCTTTGTGTGCACTAGCAAGTTTCATCTTATCTTTGCAACGAACTTTCAACGAGCTACAGTTGAAAAGCTGCATATTAACTTTTTTTTATAACATTGTGTACAGACTGCTTGCATGTCATTAGACGGTTATAAACGAAGTCCCCATACATTTTGGTTCATGTGGTAGCTGCGATACGGACAGACTGGCACGAATCTTCTGGCGCTATACGTCTAGTGAACCCAACTGTAGAGAGATGCTCTTCTTCAAAAGGATTACCAGTATCACGAAGTACATCAATTAGGTTCTTCACATATGTCCTGTACTTGGTTTGGAATGCATCCGTTTCCTCGTGGTGTGATCTCGATACGTGCAACTCAGCAGAGTAGCTGTGTTCATACTCAGCCAGTAAACAAGCGATTTCGGGACAACTGACTATTTTCTTCAAAAGAATAAATGGGTTATCGGAAGCTCCCTATAGAGAACCACTTTATCAGTTTGTTGTTCTGTTCGTGAAGCTGGTAGTCTGACATACGTGAAAAGTGGCGGTAAGATTTCCTACTGGTGAAATGTCCCTTAGAGAATTCCTGAAATACACCAGGATGACATCAGATGGGAAGAAGGGGCAAGTGCCCTCTGGTGGCATCGTGAGCCAAGCTCGTAGCCATCGCAAAAATGTAGGGGGACGGTAGAAGTTAGAGGGCCCAATCCAACCATATTAACTGTAATATCTGCTTTTGCAAGCCTACCATGAAAACTTTAGGGAGGCAGTAGAAATTTAGGGGGTGGCCCCCCATGACCCCCGTGGATGCGGGCCTGTCGTGAGCTTCCTTCCCAGAGATGTTGACTTGATAATAGGTCAAGTAACACAATAGTCTTATTTTTGGTGTACACAAAATAACTGCCCCCCCAGAATACCTGTGCCCTTTCACTAGCCCCCCCCCCTCAAGAAATTAAAGCTATTGCTGTTATTGTCTAGCAGTTCACAGTCTTCTATAATCGTTTTGCCTGTGAATTTGACCGCAAAGACGGTGTAAATCGGACAAAAATTGAGGACCTTGTGAAAAGTAGGCCATTTTTCAAGATGGCGCCCAGAGTCACACGAAACATATTGAGAAGCTGTCTCCCGGCTTTTTTCTCATTTACATGTCGCGTTAAACACTCTGACCAAATTTCGTGCTGGTAACCAGAAAGGGTTTAAGATATTTCAAAAACTCCTATAATATTCGTTTCCACACACGTTTCTCCAATATGACCGTATATGCTATATGGATACTGAAATCCACTAAATATTAGTGTATGACAAAATATTTTCTTGTTATGCAAAACAGTCGTCTCTTGGGAACAGATGGCGGGTTAGAGATATTTTCAAATACTCCTCTCATATTTCTATCCCAATAGTTCCTGACCCCTGGTAAAAATATGTAGGAGTAAAAATATGATATGACACCGGCTGTAGCCGGAGTCTACGGATTTTCCTTTTAACTTAAATGCGCTCGATTTTTCTTTGTATAACAAGACTTATTTTGTGCACACGTAGAAATGGTAATACTAATTCTCAAAGGAGAGAGTTCAAAGA
Source organism: Thermobia domestica (assembly GCF_964235325.1). Lineage (NCBI taxonomy): Eukaryota > Metazoa > Arthropoda > Insecta > Zygentoma > Lepismatidae > Thermobia > Thermobia domestica. Next base: position 169,035,540 of record NC_137465.1, on the reverse strand, counting down.
AGTGTTGACGATGTATATAGAGTTTATATATAACAGTTTCATATAAACTCACTCTAGCACTCTAGGCTATACTTCTGGAACCACCAAATCTATACTACCGGTATATCACTATTTTCTAGACTTGCGGTACTTCTGCTGTAGCAGGAACAGCGTCAAGAAAAGCACCTGTAGCCAGAATCTACGAATTTTGCTTATAAATAAAGTAAATTTTTCTCTCCGTGTAGGCTCCATGGAGGCTACTCAGTCTAGGCATTATAACGGGCCTGATATACAGAGTGTTTCAAAACAACACCGAAAACGTTTGGGAGGTGATTCCTGACACCAAGACAAGACGAAAATTATAGACCAACCTGGGTCCATAAATACTTCCTTTCAGACTTATAGGCTGCCGAAAACATGAAAAAATGAACTTTAAAGATCCATAGCTCCAAAACTATGGTGCGTACCGTAGTCGAGTCAAGATTTCACTTAGGAACTAATGTGTGCTCTATCCAAAAATACATGTTTCAGAATCCTAAGGTACTCATGTAACAATTTTTGTACAGGCGGTTTGGTTACGGGCATATAATTTGAAGTACTCACCAACTAACTACCTCTATAAAAATTGTTGTGGGAAATACCACAGGATTCTGAAACAAGGATATTTGGATAGGGCACATACTAATTCCTAAGTGAAGTTTTGACCCGACTACGATAGATTCCATAGGATTAGAACTATAAAACTTTAAAGTTCATTTTTCCATGTTTTCGGTGGCCTACAACTCCGAAAGGAAGCATTTGTGCACCCAGGTTGGTCTATACTTTTTGTCTTATCTTGGTGTCAGGAAACACCTCCCAAACGTTGTCGGTGTTGTTTTCAAACATCCTGTATAGACAATCCAAGATTTTGTCAAGAGGGACTAGACACATCCAAATCATATTTCCTCATTTGCGAAATAGGATGAAGTCCCTAAATGTGATTATTTTATCCAATGTAAATTTAGAGATTAAGGTTAAATATTCCACAAAAGAAAAATTATCTGGTTATTAACCGAATTTCCTGTAACATTTTTCTTTATTATTACGTGCGTGAAAGATTTCTTTTGAACAAAATTAATTTTCAATATTCCATTCCTGATTTTTCTTCTTTAAAAGTACAATCAATGGTAGAACACGCAATGCAGTATTTTAAAAAAATACTTCAGAAAAAAAGTTTATTATTTTATTTTATTGGATGTTTTCAATTTCTATCATTAACAGATAGACCGTAGCTAAAGTTAAATTTTACGTAACAAAACCTTTTTATAGTCTACACGCAGGAACAAAATTACGAAATAAAAACCGTGATTAATCACGCCAATGGGTATTATAAGATTTTAATGTTAGTACGTCCGTCCTTTACCTCACACGATAATTTCAACGAAATGGAAATTTTGAATTCTGTTTTTTTCTTTCTTTTTTCTTTTTCTTTTTTTCTTTCTTTCTTTTTTTTTTTTTTTTTTTTTTTGCAATAGACAGCTTCGAGGGATTATCTCGATCGAATTTTTAAATCTGTTCGTGGAGTTAATCCGCTAAGGTATTCACTGGTAACGGTGTGTTTTACGGTGACATTCTATATCTCATATCTCGTGTGTAAATACGTAATAAAGTTAAAATTTATTAGAAGATTTAGAGTGTTTTTGAGATAAAAAGGTTTTATGGCCAAGCCTCAAAAATAAAGCACTTCACTTTCTTGGGGTATTAGAGGGAATGCAAAGCCTGGAATTACTTGGCCAGGGCGTAACATAGTCCTGGAAGCAGATAGTTGTTTGTATATTTAAGTTGAGAAATTTTAGACTATATGTTATTTGCAAACACATTTCATTTAAAAAGAATTCTCCTACACTGAGCAAAAATTGTAAATGGCGTACTTAAAAAGATAGGTTACATGCGTAATTCCTGAAGTTTTTGGACTTAACGTACTGCAGACGTATAACTGAAAACGTATGTTTTATAATACTTTCTGTATAAGTGTTCCATCTATACGTACTTTCTGTATGAAACAATGTAGGCGGTCAGGATCTCACATACAAATGGACGTATATAACATAAGTATATGTATGTGATATACGGAAAACTGTTAGATGTTAGACATCCTGCAACGGCATGATGTAACATTTAAGGGCAGTGCCTATGTAGCATACGGATAACGTGTGCTCCGTACTGATTTCTATAGTAAGCAAGAGGATACCATATATTTGTACAATATATCGCTGTTCGGACAACGGATTTTTCTCTGTGTGCATGATAGTGTGCCCATTTATAAAAGCAGTACTAAAACTGACACTTGTACACTCCCGCGAATATTTTAACAACTATTTTTGTTATGGGAAGAATGAAGTTAAATCATGATTTCAGAAGACGAGATATCTAAAATAAACTGTAATTTTGGTATTGTAAATACGTAATATTTAAATTTGTCGTCCCTGTAGAACGTACAAAATAAAGCAGAAAATGTATGAATTCTATTTTATGAATTGATATCAGAGCTAGTCTTAAAATATATAAAATTAAAACATAATTTTCATATTTCAGAAATTCTGCATTATATATTACACAAAGGAGAAATTACGTGAAACTCTAGAATTACAGTTTTTAAAATGTGAATCCTGTGCATGTGTATCTACTTTTATAACTAAGTGTTGTGTGTATATGTTACGTGTGAACTTAAGTGATTTATAAATAAGCCAACCTCTTATGTATGGTTTATAAATACATCTTCAGTGATTGAGACTCTCCTACTTATCCCGTCATAATATGTAACTTCTTTTTCTCTCTTTTTTCATCTGTACAAATCTTTTTTTCCTCTCTCTTTTTGCATTCAGTCGCCGCAGAAGACGTGGTAGTCGGCCACCCCGAAAGGAAAGCCGGGGTCTTCTGATCAGGATGTTAAGCAGCATCAATGCTCAGCTGGGCAGAAAGGTCAGGCGGTGGACCAGGTCACACTCCATCGGCAAAAAAGGTAGGACAGACAATTCTATATTATTTTAATACATAATTTCGAAATAATAAATGAATCCTCGCATGCGCACTGTTCGAACTAAGATGTAATTTTCATTAATAGTACGGAGAACAAAAATTAAATAGTTAGCTTTTCTTGATTAATCCTCGTAATGCAAAAATAAATAAATAAATAAATAAATAAATAAATAAATATGCAAACGAAAGAAAAAACATTGTAGAATGAACACCAATAGCACCAATAAGAAATGAACCAAGACCTTTCGCTGCATAAATAAAATAGTCTACCGTCAAGCTATCGTGCTTCTTTTGTAAAAATCTTTTAAGTTTTACGTCCCACGCTTATGCGGGCTAGGCTAAAGTAGACGGTGAAGATGAGAAATGTATGAAGTAGTGGAATGAAGAAAGTGGGAGGAGACGGGAGAAAACCCACGCACACAGTGTTTATCCATCACAAAGCTCACTTGGCGTGAGCAGGGATAAAATCAAGATACCCACGAATCAGAGGTGAAAGCTCTACCACTGAGCAAAAGCGGTCCCTGCGACTTTTTTTTAGAAAAATTACACATACTTTTACGTATGGGTAAACTAGAGTAGGGATGTATCAGAGCAGTATAAATAGTAAGCGGTGCAAACTTAAAGTTTGACCAAGAACTATCTATTCCAGTACTCAATAAGGAGAGAATGGACTAATTACTCAATAAAATTCGAGGATAAATCCAGAATTTTTAACTCTCATCATCGTCATCGTAATATATTCTGCCGTTACAGATAAGTCACTTCCCACAGAACTGAGAAGCTTCCATACACCGCCATTTTCAGGTAAGCTTAAGGAAACAACTTTCTATTTTAATATCGTCTATTCCATCAATTTCACACTCTCCTTCCCCTCTCTCTTATTCCTTCCTCCGTACCTTCTTATGCGTTCCTCATGGCGTTCCGTTCAACCAATCAGTTTTTTTCGTCTTATAAATTACAACTAAAATTACTGTTTTCTCCCCTACAGTTCCCAATGCTTCCTTATTCGTTTCCTGTCCGACTCAGGTCTCATCCAGTGTTAGTCCTCACCATAAAATTTTTGAAATATGTTGTTTCGGATTATACAGTCAACAATAAAAGCACCTCTCCTCCTGACTACTATAATACTATTAGTTTGGGTCCAGTACTTTTGCTGGTATCGCAAACACCTGGACAAATGATTTCTTCTGCAAGTTTAGTTAAATATCCCTTACCTTCGTGATAGTTATATATATATATATATATATATATATATATATATATATATATATATATATATATATATATATATATATATATATATATATATATATATTTCAATAATCAAATTTAATTTAAATAATAATTTTAAATTTGCATATAATGCAAACAAATTTTGAAGAAGCAAACGAAATTGAACTAGGCATTAAGAAGAAACCAACAAAACCAAAACACTTGAGTCAGTGGCGGATCAAGGTCGGGGCAGGGGGGCTTTGGCACCCCCCAGTTTTTCAGTGACAAAAGTAACTGAAGTTATTATTTATATATTTTTGAAAGTTATAGTGAACTCATGATATATCCATTGTAGTCTGCTTTCCACCTGCCCCCAGTTTTTACCTTCTGGATCTGCCACTGAGTTCAGTTCATTTCGAACAGGTACACAGAGCCAGAGTGAAAAATAACAGCTTATAAGAATAAATGAGATAAATACATAATAAAGTTAGTGTAGTAACTCAACACCGTTAATGGCGTAAGCGAAAAGATATAATTTATACAACTAATCTTCTGCACTATTAATTACGGAAATATTAATGAGGTGTTTCAGCTACTGTACAATTTTCAATTAGATTTTATACATATAGTATATCTCTACTTTTCATTTGAAACATTTGGTATTTCAATAATGAAAACATATATATAAATCTCTTTCCCCTCTCTCTCATATATATATCGGAGGTCGCTTTTTGTGGAGGTTTGTGTTCAAATATACTTCATACCGTGAGTTGAATGCGAATGGAGGTAAAGCGAAGGTCAGTTGTTGGTGTGGGTATATCCAACATACTACCTGGTTGTGGCAGTTCAGTTAGACCGTGAACTTGGGTAAGGACAGAGTGAACATGGGACCTCCACAGAGCAGCATAAGGGCGTGTATGCTGAACGAGATCAAACTGGGGTCAAAAACCGCTGCAACGGGGTGGAAAATATGCCAAGCTATTGGTGAGGGTGTCATGACAACACGGACACTGCAGCGGTGGTTTAACAGGTTTAAGGATGAAACACTCGAAGACGCATCACTTGCCGGAAGACCAACACAAGTACAAAATGAAGATCTTCAGGCAACAATTGAGACGAGCAGTGGCCAGACATGTGAGAAACTAGGAGTACAATTCAGTGTGAGTGGAGAAACCATTCGGCAGCATCTCCACCAACTTCGGAAGCACTATAAGTTGGGTCGATGGACCCCACATGATTTGACTCCGGCCCAGAAGACAACGCGAGCAGACACATGCGTTTCTTTGCTGTCTCATCTGAGGAAGCAGATATTTCTGGACAGGGTGTTGTCATGTGATGAGAAGTGAGTTCTGTACGAAGCTCCACGGCGCCGTCATCATTGGTTAGCATCCTACGAAACGGTTCTAAAACAGCCGATACCAGCACTGCATCAGGAGAAGTTCCTCCTGTGTGTTTGGTGGACTGTTCGCGGCATCGTGTATCGGAAACTGCTACCAGGTGGTCAGAGCATCAATGCAACTATGTGCTATCACCAGTTGAGCCAGGTTCAAGAAAAACTCAAAACTCTGGAGCCAGTACTTCTAAATCGCAAAGGGGTCCTTCTGTTACAGGACAACGCTAAGCCCTATTCTGTGCCTTGGATGGGAAACATTATTGCATCGGTCATGCTCCCCGGACATTGCACCGTCCGATTATCTTGTTCCATTCCTTGGACAATCACCTTAGATGACGCCAGTTTTGATTTTTAGTGGACGTGAAAAGTACACTTGATACCTTCTTCGCTTCACGGCCCACAAAGTTCTATTGTGATAGAATCCATGGCCTTCCAGAACGGTGGTAGAAGGTTGTCAATGCTGATGCGGACTATTTTTGATCTCCTAGGTACGTCTTGGATGACATATCAATGTTCGAAGTTTCAAGATATATATAATGAATCTTGAAATTGAAGCAGTTGTCTTTTACCTCCCCCTCCCGCCCGAAAGAGGATATTTCCCTATTTTCTAAAGAAAGAAAAAAAAGGCAAGTTTTAGGGCCCGAAAAAGAGGACATGTCCGGATAAGAGAGTACTTTTCTCTAGAAACCTAGAGAAATGGAATCCATCCTCCAATTATCCCTCGCTTTTGCGGACCTAATTTTAACGGAGTAGCAGTCCTTTGAATTTATAAGTTCTGATTTTAAACTTTAAAAAGAAACGTTAAATTTAATATATAAATAATGTATATTTTTACATTGTACCAGGTATTTTACACTGTCACATTGGATAGTACAGTATATTGATAGCATGTTTCATTAATAGTACAGTACTGTATTGTTCCTCTTTCTTTCGTAATGTAATTGTAGTAGAGGTCTGCACGGGCAGGAATTTTTAGTCCAGGCCCGGCCCGGCCCGTGAATTTATAATGTGACCAATCGACCAAAATCCGAAATATGTGTTAGCCTTAGGTCCGAGCCCGTGTGACAATCAAATGAGCCCGAAATAAGCCCGAATTGTAGAAGCTTAATAACTAACGCAAAATTGTATTTTTATTTACAGAAATTAGGGGTTTAATTTTGCAGTTGTGCTTTAAAAGTTCTCCAGAAAGAACGGTCCGATAAATAACGTTTACATTATATTTAAAAAGTTAGGCCCGAAAAGGCCCGAGATATATGGTTGTGTATTTAAAAATTTAAGGCCCGAGTCCGGCCCGATCCTGAAGTGATCCATGCTTTGTAGGCCCTAGTCCGGTCCGCGGTCCGGGCCAGGTCTAAGCCCGGGGGCTCGGCCCGAACCCGTGCAGACCTCTAAATCGTAGACATTACCTACTGTAGACTTATTGTCGGAAGTTACGGTTGGTTGACCAAACGTCCCATTTTTAGCGAATTCGTCTTTTTATATTAGAAAGTCATTCGGTGTCCCGAAAAATGCAAATGGGACGCAAATCATCCTTTTTTTAAGTAGCGTCTGTTTTTGGCTAGTAATTACGTAGTATAGACCTACTAGTAATTTCTTGTATAGGCTTCTACAATGGTTTGAAGGAAAGACTAATCCTTCTAGAAGACATTCAGTTATTAAAATGAAAAGATGAAAACGAGACATTCAAGAGACGTTCGATACCACTAACCTGGTTCCTGTTAAATGTTGAAAAGTAATCTATATATTAAAACGCCAGATTTATTATGTTTGTCTCCAAAGAAAAGTTTATATGTTTGTCTTCAATCCTTTCGACAACGAGATTTCGAAATCCACAAGTGCTAGAAACTGCCGTTTTTGCTGGTCGATTCCAAATGTTGTGCACATTGTCCAGTTCTATGTGAATATTAAAAAAACAAACGTGGCAGTTATTTCTTTATTACAGTTTTTAGGGGCACAATGGAAGTGTTAAAATTTTAAAAGTAAATCACTATATCCAATGAGATATACAATCCAACACAACATAGTTTTATACAGGAGTTTTATATCTCTCAGGCGTTTGTTTCATGGCCAAATGATAATGAAAAACGAATTATAATCATTTCTCCAGGCTAAGATGAATCTTTATTGTTTGGAGTGTTTTGCCCAATGAACACCATATATCACTGACAAATCTCGCAGACGGTGAGATATACTGAAAAAATAATCGAAAAATCTCCACTTTTTGGTACTCCTTTGGCGACTTTTATCAAGACGTCTTTCCCTTGTGTCTGTAAAAGGACATGTATAGATGTGAGGAATTACAAGGAGATTCATGCTCTTATGTGAATGATGTGCTGTGTAGAGAGCGCAGGTTCAGCTAGTGTAGAAATAAAAATCGGAATAAGGTTAAATACATAAGAAATCTGGCTGTTTTGAAAACTCCTTCATGAGTAACGACAGAACAAGCTATCACTATACCTAGGTGCATTGTCAAATTATGTCAGTTTACCGAATATCCCGTTTTTTTTCAAACTGGTTACCCTAAACGGCAACGATCGGACTTACGAACGATCGGCAATATTGGACCACTAGTACTCTCTTTTTCTCCGCTAAAATAAAGGATGAGAATACTTTACGAGAATCAGAACAAGAGCTGCCAACCTCAGAGAACAAAATTATCGATCTTCGTCAAATAAATTGTTGTACATTCATTATGCAACGGTACCAATGGGGGGGGTACTTTGTGCCCACCACAGTATATTGTAATTGAAGGGGTGGATTCCGAAAGAGCCTAAGTCATTTTTTGTCAATTTTGGGATATTGGTTATATTAAGTTCCATTTTAGTATCTCCTTATACTGAACTGGGTTTCATGCGAAAACTACATAAATCAAATTAATTGTAGGTAAAAGAAAACAGCGCTGTTTTCCAAAATGTCCTTAGTCAACAGTATTCTCTGAAGTTATTTTCTAACTCAAGCTTAAAAACACTTATAAAACTCTTGCTATAGATGATAATTTCATCGTTATCTTACGAAAAGTAGACAATTGCAATTTTCTTTTATGCAGATTACTTTTATAGAAATAGAATGATGGAAACATCGTCTCCTAAAAAAAACTTACTTTTTGACTTAGGCATTTTTGCAGTTGAGCTCTTCAATCACTCTTCTAATCGTTTCTTTAAAATTATAAGAAAATATGTTATTGCTCAACATGCTTAGCTAAAGCGTATACCTTACGGAGGTTGAAATTGAACGTGTGTCTCTGATAAAATTTGCTATTTTAAGTTGGTGGGCTAAAAGTACGACCCCGTTGGTAGGAGATGGGACTAACATTAAAGTGGGTCACTCCTAGATGACAATATAATAAATAGCTGTATCCGGCCTTTTCTGAATTTGGTATTTAGTCTTACTCCGTATACTCTTCATTTCCAGTTTCACGTTAGCCTCATACATTTGCTATTTTAAGTACAGCTCACTCCAGTCACTGTAGATTTTTGTGAGCGTTTCTCTTTTGTTTCTTTCACGGGATATATTTAATGTTAACAGGTGGACACAAAATGACTCCCGTCTCCTTAATAGTCGCATTTAAAAAAAATACCTAGGTAGTGCAGAGGTTAGGGCCCAAATTGCAGTATACCGCAATAAATTATTGTATGATTAACATTCCTAATCAAACACCTTAAGTAAACAAGAGATTTAAGCAATAGTTCTTTGAATGAACGACATAGACTCATCGTTTCTGGACTTATTATTGTTTTTTTTTTTCACAGTCTTTCATTCCCATCCAGAGATGGGCGGGCCGTAGAAGGTTATGCCTTCTCTTGGCCGGAGGGTTGCAAGAATGGAGATAAAATTAAAGTTAGTTCAAAACAGGATGTACTTTAACAGGAGTGAGTTATTATGTGCTTCTACGTCAGATGAGGAAGAAAATGTAGCCTATGTGAGCATTGGAGAATGGTGTCAGCGGTGTATAGATGCGAGAAACCTAAGTCGGATAGATGTATGGGTGGCGCTGATATATAAGTCGAGCAGGATTGTAATCGGCACTATCAGTTTCTCGTTCGTAGATTGCTATGAGATGGTCCACCGGTGGGTAAGCTCTGCGTGGTCGTGTGGGAGTTTGGTCCAGTAATTCAGCTATGATTGGATGATTGGCTGCTATGTGATTCAGAATATATCGAGTGCGAAGGTGGTAGATGTGCGCTAAGAGGAGAATCATAGAAGTATGGCTATAGACAACGGCTGTAGGTGTTCTGACTGGTATGGCATACGCTATGCGAATAGCGCGGCGTTCAAGAACTTGGAGGCGGTCATAAAAGTGTTTATTTGCGGAGAGCCACGCAAGGTGTCCGTAGGTAAGAGCGGGACGGACGAAGACCTTATAAGTATGTAACAAAAGTGCGGAATTTAGGCCCCATGTTGTCCCTTTGAGACGACTGAGCAAATAAAGGCGCCGGCGTATGTTTTTCTCCAGATGTTGTAAATGTGGTCTCCAAGTAAGGTGACTGTCGAATTGAACGCCGAGATATTTAATGCTATGACTTAAAGGTATGGGTGCGCCCATGACATTAATATGTAAGCGATCGGGATTTCGTGTTGGACAGAACTTGTTTTTGTTAGGCCCGAAGAGCGTCATTTGTGTTTTTAGTGGATTGATTTTTAGTTTCCAACGGAGGCACCATGCAAGTAAGGTATCAACTGCGGATTGGAGCTGAATAGAGATGCGGTCGACAGATGATCCCAGAGCGAGGTAGGCTGTATCGTCCGCGTATTGGAAGGTGTGAACAGGTGGTGCTGGTATGGGCATGTCTGCAACATAAAGAATATATAAAAGAGGGGATAGCACTGACCCTTGGGGTACCCCTGCCTGTAATGTAAAGTCTGCAGATCGTGCGCCATTGATAGATATGAAGGCACGCAGGTTAGACAGAAAGTTGGCTATGAGGCGGACGCAAGCAATAGGCAGGATTTGTTTTAATTTATAGAGTAATCCTTCATGCCAGACTGTGTCGAAGGCACGCTCTATGTCAAAAGAGATTAAGACCGACGGGAGGCTTTTGTTAAAGTGGTTAACTAGAAGTGATGATAGTTTAAGAAGTTGGTCGGATGTGGCGTAAAAGGGACGGAAGCCGGCTTGAGTGTGTGGTAAAACATTACGTTGTTGTAAATAGATATGCAGCCGTTTAACGAGTATTCGTTCAAATGTTTTACTGAAAGCGGAGGTTAAGCTGATGGGTCGGTATGATGTGATTTGTGTGGAATCTTTCCCCGGTTTCAGAAATACTATGATGTTGGCCAGTTTCCACGTAGAGGGAAAAAAGCCAGTGGTTAGGATTGCTGTATAGAGCAGGGCGAGCAAGGTATGGAAGAGCAGTGGTGCCTGCGATAGCTGTCGATAACTAATTTTGTCAACACCCGGGGAGGTGTGACGTCTATTGGAAAGTGCAGAGTGGATATCATCGGTTGTGATAGGTGCGAGAAGACCTGTGTGGACTATTGGCTGTGGTGTAAAGATCGGATGGAAAAGCGGGTGGTTTGGAGAACCTGCTTCGGCTATATGCTGATGAGTAGGATGGCTGAAGAGAGGGTCAGTATGAGGTGTAAAAACGGTCTTGAAGTAATCAGCGAAAGCCTGGGCTTTGTCTTCGTCAGATGGTGGAGCTGCATCGTGTACGAGGATAGGGTATTGAGTGCTATTATTTTGGAAAGTGAGTCGTTTGAACTGGGTCCAAAATCTGGCTGGGTTATGTTCATTTCGCAGCTCGTTACAAGAATTACGCCACATTAGTCGTTTCTTAGCTGTTATGTAGGATTTGACCATTCGTTGGAATTGCAGATGTAACTGGAGAAAATGTGGGTCGTTGGTTCTATGGTATTCCACTAGATATTGACGGGAGCGTGCCAGAAGAGTTAGCGCTCTGGGTGGAAGAGGAGGCCGTGATGGATGAGCCGGTTGTTTTGGGACCGCATGGTCAGTAGCGCACTGTATAGCATTGGTCAGTGTGTCTGAGAGCAAGGTTATAGAATCCGCATTGTTGATGTCGGTAGGGGTGCCTTCTAGAGTATTAGTGATGGAGGTTTTATATTTCTGCCAGTCTGCCCGATGGAAATTGTAGGTAAGACGTGAAGGTACGGGTGCGGTGTCTCGCCCAGGGTGGGTGATCGTAAGTAGGACTGGGAGATGGTCACTGCCTATGGTCCCTAAGACTTCAAGAGTAGAAGATGAGACTAAGTTATGAGATATGAGGACAACGTCAGGCGTGGTACCACTAACTGGACGGGTAGGCTGTGGGAGCGGCAGAAAAGAGGCTTTGGTGGTGAGTAAAAAGTCCTGAAAGCGTTGTTTTTGTTCTACGGTACGTGAAGCGTAGTTCAGATCTGCCAGGAGTACATAGCTCTTAAAATGCATGTCAAGATACGTAATAAAACGATATGGGAGCGGCTGGGTGGAGCGCACATATATAGTGGCGGCCGTGATGATTTTAGCAGGAAAATATAAGGTGGTGATGACGTCTCCGGGTATGCATCAGCGGGTGTTGGTATAATATGTCGAAAAGGTAATGAAGATCGCACAGCTACAGCGACGCCACCCCGTGCGACGTTTTGAGGTAGATCAGAGCGTAGTAGATGAAAATGTGGGAAATAATAAGGTTCTGAAGATTTTAAGAAAGTTTCATTCAGTAATATGGAGTCAACGTACAACAACTCACCAAAGGTAGTCGTCAACCTAGTTCGGCTAATGATATAAATAAATCTTGAGTGGTAATAATTGTTTACACATAAAAATATCTTCAATAATTATATACACTATTATTCTCACCTTTTCTATCGAAATTACAAGTCGATGATCGGTATTAAATGGTTTATTAGTTGATACTCTTTTAGCGTATTTTCACTCAAACTGTCTTGCAAACATACATGTTGATTAGGTAACTATAAACAACTACATAGCAACGAATTATACAATAATGTGTATTTCTTACATATATTAAAAACATTCTTCTTTTGTTATTTTAAATTAACATTATATCAAGTATAGTACTTGAATATGAGCACTTTCTGCCCAAGGTACAGGTAATTATTAAACGATACAGAGTATCTCGTTGTAAACGTGATACGCTGTAGCTGTAGCTTCCAAAAGTGTTCGGTTCATAGATAATGAACGGACGTTTGAATAAAGAATGCGGATCGGTATTATTGGGTTATTATTACTCTCTGATGTAGTAATATAAATTTATAATAATTTACAGGCTATGTTCTTCTGAATGTTCTACTCATCAATATTACATCATTATGCACACAATTATTTAGTCAATAGTGCAAAGCTTTTTTGTGTTGTCATGTAGTGTTAGTAATATTACCATTCTAAATATTACAGTCGCAAAAGTGTGGAGATTTACCTTCATCCGCTGATATGGCCATCTATGGCCTATCGATAAAAGACGCTACTTTAGGTTATATGGTGTTAATATCTTGTGTTCATTAGTGAATATTACGGACTGTTATACCCGATAATGACAATTGTTATTGTAAGTGTAATAGATCATGGTTTGAAAACATTTTTAACTTACGATTGTGGAAACAGCGTCATCATCTTGTTCTAGTCATATTACACACTACACTCACGTGGTTTTGCCATCATTCTGGTAAAAGCTACTTGTTTATATATGCCTCAGTCATTAATTTGCTGTATTCTGATCATAGTCGAAATTAATTGATATGAACCTGTCATCGATGCTTTTTGATTGACGGAGAAAGGGCGACTATGAAAAGTCACTAAGTCTCAGAATTACCTAATTACACGTCAAAGGGGATGGTTCTAGAGATGGTTCCAGCTCAACCAACTCCAAATCTAATCAAATTTAGTAGGAAGGTTCTGTAAGAACTTGGTAGTTATGTGCTAAATATCAGTTCAATGTCTTCTTTGTTGCATTTCTATGGTCTCTCAAAGAACGTCTACTGACCTTCACTCCGCATATGAGTGTACGAAAGTGCTAACTTCGTCTTGCCTTGTTGAAAGTTGAAGAATACTTATACAGGCCTCTGGTTTAGCACTTTACAATTTTTTAAAATTATCAGAATATTCAGTGTTATTACAAATTATTTTCCCGATTACAAATCTGAACCAATCTGGCTTAACAACTCTCAGACACGTGAAAATGGTATCAATAGAAACCAGTGATTTAGCTAGCTGAAAAAAAATATATTTCCGGAACTCACTTTTTGGACTCATACTGGGTTTCATCATTGTCTGACAAATATTTTCGGGTACGACATTCCACTGGGTTACGGCCCAATCAAACCACTGATTGATAGAAACTAAAACTCAAAACATTTCGTAGTACATTTTGTTCACATCACATCACACGTACTTACACGTGCTCCCTTTGTCACGCGACACACATTTAACCTGTAATCTGTTTAGTATCATAAAAGTTGTAACATTAGATGATCCACTATTGCAATGGCTTCTGTGATGCGAACACGAAGTTTCTGGCTCGTAATTGGTATAGGTAATAGATATATGCGAGACTAAGTTATGAGATATGAGGACAACGTCAGGCGTGGTACCACTAACTGGACGGGTAGGCTGTGGGAGCGGCAGAAAAGAGGCTTTGGTGGTGAGTAAAAAGTCCTGAAAGCGTTGTTTTTGTTCTACGGTACGTGAAGCGTAGTTCAGATCTGCCAGGAGTACATAGCTCTTAAAATGCATGTCAAGATACGTAATAAAACGATATGGGAGCGGCTGGGTGGAGCGCACATATATAGTGGCGGCCGTGATGATTTTAGCAGGAAAATATAAGGTGGTGATGACGTCTCCGGGTATGCATCAGCGGGTGTTGGTATAATATGTCGAAAAGGTAATGAAGATCGCACAGCTACAGCGACGCCACCCCGTGCGACGTTTTGAGGTAGATCAGAGCGTAGTAGATGAAAATGTGGGAAATAATAAGGTTCTGAAGATTTTAAGAAAGTTTCATTCAGTAATATGGAGTCAACGTACAACAACTCACCAAAGGTAGTCGTCAACCTAGTTCGGCTAATGATATAAATAAATCTTGAGTGGTAATAATTGTTTACACATAAAAATATCTTCAATAATTATATACACTATTATTCTCACCTTTTCTATCGAAATTACAAGTCGATGATCGGTATTAAATGGTTTATTAGTTGATACTCTTTTAGCGTATTTTCACTCAAACTGTCTTGCAAACATACATGTTGATTAGGTAACTATAAACAACTACATAGCAACGAATTATACAATAATGTGTATTTCTTACATATATTAAAAACATTCTTCTTTTGTTATTTTAAATTAACATTATATCAAGTATAGTACTTGAATATGAGCACTTTCTGCCCAAGGTACAGGTAATTATTAAACGATACAGAGTATCTCGTTGTATAAAAATGTCGCCCGACGATGGGACTGAATATAAAAGTTACAAGCGAGCTGGGCTTTTTTATTTAAGAACCACTGGTCCGTTTACAATAATGGTATTACATTACTTATGTCCTTTACATTTTGATCGCCCCTCGTATGTATCTTCATTAAATTTCATATATATAGATACATTTATAGTAAATGTTTCATTCCATTAATATTCATCTTTGACAACAAAGTTTCAACACAGATCAATATAATGTAAATAACCTTTTTTGTTTAATCAATTATGAATCAAATTATAATTCTTCACATTAACAAGACAGAATTAAAATTATTTGAAAATTATAATTGGTTAATGAGAATTAAAGAAAATTAAATTAAGTAAAAATCAAAAATTAAACGTAACCTATGTTCGGACGAACAAAAAGGAAGAAAATAAATCTATTTTTACACAAACAGAAAACACCCTTTTATTTTTCTCTCTTAGTCTCCTTCATTCTTATTAATTTGAGCAAGAATGTCAGGTGCAACTAGTCTCTTCACTAAACGCATCCATTTTTCTCTTGTATACTGGGTAGGCCTCCAAACCTTCAACTCGTCTATATTACGAAGCCCAATTGACGTACCCGTTTTAGCGTTCAACAATTCAAAAACTTTAGGGTTTATCTGTCTTAACCTTAAAAGAATAAACAAAATCCTTACAACACCCAGGACGTTCTGAGAAAACATTTTTATGTTTATATAGAATATCTTTAAAGTGGGTTTTTACTGTATTATCAATAAGATCAAGACTACTTTCAAGTGACTTAACACACTCAGAAAACAATACATCATCCTTAGAATCCATCAAATTTTGTGTGACTTTCGTTAGTTGATTATTTAATTTATCGCTTTCTGAACTTACAGACACATTATTCAATACATTAGGAACATTATTATACTGACAAGCAATATCATCTGATTTTGGGATCAGTTTCTGAACGATTTCCTGAGGTATGCCGGGTATAGTTAACGTTTGATTTCTAAAATCAAGCATGACACGCAATTGAGATAATAAATCTAAACCAATAATTAGTTTTTCATTCAGTTCCTTTATCACTAGAATAGGGATTGATATTTCAAAATCTTGAATAGATATTGTCACACGAGTAATTCCAGCTACTCTCTTTTTATGTTTGCCAGTAAAATCGACTACAATAAGATTCTCAGCCTTTTGTAATTTAGAATTCGAGTAATTACTAGTAATTGCTTTCCATGACGGATATGATAATAGAGAGGCGTTTGCGCCTGTGTCAAGTAGAGCTTCGGTGCTTAACCCATTGATTTTGACAGGTATTTTAGCTGTACTGTATGATTTTAAAAATACAAAATTTTCTTCAACATCAAAACCATCATTGACATTATCATCTTCGGACCAACAACGATTTACTACAGGCATAAATTGATACTGACATCTATTGATTGCTATTTCCGAATAATTATTTACAGATACGTCATGTAAAAGGTCGTTTTCATCATTAACATGAACACATAAATTTGAAGATAAATGTTCATAAGAATCGATATCTGATATGGGTTTGACATTATCACATAAACTTGAAAATAAATGTTCATGAGAATCTATAGCTGATATGGGTTTAACCCCTACCACATCAGCTGCAGTTAGTTTAAATTCATACTCGTGTATGGTTCCAATAAAGTACATTGTACTGCACAATCGTGATTATGTCCCGTATTGTTATTCTGTACAAGAATTGTGTCATTCTCTTGATTTTGATGCGAAGTGCCATCTCTTGAATTACGACTACGTCTATCCATGTAGTTTACTGTATTCCTTGAATTTCGCCATGTATTTCGTCTATTTTTGAATCTATTTTGGTTATATGGTCTAACATAAGGATTGCCACGGTTGATTAGGTTAGGTGGATTCCCAACATATCTTTGCCTATTTTGCTCGTTCGGATTGCTTAAATTCACTCGATTTAGGTTGTGTTCCGTATCGTTCGCATTACGGATATTTAGATTACGAACAGGTACAAAGTGATCTGAATTGTTTTTAATTTTACCTACTCCTGCTTGATGATTCTGGGCGTGGTATTGAGTTTCATAACATTGTACAAGCATTAAAAGGTGGTTAAAACTCATACACTGGGTAGAAAACAGAATCTGTTGTAGTTTAAACGGTAGCAAATTTCGAATTGATGCAATTACTCTAGATTCCGATTGCAACGGATTTACGACTTTTAATTCGTTATATGTATTTACCAGCGGCGGCTGGTACTATATGTTGCATGGTTGTGCAACCGGATATTTTTTAATACTAAAACTATTTTTAAGTATTAAAGTAGTGTATTAGTAAAAAATAAACCTCTGCTCTTGAGCGCAAAACAGTATTGATGCATTTCTGAAAAAAAGTCAATTAAAAAACGGAAAGAGAGAGAGAGATTTATATTTCCGGTGGCAGCGAACGTTGCCACTGGAAGCAGTAACATTGAGCATATGGCAGCGAGCTCCTATCTCTTAACATGGGGAAGTGGATTTATTCTTGCATCGCTCCTATCTTCCCCTATTGGTCTCATGCGGTTGCCTTTCTTACCGCAACTGGTCAGCTTCTGTAATAGTTACGAATTCCTCCGCTTAGCAGCGCTTGACTCAATTGATAGGGTGAGCGAGATACAGACGCTTGGAAGAAAGAAGTTATTCACAAAACAAACTCGCAAAGAACAAATATAAGTCTGGTGGTAGCAGGGACGGATCCAGGCTGAAAGTTTGGGGGGCGGTCGTTCGAAGTCAATAGATTTTATTTAACATTTATAATACAAAGGTGAAAATTCTTGGGATACGATTTATTTAAAAAAAAAAAATCCTATTCTGGGGGGTCGATCGAGTCTCGAAGAAGAAAATGTCTTACTACTGGTCTAATTCCTAGCTGTGTGTCTTTCGTGCACATGATTCTGTGTTCGATTTCCGGCGGAGAGCATAAATTAATATCAAATCATTCACTTCCAATACTCATCTGTCTTCTTTAGCCTAATTTGCTGGAATGTTAAACTACTTTATTATTATTTTTTTTTTTCCATTTTCGAAGGAAAACATCTTAGATTTCATGCTTCTTTACAGACAAAAATACGTGGTTTCTGAAAATGGACTTTTTGTACCGTATATTTATACAAAGAAATGCTAACAAAATGCATATTGTCGGAGGAGAGAGGTGTTTCTGGACCCTAAAGAAAATAAAGCGAAAAATATTTGCGGTAGCGATGCTTTCTATTCAGAGAAACTTGGCGAGCAGCATTTCAGATTTCAATAAAGTCATAGAAAAATGTGAAGCCCAAAAGATGGAAGAGAAGATGGACCTTCCATTCTAAAATAATGCATAGTTTATATAATTAAATACTTTTGTTTAACTGCGTGCATGCAATTTTCTTGCTTTTTTTCTTCTTTTCGGATTAACGCCATCATCCATGGTTTACAGCACATACTATATATTCGATTTATCTCGTGTTCAATAACATGAGTGTAGAGGTTTTGTATATAAATAGTGAATAAACGTACATTGATAGTACATTAAATCAATATTAGAGAAATAATTTAATCAATAACATACAAATAGAGCTTAAAAGACTTTCCTCTTCATATTTCCTGAATATTTTTGGATAAGACTCAAGAATGCTGGGGGAGGGGAACACTTGCGCGTACCTACATACCTTTATATTGCAACATTGCAACCGGTGCTTGTACAGACTACGAGCCGCTACTGGTATTTACAACAAAATCAACAACAGATTTGTGCAAACGAGGATTGAAAGGTTGATTTCTAATCGTGGCATCTCTGTTTGCAAGCAAAAAGTCATTTTCGTAATTTGCAATCAGCGCAGCTTTAAATTCATCATATGTATTGACGTGCTCTCGTACTGCTTTAAACCATAAAGAACATGGTGGGAGTAATAAATGAGGGATTAGTTTCATATATTGCGATTTATCTATACACATTATATTGCACTCGTCCTGAAATTTTTCTAGGAAAGAGGTAGCATTTTCGTTACATTTACCACTGAACTTACTCATAGCACGTATTTCACTCATCTTTACACTTAACTTTACCTTTCTTTCACCATTCCGTGTTCGTGTTGAGTGACAATTCCTACCTACAGCGTGATGTGTAGTTCCACCGTCTCTTTTCCGCCCATCTGTATTCCTTGGATGAATTCCTTCCAAAATAATGTCCTCATCGGATGGATTACTAGAAGATGAGATAATTTGAGGTCCACATTGATCTGCTACGGGTGAATGCGAGGTCATCTCCTGTGAACAAGGGAACTCCAAATGATCATTAACCATGTTGTTGTGGTATGCGTTGTCCTTAATCTGTAGCATCCTGATTTCCTCTTGTAATGCAGATATCAACTGAGTATTCGCACGTATTTTGGTAGAATTATCCTAGACCTGAATCTTTTGTTGCCGTACAGAAGATTCTATTACTTCCAAATCCTTTTTTACACAATTGACTTCTTGGATAACATGGTTGTAATTATCCTGGCAATCTTCAGATACCCTTCTAAGCTTTTCATCGAACTGTGATGTGATGTCACTCACCGCCTGGATAATAGATTGTTTCGTCTCTTCAGATGTCTGCTCCAATCGTTGACTTAATTCCTGATACTGTTTGCTGGATTCCTCGGATTTCCGCTCCACCGTCTGTTTTAATTCCTCATACTGTTTGCTGGAATTCTGCTTTAATTCATTGGACATCTGAGCCAAATTTTGTTCTTGTCGCTGTAAAGCCATTAAGATTTTGTCTTCAAATGTCAAAACTTCAGGTACAACAGGAGCTATATTTTGTTCTTCGTTACCACTGTCACCAGTTACTTTCTCCATTGTCTCACTGATCATCATTTTTCTTGTGATTATTCTACCACTTCTAAGTATAGTAAAGTTCGTAGTCATGAACCTTATTACAGAAGTAAATTCATCCTTACTTTATACTTCAGGATATGAATTTACAAAGTTCCCGGGTGAGGTAAACCAAAAATTTTACAACAACTCACCAAAGGTAGTCGTCAACCTGGTTCGGCTAATGATATAAATAAATCTTGAGTGGTAATAATTGTTTACACATAAAAATATCTTCAATAATTATATACACTATTATTCTCACCTTTTCTATCGAAATTACAAGTCGATGATCGGTATTAAATGGTTTATTAGTTGATACTCTTTTAGCGTATTTTCACTCAAACTGTCTTGCAAACATACATGTTGATTAGGTAACTATAAACAACTACATAGCAACGAATTATACAATAATGTGTATTTCTTACATATATTAAAAACATTCTTCTTTTGTTATTTTAAATTAACATTATATCAAGTATAGTACTTGAATATGAGCACTTTCTGCCCAAGGTACAGGTAATTATTAAACGATACAGAGTATCTCGTTGTAAACGTGATACGCTGTAGCTGTAGCTTCCAAAAGTGTTCGGTTCATAGATAATGAACGGACGTTTGAATAAAGAATGCGGATCGGTATTATTGGGTTATTATTACTCTCTGATGTAGTAATATAAATTTATAATAATTTACAGGCTATGTTCTTCTGAATGTTCTACTCATCAATATTACATCATTATGCACACAATTATTTAGTCAATAGTGCAAAGCTTTTTTGTGTTGTCATGTAGTGTTAGTAATATTACCATTCTAAATATTACAGTCGCAAAAGTGTGGAGATTTACCTTCATCCGCTGATATGGCCATCTATGGCCTATCGATAAAAGACGCTACTTTAGGTTATATGGTGTTAATATCTTGTGTTCATTAGTGAATATTACGGACTGTTATACCCGATAATGACAATTGTTATTGTAAGTGTAATAGATCATGGTTTGAAAACATTTTTAACTTACGATTGTGGAAACAGCGTCATCATCTTGTTCTAGTCATATTACACACTACACTCACGTGGTTTTGCCATCATTCTGGTAAAAGCTACTTGTTTATATATGCCTCAGTCATTAATTTGCTGTATTCTGATCATAGTCGAAATTAATTGATATGAACCTGTCATCGATGCTTTTTGATTGACGGAGAAAGGGCGACTATGAAAAGTCACTAAGTCTCAGAATTACCTAATTACACGTCAAAGGGGATGGTTCTAGAGATGGTTCCAGCTCAACCAACTCCAAATCTAATCAAATTTAGTAGGAAGGTTCTGTA
Organism: Thermobia domestica; assembly: GCF_964235325.1. Lineage (NCBI taxonomy): Eukaryota > Metazoa > Arthropoda > Insecta > Zygentoma > Lepismatidae > Thermobia > Thermobia domestica. The sequence continues at coordinate 169,014,346 of NC_137465.1, read as the reverse complement.
AGAACTTGGTAGTTATGGGCTAAATATCAGTTCAATGTCTTCTTTGTTGCATTTCTATGGTCTCTCAAAGAACGTCTACTGACCTTCACTCCGCATATGAATGTACGAAAGTGCTAACTTCGTCTTGCCTTGTTGAAAGTTGAAGAATACTTATACAGGCCTCTGGTTTAGCACTTTACAATTTTTTAAAATTATCAGAATATTCAGTGTTATTACAAATTATTTTCCCGATTACAAATCTGAACCAATCTGGCTTAACAACTCTCAGACACGTGAAAATGGTATCAATAGAAACCAGTGATTTAGCTAGCTGAAAAAAAATATATTTCCGGAACTCACTTTATGGACTCATACTGGGTTTCATCATTGTCTGACAAATATTTTCGGGTACGACATTCCACTGGGTTACGGCCCAATCAAACCACTGATTGATAGAAACTAAAACTCAAAACATTTCGTAGTACATTTTGTTCACATCACATCACACGTACTTACACGTGCTCCCTTTGTCACGCGACACACATTTAACCTGTAATCTGTTTAGTATCATAAAAGTTGTAACATTAGATGATCCACTATTGCAATGGCTTCTGTGATGCGAACACGAAGTTTCTGGCTCGTAATTGGTATAGGTAATAGATATATGCGTTGTTTAACAAACACTTCATAGAAAAATGTAACAGGATGTAAAGTCTGAGGAATGTAGAAGTCAACGCTAACGTTCACTATGATCTCTACCAGCATGACCAACCAACTGTTTGGAAGTTGCGTAGTACGTTTGCATTTAACATCTGAAATTCTGTGAAATCATGAGTTTTTATTTCTATTTCTCACAAAAAGACTCTTTTACCTTGTCGCGATCACTTTCAAGTATAATATATCAATTACTGTTGAATATAAATTTAAAAGATATTTCTAAACAAGACATCGGTCTTATTCAGTACTAGTTAAATGAAATATAGCATATTTATTTTCATATATGATAGCATACTAAGATTCATGAAGAACAGCGATACTTCAATTATTCGAACTAATGAATCCTGGGTGAAATCCGAATGTATGGAAACTCGAATAATTGAGGATATCATCAACAAGAATTTTAAGAATTTTCAAAAAAAAAAAAAAAAAAATGAATCAAAAGATTGCGATCTTAGCCAATAATTAGTTTTTGGATCAGGGGCCACGAAAGTTTTAAACCACACCCAAATCGAGTTTTCAAATTTTCTACGGAATAAGCACATAATATTGAGTTAAGTCATAGTTTGGGTTTGATTACATGATACGTAGTTCTCCAGATATAATGCCTACAAGATTTTTTTTTTGCCTGAAATATATTGGATCTTTTGATCCAAAAAGGGAAAGTTATATTGTGATATAAAAAATTCTCTTTAATAGCTTTTGTTTAGTAAAAACCAAGGAAGCTTAATATTTGTTGCGAATAAAGTGAGTTTTACTACTTAGGTATAACAATAAAAAAAAAACATAGTGATACATTTAGAGGTTTTAATCATTTGATACATAGCCTATTTATAGAAATTTCAAATTACACCTGTACGAACGAGGATACACAAATTGTATCTTACCAAGTTTTACTATCTCGATTACTATTTTATTTTACTGATATCAATCCGGATATTTAGTGTTCCGGATAACTGAAGGTCGGATAATCGAAGTTATAAATTATATTTTAATACTTGCGTATGTTCCATTTCGTGTACGGAAGTAAAAACAGACGCACTATAGCTCTCTATAAGTGCACTTGCAATAAAAAAAAAAATAAGACAACAATCCATTTATACACTTATTGTAATGCTACTCGTACGTTTAGGTGTCCCTTAAACCATGCGCTCGCAGTACATAACCCGCTTGCTTACACCTAGTGTGGCCTTTGTTCTTTGAAGATAAGACACATAACCCTTATGCAGAGTCGTTTTGACGCATGATAAGCGTCATACTAAAGGCCGGACTACTGCAGGAAACATGTGTTAGTCGAACTCTTTAGTATGGCACTAATCATGCTTCAAAACGACTCTGCATAAGGCACATTGTCACTAGGGCGTTTCTAGTAGCCTTATGTTAGGCAACCAGTACAGCATCTACGTATAGCGGGTGGACGGACGTTGCAGGCACTTTGCTTTTATCTGGATGGTAGAAGCCATTGCATGTTTCCATTTTATATCATCTAGCACTTCTATAAGTATGCCGCAAACTCACCCCAACCTCTATATATTAAAATGCTATGTTCATAAGTTTGTTTATAGCAATTCACTCCCTTTGTGAGGTCCTTCCGTCCTTCAGTTGTGTCTGTAAAGGTCACGCACAGATATAGTGAAGAATTAGGAAGAAGATTCATACCCATATTTGAATGATGCACTATGTAGACAGCGCAGGTTCAGCTAGTAGTAGTTTCTTATTTTAAGGATTTTAGTACGTAAACCACGGGCACTGATGCAGTGACGGCCACTGCTGATTTATCCTAATTGTTTTTCTCGAAAACTACGCATGAGTATTTACCTTTACCTACATAATTTTGTTCAGCTCAATGAGATATATCAGTTTATACAGTGGTGTACGTTAAGGGAGTTTCGAAGTTTTAACCACCCTGTATTAGGCGTAAGTATAAGCATTTACTGTATTAAGATATTTGTATAGAAACATTTGAAATTATATGAACTTGGGAAATTAAACCTCCCCTTTGATGAACTTCTGCGTATGCCACTGGAATATGATCTTGTCCTTAGACATTTATTCCCGTTACACGCTAACAATATTATAAAATCAATAATTACTATTATTATTCATTTGATTATTTTAAAAAAAATAAACTAAGCGTTAACAACAAACGTGTAAATTTATGTTAGAATTGAAAAGAAAAATCTGTGAAAGACATTCGAAGCAGCTCCCGATGCGATATGCTGCTGATTTATTTACAAGCTGCCAGGCTTTGGCTTTGCGCTTGGCCAAACTCACGTTTCCTCAGTGCTGTGCTCTGGCGTTAGTAATCGAAAACAAATGACATTTGCGTGATACGAAAGCAGAAAAATAACACATCGGCGGGACTGGCAATGTGGTGGGAGGGGTAGAAATAAAATAAAAAAAGAAAAGAAAACAAGTCCATACAAACAAAAGCTAAGTGTTAGTTTGTAGGGGAATATTTTTTTTTTTTTTTGAATCGCAATTTGTCAGCCAATCAAGATTCTCTGCGAGAACTTAGCTCATTATTATTCATTGCTACCACCAGCATTAATTTCCTTTATGTATTACTGTTTCTTTGTTTACAGTTCGTTGTGTAATGAAAAGAACAAAGCAGAATTTGTCAGTTCTCGAACTCAAATCGTTACTTTTCAAAAAGAAAAAAAGAAAAAAAAAGAAAAAAAGAAAAAAAAGAAAAAATGTTTCTCACTCATTATGAAATTTGAATGTAAATTTCACAATATGTCATTTTAATTTGTACTTGAGTAATTTTTTGATGGAAGAAATGTATTCCTAAAATTATAAAGAAAGAAAAAATATTTGATTGTCAGTTACTATAAAGTTTTGAATATAAATTTTTAAAAAAATGTGATTTTTTAAAAATAATTCAATAAGTACATTGAAACTTTCGTATGAAACAAGTATGGAATAATTTATACATGTGTTTGTTTAGCTTCACGTGTTTTCTCTTCTCTGAAAATGGTTCCGAAATCTGAATAATATTTAAATATATATTTTGTATACTTTATTCGGTGGATGCAATTAAAATATTCATTTTCACTGGTGGAAAGCACTCTCTGCAATACAAACAATGAATAGAGTACGTGTACGACGTCATGAACTCCTTACATGTTCACACTGTATTGTCAATTTGGTTCTTTTCTAACTAAATTTAGTCTTTTTGCAAGGTTGTCTAGTTGGTAATTTAATGTTTTAGTTGCTAGTGGGAAATCTAGTCATTTTAAAATATTATCTAGTTGAAAAAATGAATTGAAATCTTAAGTTGAACGTCCCACGGTTATGCCAGTTAGGCTAAAGGAGACGGTAATAATGAGAAATGAGTAAAATGAAGAAAGTGGGAGGAAACGGGAGAACCTCGAGAAAACCCACTAGAACGGTGTTTGTCCACCACAAAGTCCACACGGCGCGAGCTGGGATCGAACCAGGGATTTCAAGCACCGGAGGTGAACGCTCTACCACTGAGCCACCACGCCCCCTATTATCTAGTTGAAATATAGTTTTTCTTTAAATATATATCAAGTTACGTACTTTTTAGTATATGTTTTACATTTAAAAATAAATTTTATCTTTTATTCAAATAGTTATCTCGGGCATTTCTTGTATTGAATAAATAAGTAGTACTCTCAAAGTTTTGTACTAACCTAACCAAACTTATTCTAAAATAACCTAATATTTTTTACAAAACTAATCTACTCTACTATATCCTAACATTCGTTAGTGTTTTTTTTTTTGCATGATTAATCGTTTTCATAGCAAATCATTCTGCACGCGGTTAGCAATTTGTACGCGTTTATTTGAGCATGCACCAGAAAAATAACAGTGCAGAATGTGTTAGATAATCATTAAAATCCATAAACGTGAAGTAGAATATATTTTTAATTTGACAACCTATTGTAAATCAGCACTATTATTATTATTATTATTATTATTATTATTATTATTATTATTATTATTATTATTATTATTATTATTATTATTATTATTATTACCTACGGTGCAAAATGATAAGGTAAAATCTGATACTTCTTTTGCAGAATCTGGTTAGAAAATAAAAATTTCGTTGGCAACACTGTGTTAAGAGAACGTGATGTTGTGTTATGTCGAAAAGCAGTATGCTGTGTTGTTAAATATGTCGGAATGGAGCATGAAGAATACGAAGTTGCGAGTGATCTTCCGAGTCTAGTTGAGACATTCTGCGCCTCTAACTACAAAAACATCAAAGATAATTTGATCAAGAAGTGAATGAACGCAGTATACGCCGCTGGTTTGTGAAATTTCATGCCGACGATACATTTGAAAAAACGAGTCCTATTGTCCAATAGTTTCAATGTACACATTGGCTAGACGCAAATATTTGATGACGTCAGGTAAGCAAGCAGCTCCCGTAACTGAGCGGCGACTAAATTGTCAGAATAGTTTTAAATGTGCAGCATATTGCCTGCACGCTAACAAGATTTGTTGACGTCATACAGGTAAACAGTTCGCGTAGCTGAGCGGCGGCTATTAACTATTAGAAATAAGTCTTACTTATGTATTTCCCATAAACTGAGAAGTTCACCCTTTATAATAAGGATAAATACATATAACTTCGTATACATGATGATATGTAATCAATATACGATGTAAAATTTACACACACACACACACACACACACACACACACACACATATATATATATATATATATATATATATATATATATATATATATATATAGTAGAATCCCTCTAATCCGTCATCTTTGGGACTGGGGACATGGTCGGAATGGAAAAAGGCCGGATTATCAGAAAATACAGAAGAAAAAGCTGATTTACAGAAAAATAAACTATCACTGAACTCAAAAATTGCTATATTGTTATCTACAGTAAAAAAAAAACGAACAGTGAGCACTAAAAACTGCACAGTACAGTGCAGAAAACACGCACAACGAAATAAAAGATACAAGATATGACAGAGAACTAAAGCGGATATGCGGTTACAGTAAATAAACAAAAATGCCGCGACGGCAGTAAACGACAATGGGCCTCGTGAGTCACCGATGAGTTGGGCTTGAGCACAGTTGGGTCAACCAGAGTTTCGGACCAGCCGAGAGCGGACGAGAGTTGTTCTACTGTATATATATATATACAGGGCTGGATCAAGAATTTTCTGAGGGGGTGCACCAATGACTATCAGTACATTTGAATCAAATTTAAATTTTTTAAATGCCTTTAGGCATCTGTGATGTGTATGAGGAATTGACTTAAACTATTGCGTTTAGCAAAACTCCGCTTTCTTTTAGGCCCGAAACGGAAACATGACATGAAATTTTAGGAAAGTATTGCTATTTTCGCTGCCACTTTCTCACTGTAGATAGTGTATATCTAAACGGTTGGGTTGGGGGGGGGGTACACGCGCTCCGGTGCACCTCCTAAATCCGTCCCTGTATATATATATATATATATATATATATATATATATATATATATATATATATAGAGAGAGAGAGAGAGAGAGAGATAGTATATATAGATTAGTACACGAACTTGCTCTGAAGAGCTTAAAATATATAGGCTATGTTAATTTAAAAATGATTTATTTCTCTGTAATAAATGAACACATTTGGGTATGTCCATGGTAACTCACGTTACGTAATCTATATATATAAAAGAGAACGCACAAATCCTTTGTTACCTCATCACGGTAATACGGCTGAACCAATTTCTTTTATTTTTGGGGGGTTATTAGGATTTGGACCCTAGATGGTTTTTATCATATCACTTTAATTTTTAATTACCAGTGTCTTGAGATAATTGACCATTCAAGTGTCCATAACGTACAAATCCTTTGTTAGTTCATCATAGGTAAAAATAAACGTATTTATATGCAACCCGCATGACCGTGTAACTCGGCGGGTTAACATAAATGACAGGCGATATAATGTTAACATTTACTGCAATATACTATGGTTTTTATCATATCACTTGAAAGCGAAAACTTCCGGGGTGACCGCAGCGAAGCGGGGCGGGTTAACATAAATGACAGGCGATATAATGTTAACATTTACTGCAATCTTCTATGGTTTTTATCATATCACTTGAAAGCGAAAAAGTAAAAATTATCTAAGTAACAAAGTTTATTGCGTTCCGGGGTGACCGCAGCGAAGCGGGGCGGGTTAACATAAATGACAGGCGATATAATGTTAACATTTACTGCAATCTTCTATGGTTTTTATCATATCACTTGAAAGCGAAAAAGTAAAAATTATCTAAGTAACAAAGTTTATTGCGTTCCGGGGTGACCGCAGCGAAGCGGGGTGAACGCTGCTAGTGACGTATATTTTGAAGAATACTAACCACAATTAAACTTAAAAGCTCCGCTTTTTTTTAAAAAAAAAAAGGAAAGCTGTCATGTTTATACAAATAATTACCAAATATCGTCATTTTATATGATATAGCAAACCTAGGAGAAAAAATACTGTAGTAACTCACGTTACATTTTTTTCACCTACATTCAGAAACTGAGATTTTTCAGTACATTTTCTTTTGTGCTGGCATAGCTATGTGTATGAAATTACTATTTAAGATAGGGACAGACATAATTTAATTATGGCAAAAATATGAAATTTTTATTTACATTTTATGACTATTTATTTTAGTGGAATATGCACAGAGTCGGGCAACTCACGTTACATTTGTCAACGATCGTTTATTATTAAGTATAAGCAACATAAATTTATAATAACTTGAAATAAGCATAGTTTAATTAAGTTGAACATTGAACTTTACTTTAAGAAAAGGTTTCATCAATTATATGAAATTTTACTTGGGATACCGACAGAAAAAAATAAGACCTATGTAATAATAAATAAAGCTTGTATAGCATAATCAACATTAAAACTTAGTAGATTAAAGGTAACCTACGGAAAAAATAAGAAAATAGTTATTCTCTGAAAAACAATTAATGATGCCAGCTAAATACAACTATATTTTAATCAAAAGAAGAACTTGACTAAAAATTATAACTATATTCCTTTCATGAATTTTTGTCCCTGTTTCCGTGGACATGCCCATTTAATAAAAATGTCTTTGGATTACTCTGAAGAATGTTTTCACTAATTCAAAATAACAGTCTTAATGACCATAAGAACCAAAATTTGTCCACTTCATGTGTCACATTGTTTCTGCTATATCAAGCAATATAACTCAAATTAAACGCTATTTAACCATTTTTCTGTTGTTTAACTGTCAGCTAAAACAATCTAAGATCGTTGAAAAGTCCAACCCATTAAGAGTTTCAGAATAAGAACAAAAGTTTTCTTCTTTCGTTTCTTGCAGACAAAACCGAACAATACAAATGTTAGTGTGTGATGTTTTTATCATTCTTTGCTCTTTTTTAAAAATATTTTTTTCTTGAAATGCTTCAAGGAAAGAACAATCATTCGACTCTCTGTTGTTGTATTGTTGATAACACTGTCAACGCTTTTTTTGGTTCTTTTAAATTCTTTTTTCCCATTAAAGAGACGAATTACGTTCATTTTTTATTTGTCAAAGCAACCGAGAAAGATACCACCGTTGAAATCTCTCCTCCAACTTCGCTTTTCTTTCGTCCTCGATTGCTCTGTTTCCCTTCAAGTTGTAGTGGTTAGGACTCCTATCCATAAAATTTCCCTCTTCACTTAGAAATTCCCTTTGATAGTTAAAAAATGTCCCTATAAGCAATTTGAAGATTATAAAATATTAGAACATTTTTAAAAAAGCCAGAATTCAAATCACTGGTACTACAGCGCATAAAGGGTTTATATATGATTTAACCTACTTGCTGAGCAAAACAATACGCTTACTGTAAAATTTATTAACGTGTTGTTTTGCTTAACATAAAAGGTTATGGTCGATCAGATGGCGTGTGCTAATTGTGGGATGACTATCCAGCGTAGTGGTTCCCATCGCCATTTTAACTAACTTTCAAGAGTTATATCTTTTATTGAAATAAATTGTTTGACTTCATAAGGTTGGATTAATATTTCTCCGCTATGCGCATTGTCAAACAAATAATAGAGCTCCTTCGAGGATACGTGGTAAGCATAAGCCCTTTTGGCGTGGGAGACTAAGGTTCGATTCCCCGTTAATCAGTAGATTCCGTCTCATATGGCCTCGCTGCTGAAAGGGGTGTTAAACTCAAACTCAATCCAACTCAACTCAAACAAATAACAAACTTTAATAACAAACTTTAATAACAAACTTTAATAACAAACTTTATTAACGTGCTGAGAACAGCTAAAAGCAAACATTCAGCACTTGTTCGTATATTTCAGTGACACTGATATAAAAGTATACAATAGAATAAAATTAGAAAACAGTAGGAAATATCATGCCGATTAAATATGAAATGAGTGGATTAAAAATACTTAAACAATAAAGTCAACGTCTAGTCATCGATAAGTCAAGACAAATAAATTATAGTTTTAAAATATATTACACTTTTTTTTTTTTTTTTACAAGTCTTGAGATTAAAACATGTTTTCAATTGTTTGGTTGAAATACTATTTTACACCTTGTACTATATATTGGAACATTTAACTAAAGTTTTTTTTAAAACAAAAATATAGCTTGAATAACAATTATTGTCAAGTAAACTTCGTATCAAGATTAAAAAAAAATTTTTGTCTTCAAATGATTCAAGTTTAGAATGTATTATCCAGTGGTCTGATGTCTTACCTAGGTACAATAGTAATCTAAACCTAACTTAAAACAAAACACATTCTTATAAAACATCTTTGTACCATTTCAAATGTATTTATGTGTCTGTATTTGAAATAATTGACTCGTGCTCTAATTTAGATCTAATCAACAGTTTGTATAAAAGTATATGTGCATCTGGTTGAGGAAAAGCAGGCCATTGAGAGAAAAGATAACCAATCATTTTCTTCGCTTCATTACATATATTCTGTGTGTGCGCGCATTAAAACGTAAGAAACTGTCAAATATTACTCCTAGGCCTCTTATAGTACCAACGTTTTGCAAAATTTTACATTTAATCTCATATTGACTAACATAGTATTGAAATTTATTGCTATGTGTCACATACTTACTTTTTAAACAATTTATATTTATTCCTTTATGTTTACACAATACAATAAGTCTGTCTTTTTGTAACTTATTACTATCCTGAATACTATTTACTATTCTAAACAGTTTGCTGTGGTCAGCGTAGAGTAAAATATTACAATGGTGTAAAACTGTTGGTAAATCATTAATAAAAATTAGAAAACGTAATGGTCCCAGTGGAGAACCTTGAGGAATGCAGTTGCTAATAGTGGATTAGTCTCATAAGTAGGTTTAAATTTTAATTTGATACGTCCTATATGGCAAATAACTTTTTTAAAAAAAGATAGGTACAAAGAAGATACTCCCATATTTCATAGTTTCTTTAAAAGTAGTCTATGATGTACTGAGTCATAGACTTTACTCATGTCAATGTATATAATCTCTCTGTGACATTTATTTCAATACACTGAGAAAAACCGTTCTCCGCACAGCGGTATGTTTTACAAATATACGGAATCCTCTTGCTTACTACAGAAATCGGTACGGAGCATACGTTATCGGTATGCTACATAGGCACTGCTCTTATATGTTACCGTTGCAGGATGTCTGATATCTAACAGTCTTCCTTATATTACATACGTATATGTATGTTACCTTCGTCAGCTATACGCTCCATTTGTATTTGAGATCCTGACCGCCTATATTGTTTCATACGGAAAGTACGTACAGATGAAACACTTTTACAGAAAATATTATAAAATATGCATTTTCTGTTATACGTTTGCTGTACATTAAGTCCAAAAACTACAGGATTTAGAAATGTAACATACGATTTTACGTCCACCACATAATTTTTTCTCAGTGTACGTAGTAGATGTAATCTGTTATTTCATAAAGGTTCCTTACAATGGATTTATCTTTACGAAAACCATGTTGTGATTCATTTGAAGCACTTTTTACATTCAAAAATAAATGGTTGAAGTAATAATTTCAAAACTTTTGTAGAGCACATTCAATAAGGTTATTAGCGTACAATTCTTTGGATACGATTTGTCGTTACTTTTATAAACTAGTTCCACATGTACATGTTCCATGTAGATGGATATGATCCCATCTATAATAATAATAATAATAATAATAATAATAATAATAATAATAATAATAATAATAATAATAATAATAATAATAATAATAATAATAATAATAATAATTATTATTATTATTATTATTATTATTATTATTATTATTATTATTATTATTATTATTATTATTATTATTATTATTATTATTATTATTATTATTATTATAAACTGAAAGTAGATTTGTGAACATACGTGCAATATATAGAGATTACTTTGCGCTTAATATCACTCGTATATTAACTTTTTTTAACAGTGCAATTAGTCTAATTACTTGATCATTTTGATTAACAGGTATTCATGAACTTCATAAGGCTCTGTTGATGTTTACCAACGGTATTCAGTAGTGTATTTATATGCTGATTTGGCATTTCTCTCTGTTTGTCTTGCAACCCATATTCGTAGTTATGGAATTCATTGCAAGTCATGTTCAATTACTAAACATTTCAAAAAAGGTTTCCACTTGTCAGGTCGAGTCTATTTCTCTGCTTACTCCATTTCACACTCATTAATGAAATATATCTACGTTCTACATTAGAATCATATCTTGGCAGCTGCATCTGCTATTGTGAGCAGGGGTGCCCATCCCCCCCCAAAGCTGATGGCGCACTCCCCCCCAAAACTAATAATCTCTTCCCTCCTCAAAACTCAAGTCCTCTAAAAACAATTGCCCAGTGTAGCAGTAGTTTTTATAGTACTAGTAATTGTTATTTTTGTTGTGGTTTTTATTTCCTGTAGTAGTACTATAGAATGCTTGTAGTAGTAGTAGGGGCAGTAGTAGTTATAAAAATGGCATGACTTATTAGTAGTCTTTGCAGTGTATAATACTAAATATGTTCTATAAGGATATTGAATAGTATAAAAACTTCTACACACTGTGTATGGCACAGGTATTCTTTTTTTACAAAATATTGATACAGGGTGCGAAATCATCTCATTCAAAGTGAGGGGGAAGTTCTTTTAAACATAATACCTGTACACAAAATCGTAACCTATCAGAAAGAAAAGAAAAGAAGCTAACCTAAGCTTACCAGCTTGTCGCAAAACACACTCATTTCCAATTATGCTATTCCGTATTGAATAAAACTTAAACAATACAAGAAAAGTGTACTCTGAACTAAAACGTTGTGCTTTATTTTATTGACCTTCAATATGTTCTACAAGCGTGCATTAATAAACCATCAAAAATAGAAATAAGGCTATTGTTCTAACTGGTGGCCTACCAGGCTATATTATTATCTAGTGTTACATCTAAAAATGATTGGCCATTTAAGTATTTAATTTTATATTTGTTGAGATATAAATCCGAGTCTATTGGCTCATGTCCTTTTATTAATATAACCACAATTTAAAAGAATACTGTTTAGGTTAGAGCTCGGTAGGTTACAAGTTAGAACAATACCCCGTCTCCTTTAGCCTAACCGGCATAATCGTGGGACGTAAAACTCAAAGATTTCATTTCATTTTTCAAGTTAGAACAATACCGAAATGAGATACTGTATATAAAAAATAAGAATTACAGCCATCCGTTAAATCTGACAAACACGAGACTATCGGTAACCTGTAGTACTCTTTATAGAAATAAATTATGTTCATACTCATCTTCATTCTTCTGTATAGTGCTATATTTATTGTCTGCCATATGGTGCCCCTCCTTAACCCAAGAAACACTTAATGCATTCCACAAATTCAAGGGTGGTCCACACAATTTAACTGTCATTAAGGCTTGTAATGTATCTATTGTTAATCGATTTCTTTAATAGCTTTTCAAGTCATGTGCAACACTGAAACGAGGCTCACATTCTGCAGTCGACAGTGTAACTGATTTTATTTTCCGCAACAGCAGTTTAAATACGGGTAGATCATCAATAGATTTGAGACCAGATTTCAAATGTCTCCATTCTATTACAGCTATAGACGGATCTATACCCAATAATTCAGCAGCGTTATAGACATTAGAATTGCCGTACAATGAGTTAAGTTTCTTGAATTTAAAGTTTCATCAAATACTTTAAAACAGGAAATCAGTTCATCTGCTGGAAATCGTCTTCGTAGTTAATCTAAATCCCTTGTAAGATTTGACATTTTACTCGCTCGAATTGAAATGATGTCGAGTTACTGTCAACACACTAACACAGATACTTACTTCTCTTTGCAATTCGTGAGATAAACGTCATCATTTTCTTTCATTTCAGTAAGAGTTGTGCCCGCAGTACGTAGCTAGTTTTTATTTCTCGATATAATACAGATTTTTCTTGCATTGTTGTACTGACCGTAGTTAATACATGTGCAATGTCTAAAAGCAACCCTAACATAAGTATGGTTTGTCTTGAAGTTGGCTTACGATACAAACGTTCAAAGTTTAACACCGTTTGTTCACTCCACTCTTTTCTCACTTCGGCAGAAGACAAACAATCAATTATGGATGATAGTCTCTATATACGTCTAAGAGCACATCTTTTTCACTGGAAATCCGACGGATTCGAAACAGTTTCTTTACTTTCAAAATACCTTCTTTGCCAATGACTTTGGCAATGTTTTCGAGGCGAGCAAATGCAGAAGGCTTTCTGAAGACTTTATAAAGTTCGTTAATCAGATTTTCGAAGTGGTGTACTATGTTCACGACTCCAAAAACATTTTCTGTTACTAAATCAAGCCTATGAGCCATGCAATGAATACTGACTAAGTGGAGAGCAAAATTTCTTCTAATGCAAGCAGCAACTCCATCGTGCTTAGCTACGAGAACCGATGCGCCATCTGATTCAAGACCCACAAGCTTCTCTTTAATAATATCTGAATCAATGCCCTAATTTGCGAAAGCTTCAATGATCTTCATTTCTATTCCTTCTGCATCTGCTTTTTCAATGCGTACTAGTTTACCTAGGTATAAAAACAGCTTCGAGCAATATTCCTCTCATCCACGTAGCCTACGCAATATACAAAATCAAATGCTTTTCAGAAAATTGATCTGTAAACTCATCAACAGATATAGAGAAGCAATCAGTAAACTTCAAAAAATGTTACCAATTTCTTGTGTAGCTGGTCTGCAATGAAACGTGTTATCAAAGCAGCACTTTTGTCTGTATGGAGATGAGTCCCCATATCTAAACCATTTGCACGTTGTAATTTAATCAGTTCTGGGTGATTCCTGAAACTCCAACCTCGCTTTGCACTAGTACACACAGTACGAAATACTTTTATACCGTTACATTCAATTGCTATTCTTGCTTTCTCAGACACGTTTTCCTTGCTGTTTCTGCGTTTTTTCCAGTGCCTTATTCTGACAAGTAACTTCTGCATCTAAGCACAACCGATGAACTGAACTTAGTTCATGTCTGTATACGGCATCCAAATTTTCATTTTTCCGAGAAACACCTTTCGATGACCACGGCAAGTCATTATTGGTAGTTTTAATGTTATTGTTTTTACACATGAAAGAAGCATGCAGTTTACAAACAATACACATCATCACCTCCTATCCTGCCTTCATTTCGAAAACAAGCCATGATCTATCTTGGTTCCACGAATTCTGAAATCTTTTCCATTCCATGGGCGGTTGACTTTCTTCTAACAATGTTACATTTTGGTTCATTTTACTTGACATTGTTTTATCACCTCCATCACACAAACTCTCTCATAAATGTATTTTAGAAGTTTTCATCACATTTGTTCTAAAATTTTCTTTTCAGCTTCACCCGTTTCACCACTACTGCATTCGTCACTGCTTTTGTTCGTGAATAGCGACCCATTATTAGTAACATGCGAATTGTCACTATTTAGTTTGCGAACTTTATTGTCTGACTCAGAATTAACGTTAAAGTACTTTGTAATTACGTTATTCGTAGCACTCTTCCTACGTTTCATTTTTGTTACATTCAAGAAGTCAATAACACCGCACTCAAGTATGATCATCTTAGTAGTAGAAGGACAAAAAAAGAGTAATTACTTCAGATCCCATTTCTATTTTGCTTTCAGAGTTGCCAGATCAAAGCACAGTTTAATTATTCACTGCATTTTTATTTTTGCTTAACGCTAACTGCATTTCCATGATTTTCATTATACTTTTCCTCCTGAAATATTTCCAAATATATTGATAAGTGTATTGAACATGTATTAATGGGAAACATGCCTTTGAAAGTATTTCGTAGGGAAACTAACGTTACATTTTCAAGAAATATGTATGACTTCTGACAAATATCTGCATATTCTCTTCCCCCCCAGTAACTCTGCAGTGAGGGGGATTATTTTTCAAGAAACAGTAAGTGAGGGGGAATTCCCCCTCATCCCCCCCCCAGGATTTCAATAATTGATATAATTCCCTTGTACATGAAAAGTAAGACGCAAGTTACAAGTTATTGAGTTTGATACCAAAAGAAAATGTTATCCTCGAAATTAGCCTACAAAAAGAAGTGATATCCAACAAAAAACATTCCTGTAAAAGAGCCAAGTACGAGTGGCCTTAAAAAGAAATGAAATCACAAAAATAGGCGCCAAGTTCTGGTGGACAACAGTTACAAACACTCACTGGCTCACTTCAAATTTAGATTTGAAACTTGGCTGTTGTCTGTATGCTTACCACTAGCTCACAATTATGGCAAACTACTTTATAATTTTCAACAGACAACATAGGCAAGTTTCAAATCTAAATTTGAAAGTGATTCCTTGAGTGTTTGTAACTGTTGTTCACCAGAACTTGGCGCTCATTTTTGTGATTTCAGTTCTTTTTAAGCCGCTCATACTTTTTTTTTTTTTTTTTTTTTTTTTTTTTTTTTTTTTTTTACAGGAATGATTTTGTTGGATTAAATTATTACTGGTCGTGGTGGTGACATTAACCTACCCTTGATGTCCTTTATAGAGTAATATTTTTTTTCTTTGCTCACTCGACAAAGCAAATTTGTCTATACTATCGCTGTTGGGAATGCATTCTAAAATGTCTTTTTCGGAAGAAAGGACAAGCATGTCGGAGAGCCATACATCTCCCATGCTGAACAAACTCCATGGCTCTGGATAAGTAGAGTAACAAATAAAACACAGTGTAAGTATAGTTTTTAGTTTTTAATATATTTCATTCTGCTCTGGTCAGAACTGTGTTTTATTTGTTATCTCCCATGCTGCTTCTTAGTCTATTTTTCACAATCTTTACTTTACTCATAATCCTCTCTGCTGAGCAACTCGTTGCTGGTAATGACAGAAGTATCTGGTATAATATTGTTAGGTATGGAAAACCAGACATATCCAACAAACCTGTGGGCGGCCCTTCTCTCTTAAAACGAACCAACCTTTCCTTTCATACGGCTACTTGCGCGGTACTTCATTCATCGAGTATCGAAGCAGGGGGTACGGGGGTTCACCCCGGAAAATTTTTGAAAATTAGCTTCTCAAAATCGTGTTTTAATGCTATTCCGACAGTAAAATTGCTAGTTCGAAAGTAGAGTAAAATCCCCCCCAAAATTTTTCTCAATGGCGCAGCTTGCGCCATATATCCCCCCTGTGGGCGGCCCTGATTGTGAGGCATTATTCACGGCTCACTCGCTCATCCACAACAGCCACTTCAGAAGATCCGGCTTGTTCGCTTGCGATATATCACAATCAGAGAGTGTAATATTATAGTTCTTCCATGAAGCCTCATAATAAGAACATCCTCTTCGGTCTGACTAAAATTTGAAGTGTCGGTACTAGTAAGCAAATGCAGGGCAAATGTGTGTCCTATACAACCTACATACAAGACAGGAAAGTAGAATGTAAAATACAGAACTTTCAGCCACACTACACTGAGAAAAAAAATTGTAGGTGGCATACTTAAAAAGATAGGTTACATGCGTAATTCCTGTAGTTTTTGGACTTAACGTACAGCAGACGTATAACTGAAAACGCATGTTTTATAATACATTCTGTATAAGTGTTCCATCTATACGTACTTTCTGTATGAAACAATGTAGGCGGTCAGGATCTCACATACAAATGGGCGTATATAACATATAGCTGAAGAATGTAACATAAGTATATGTATGTGATATACAGAAAACTGTTAGATGTCAGACATCCTGCAACGGCATGATGTAACATTTAAGGGCAGTGCCTATGTAGCATGCGGATAACGTATGCTCCGTACTGATTTCTATAGTAAGCAAGAGGATACCTTATATTTGTACAATATACCGCTGTCCGGAGAACGGATTTTTCTCTGTGTATTCAGTGAGGGCACATCGATTCAGTTGTACAGCACTCACTTTTGGTACTGGTGAACCATGGTTCGATTCTAGGCCAAATATGTAGTGGACATTATTTCAATTGATTTTTCCCAAGGTTCTGTCGTTTCCTTTCACATTCTCATTTCACCATTTTTATAATCATCCACCTTTATTGTGCCGTCTAGTCTAAATTGGGATAACAATGGGGCGTTAAATTAAACATTTCATATCATTTTTTAAAATCTAAGATGGTACATTAACTGGAAATCAATTCTAGTATTACTTACATCAAAGACCTGTGCGTTAACAATTTGATATCACAGTCAAGTAATCAGTAGTTAAGAGGCATTGACTACGGATTTGTCTTTTCTTTTCCATGCAGCTTTCAAAATGACAGGAAAAGAATGGACACAGGAAATAAAAATGTCTCTGTAAATGGTGTGGTCACGGATATAAAATGGCAATACGTATTTCAGCAGAAAAAATGTCACATTGGCGTATGATAATCGTATATAGAAAACTTTACCTGATGAACTTCAAATTATTATTTAGTAATCAAATAAACTTGCAATGCAAGCCAATTATGAAAATATTTAAGAATTCTTTTTTTCAAGAAGATTTGATGACTTGCGGTTTTGCGGCTTATACCCAGATACTTTCTTATGATACATAAGAAAATTCTCTAAAACAAATTGGCCGTTGATATTTGAGATAATTTGTATATTAAAGTTACAGAAAAATCGGGATATCGGATATAAATTATTTCATTATGACAACCAAGATAACAGTATACGCTATGGTTAATAGCTGTTAAACTTCTTTTAAAATATTGTTAATATTTACTAGCAAGAGAAGTTTGGGAGAAAACACCCGCGTGCAGAGAAACTACGCTTGCAACTTGAAGAACCAATTCATGCTGATTACAACAAGCTAATAAAATTCCTGTACGGTTGAGAACTTTTCGAGATACTTGAAAGTTTTTTATGAAAAAATGAATATATGCACATTTAAACGCGTTAAGTAAAACATTATTAGCAACGAATATTGACATACGAATTGAAATCTATCGGCGGCAACAGAAAGAAACTGTTTTGCAATAACTATCGGGTTTGTTAGTTAGAATTAATCATTATATTGTTCACAATAATGATAGATTAGAGATGAAAATTGATCACTGTTGTTGTTCTGTTCTATGAAGAAATGACGCAGGCAGAAGACTTTTATCATAGACTGCCACACTTGTTTGCCAAACTTATTTTGCTTATCTTTGAAAGTTACAAGCACTTTCTTTTGTAAAATCGCTGCCATTATAGTAAATGAATGTGTTGAAGCATTCTTGCTTTGAACAATTTTAATGACATCTCAGGAGTTCTTATTTGCTAATGAATGATTACCAGTTAACTTGTACTTGAAAACAATTTTTTTTCCTGTTACCTCCGTTAGATTTTAATCCGTATGTCAATATTCGTTGCTAATAATGTTGCATTTAAATGCGTATATACTCATTTTTTTAATATAAACTTCCAAGTTGAATCTCTCGAAAAGTTCTCAAGCGTACAGGAATTTTATTAGCTTCTTGTAATCAATGGATTGGTTCTTCAAATTGCATGCTTAGTTCCTCTGCAGGCGAGTGCTTTCTCCCGAACTTTCCTTGTAAGTTTTACGTCTATCTTGTAAAGTACACTGAGCAAAACCCGTTCTCCAGACAGCGGTATATTGTACAAATATACGGAATCCTCTTGCTTCCTACATAAATCAGTATGGATCATACGTTATAAACATGTTACATACGCACTGCCCTTAGATGTTACATCATGCCGTTGCAGGATGTCTGACATCTAACAGTTTTCCGTATATCACATGCATATACTTATGTTACATTCTTCAGCTATATGTTATATACGTCCATTTGTATGTGAGATCCTGACCGCCTATATTGTTTCATATGGAAAGTACGTATAGATGGAACACTTATACGGAAAGTATTATAAAACATGCGTTTTCAGTTATACGTCTGCTGTACGTTAAGTCCAAAAACTACAGGAATTACGCATGTAACCTATCTTTTTAAGTACGCCACCCACAATTTTTTTTTCTGTATAGGTTTAGTATTGACCACAAGACGAAAAAGTCTTATTTCTCATCTTATACTTTAAAAAAAAATGTCATCTACAGAAGCTATCACAATATTTCCGCATCACGAGAGGTCTACGAAACGTGTGATAATAACATTTAAACCATAAAGTATATTGTATACTGACTAACGTATCTTTAAACGTTGATAAGTGGCCTTCATTTTGTTCGTACAATCACTTATAGTTTTTGCATAGGTTATAGTTTTTGTATTGTGGATCACGTAACTCTAAAACAGAGTTCGAGTTATAATACTTGGGGGAACCATTGTTACCCAAGAAACTTGTGAAATTTCTAGTCTTATCTTGAAAACGAGACGAAAATTGCAATGTTTCTTGTCTCTTCTCAATTTTAGAAAGGTACTTCCCGTCCACTGGCACAAATCCGGGGAGATGAGGGGGACATGTTCCCTCCAATATTGGATCTGGGGGACTCTCCCTCCCCGAATAATCCGATTTGAAATGTGTTTTGTGAAAGACTGTAATGATTTGTGTCCGATTGCAACAAAGGAAAGTGAGATGAAATTGATGTGCCCCCCAGAATAAGCCCCAAATCTGCCCGCCTCCCAATGTTGAAGACAACTCTGCTTCCTAATCCTTCACAGCATTGTTTTTCAACTTCATAAATATTTTGATCATCGCTTAAAAAAAATGGAAACGGTCTTACTTGTCCCCTCAATGTTCAAGACAGATTTGCGTCGCTGTTCCCGTCTCGACTATTTAAAGAAGAAAATGTTTTAATATATTTTTCTGCAACTTATTAATATTATCATTCATATTTCTACTATTTAGTAGAGTGACTTCCAAGGATTTTCTGTTGTTTAATATACATCTTTTTATTTACATAAACTCAGCAGAAGAACATGGTATCAATATTAAGAATCAGTGATTCAAAGTACAAAATAATTCAGATTGCTTTAACCAACATGGGCATTAAGATCTATTCAATTAGTTGGAATAAGTCCGTGCATAAGGACAGACATCTCTTGTTACTAAAGTTAATTCCTTTAATATGAAATAATGTATAATACGTATGTTTTTTTTTTTTTTTTTTTTACATTATACACGAAACGTCGCACTCATCAATGCAAGCAAGTAAATTTTGCAGCTTTAAGAAGCGCTAGGTTTAACAATTTGCATGATATAAAGGCAAAATCAAGATACGTTTTTACAACATAATATTTGAGATGGCTGGCCTATTCAGTAATGGGTATGTGTTTTTAAACCATGTTTGAGAGACTACTTTGTGGAACATTTGTTCATTAATGTTCTCAACTTTCGTTATAATATCCTCTCCTTAGATCTTTCAGCATATGTGGATTATTTGTATAGAGGACCTTCCCTTATGGCGACACACTACACTGAGAAGAAAATATATGTGGCATAGGTAAAAAACGTAAATTACATGTGTAAATCCTGCAGTTACACATACTTTCCACATAAGTGTTCCCAATAAAGGCAATTTACCAATGAAAGAACTGTCTATAGGCGGTCGGGATCTCATATACAGATGGACGTATGTAACATATAGCTGACGTAGGTAACATATGTATACGTATGTAATAGACGGAAGATTGCTAGATGTCAGACATCCTAAAGTAGCAGAATATAACATCTAAGCGGAAAAAGGCAGTACGTGTATATCATATGGATAACGTATGCTCCGTACAGATGTCCGTAGTAAACTTTTAGATTCCGTATATTTGTACTATGTACCGCTGTCCGTATGATGGATTTTTCTCAGTGTTCCCTTATGACGACATGCTATTAGTACAAACAATTTTACACTTCAACCAATCACTGATATTAATTACACGGCTCTGGAAAACATAATGATAAGCGCCATTTCTAGTGAAATTTAGTTATTAAGTTGTATGAGTTATGATTGAACGACAGATGAGTATGTAGGTAGTTTTTACTTGGAAAGTGTACCTGTAGAAGGCAGGGAAAGTTTGGTTAGTAGCCGATATGTCATTACATTGAAATGCATGAGAATGGTCAATCTATTTTACCAATTTATTCGAAAATTAGAAAAAGTGCACACCATTACGTTTACCCGAGTCGCTCTATTATAATATACTGATTCAATTGTAACACTATGTTTTAAAGAACATTTATTTTCTTGAAGGGATTTATACATGAAGAAACTCTTTTGCAAGTACAAGACTTCAAGTGTTTCATATTTTGAATATTACACGAGACTCTCTAATCTGGCCATACCTTGCAAGGAGAGGTGCCGGATTAGTTAAAAGTGCCGGATTATTGATAGTGTCTAAAATTTAGTTTAACACATAAAATAGTATACTTTATTAAATCTAAAGTTAGATACATTATCATTAAAAAATACAAAAACTTAGTCCTTGCGTTTGTACGAAGAGGATGGCTTACTATGAAACAGAATTTTCAATTGTCACAGTGAAGATGCTCGACAGCAGAATGATTTATCAGGTAACTGCTTTACAAGCAATAATATACGGAAGCCACTGTTACAATCGTAAAATATAGACACCCAGAATTATTATACTACTCTTACTTGCTTTGTTCAGTAACATATTCAAAATAATATTCCAATTTCGTACTTAGATCCGTTTATTCTCTATCTGCACAAGTACTATAATCAGAAATCATTTATTCAGTCTTATGCCACAGACTGATTGACTAACATCGAATCTTTAATTTAACTTCATAATCTGACATGTTCATTATGATCCTGTTTGAAACAATCTATATCTTCATTATCAAGGGAAACGACATATGTTACTTACTAACTTGTTTATATCATCAACATCTTATTATTCTAAGTGCCACAGACTAACTACTAGGTAATCTGTACTTAACACTGCATGTGCAGATATTTGTTACACATAGCGCCAACAGCTACAATAATACTCTATGTTCTTTTCCACAGTTACAGTATAAACAAATACAATCGTTGACAGAGGCGACGTCATGCAACAAAGCCCCATTGTGGCGCTGAATTGCTGAGAGAGCGGACTACTAAAGGCCGGAATAGCGAAAGTTTAGTGTATTTAGGAGTTAAATCTTCGTACGTCAGTTCAATAGAACACATTATTTGATGGTTGTTCAGTTTATCTTCAAGTTTCAAACACACCACTTGCTTGATACTCTTCATCTTATGTTCCATAAATTGCTACAAGTCTCTAACAACCAATTTGTCAATTTCTAACGGAGTAGTGAATTAATTACGCATCCCAAGGAACAATGAAATAAACTCAAGAAAAACAACCTGCCAATCATGTTCTCTCGCAGTTTGCTGCGCTCACAAGATTCCGGGAGTTAAGACATAAATCGGTAGATAGCGCCAATATATAGCACTACAAGCACCCTAGAGACATCTAGTGTCTTAATTTAATGTTATTCGCACAAAATTATCAAAATAAATATTTTCGTTCACACAGTTGATACGCTGAACGATAAGAAGGAAATTTTGTATTATTTTTTACGAGTATTTTATATATTTTTTATATTCTTAATTTATAATAAAATAAGTTACCATTACCCGTGATTTACCATGCGACATCTTAAGTTGCCACGGCAGGCATATTGGAAAGCTCTGGTATAGACCTTTACTTAAAGGTACCCTGATAGGAAACAAAAATTCTTTCAGTTTAAAGTCCCTCGATGATGCCCTGTAGGCTAAGGAAAAAGATGATCTAGGTAAATAAATGATGGTAAGAGAATTAATTGGTGGAATAAAATGTGGGAGGAAACGAGAGTTCCCCGAGAAAACCCACGGACACGATGTTGTGCACCTCAAAATTAGATCGAACCAGAGACTCCACGCACAGAGGTCAATGCTTTACCACTGAGCCACGGTGCCCTCAACTAATAGGAAAGAGATCCGTGTGACAAATCAGGTAAGCGCGGGGATTATAATATTATTGAAATAATATGGTTATCGAAAAAATATCCTGTAAATGGTCTACTACGACCACCCGAAAGATATATATGTTTAAAAATTTTATATTTGAAGTTATATGTTTAAAAGTTTTACAAGATAGTAAACAGTTATTTAATCAATAATATAGCCACAAGTGAAAGGAGAATACACAATACAAGGCTAATTAAAAAATACATCTTATACTTCAACAACAGAACAATTTACCTTCGGGAATTCTGTCATGACTACATCGTTAGCGTACATGCCTTTGGCGCAAGATACCTGGGTTCGATTCCTGGTGGGAGCTCCTGTAGTTCAGATACCACATTAAGCCGTAAGTCTATGCCTTATTTAGCTTCCGTGATGAACAGGACGCTGAAATTCTTGCGAAACAATTTATTTTCGCCTTTAAAATTGAAGAAAATGATACATGTAACTTTTTCGTATAACAACTAAACGACAAAAGACGAATATATATTTATTGTATGCGATAAAAAATTAATACTATTTTTATGAACATTTTTGCAGAAAAATATTCCCGTTTTCGCTTTGATTGATTCAAAAAATGGGAAATTTTCTCTCTTAGCTCGCTACAACGAAACCACCAAAACCAACAATGTCCAACCCTACTCTACCTTTGACAAATGACTGATTCGCCTCCGACGCCTAATTCGTTGCTTGCTGGAGACGTATACTGGCGCACAAACAAACACACTAACACATCGTCAAGTGCACAAAGTGTTTCTCACACACATACATAGATCAAGAACATATATACAAAGAGGAAAAGAAAGAGGCCGGTTGAGAGGTTTTTTGTAGTATCACATGTCACAGACAAATGATTGGTTTTAGCACAAAGCCTTGGTTTGAGAAAAAAATGTGCTGAATCAAAACATTTTTCTCCTGGAAAATTACTCTGAAATTCATATTACTTTTTGAAGATCTATGTGACACTCGCGAATGTTTTTGAATAATAAAAATATCTAATGAAAGAAATAAATTTCTTGTATGAATCGCATGTAAGAAATATATGTATTGGTAAGAGGATGTCTTCAATTTAAGACAAACACCTTGCTTTAACAGCCCCATTAAGGCAAAGAAGTACTTAAATAAATTGCCCATCTAGAACGTAAGATTCTATTTCAAGGCAAGAAGGAAACAAAACGTTTTAACATTTGAATTCAAAATCGAGGCCCATTATATAAACGAGAGTTTTGATTTATATTTGTATTTTATGTAACACACCATGTTTGGAGTACAAAATGCTGTAATCGAACACATACATACCCACACAAATGAAAGCTAATCCCACTGCTGTATAGCCAAGATTTTTTTTTCTAAGGGGGCCCGTGACTTTTTCATAAAGGCCGGGCTTCTACATACTAAATACAACCCAAAATATTTGTTGCAGTATATGAAAACAGTAAAAATTCAGCATAATACATACATACATATTATTATAAGTACATTGTGCTACCTTATCGACCCAAACATGGGTCTTATTAGTGTATGTGAAGTTGGAGTCACGGGTTTTAAGAAATGCATTATCTGTCACAATAAAAAAAAAAAAAAATGCATACTTTTCGCCGGATAGTATCTTTTATCCCTTTCTATTAAAACGAAATTAGTATCTTTCTATGAAAACATGTATCTTTCTACCATCTCGCGATTTAATTGAATGTTTTAAAGGTCCAATTCCTAACAAAACGGATAAATGCATTATATTTTCTATTTCTCTTTTGCAATTCACAGAAGACATTATAAAAATATCACGAAACTACATAAGACCAAGAAGATGCTCCTTCACAACTTCAGACTTACGGCTATCAGCTACATACACGAGCTCTGTTACATCTTGTTCCGTGGCTTAAAGGGTCCGTACAGGACTCTCTACCACACAACCGATGTTCAATTCTTCGTCGCGCCTTGCGTTTTAGTTTTCATTGATCAGATAAGACAACAGAAAAAGGAAAAATATACTTTTCGGTGTGATTCTACATTCTGTAGTTTTCTTTTTTTTTTTTTGCCAAGTGACAGAATTTTACAGTATAAATACCTTTCAAAATATTTCTCTTCATAAAAAGTAGGAATAGGTTACAACAGACAGCTAAATTAAGTTGTCTTTTTAAACATTTTGCTTTCTAAACAGGTTATAGCATACATCAATATTTTACTCTAATGTTGGCCCATACATAAATAAAAATCCTATTCTGTACTGTTCATATTCTATAATTCACATTTCACTATTTACAGTAATAATAGTCGTATTATTTATAATGGTCATATTATACTTATAGCAATTATTCCAATCTAACATCTTTTCTGGGCTAATAAGTATGCATTTGTGCCAAAATAGGGAGGTAATCAAATCTAAATATTTGAGGGAATTAGTTTTTCAAACAGCAGCAAAGAACAATCCTAAATACAATCAAATTATTCATTAAACTGTATTTGTTATAGACAAACATTGTGTACTTGGGTTTTCCCGCGGTTCGCCCGTTTCCTCTCACTTTCTTCATTGCACCATTTCATTCATTTCTCATCATCACCGTCTTTTTTTTAGCCTAGCTGGCATATGCGTGGACGTAAAACTTAAAGATTTCATTTCATTTTCATTTTTGTATTTGTTCCACTTACATTTATCCACTATGAATACATGTGCAATAATAAGGATTATTTTCACGGAACAAAACTGGCTCGACGAATTTTAAAATTACTTTTTTATTCACTGAGACTTTCATTCTGCCTAGTAAAAAATAATTTGAACTGCAATATTAAAACTCCAAAACGTTACATTTAGTTTTATCTTAATTTTGAAGAATCTTTCAAACCAAGACAATGTTTCAGCTCACGGTACCACTCAAGATTAACTGATCAGCAAGAAATTGAAATTGAAATAAATAAGTTTCTGATGAAATAATAGCCTATCTGCTTACTTTCCAATTATTTTATTTAGTAGATTTTCTTCCACAATTTCAGCGAAATGCTTTTTTTTTTTTTTTTTTTTTGGTCTTTACTAATAATACTTCAGGTGTGTAACGCGCCTTACTTCTGCTGAAATCAGTAAAATTGTAAAATATCTACAAGAACTGAAATTACATATGAGCAACTTCTATTTAAAATCACCACCATCAGCTAGTTAGTCTCAATCTTAGACGTTATTGTATCTTTCAGCAAATCAGGAGTTCACACTCCTGTTTCCATGGCAACGTTACATTAAAATATACGGGACTATGGATATATACAAGACTATGAATATAATCCGCCTAGTTTTAAAAATCATCGAAGTTTCTTAGTGAATACCGTGTTTACTCGTGTAATAGTGGCACCTTAAGTTTAAAGTGAAAACATTCGCTAAAAAAAAAAAAAAAAAAAAAAAAAACGCATAAAAGTAGCAGTATACGGAATTTTTGTCTTTGAGAAACAGACTTTCTTCAAAATTGCTTATTTTGAGCGAGTTCGAGCATGAGCAAAGAGAAAACACCCAGTGGTAAAATAAAGCGTCCATTGCTGGAACTTTTATTCAAGTCATAGCCACCGATATAGAGGCCAGTGGACAAAAATGTGATGTCATCATCGGTAGGGCTTTCGTGTTACATAGGAGGAAAGATTGAAAGCCCATTATATTGAAAACAATTTCTAACAAATTAGACGAAATTTGGTGGTGAAACGTTTCTTGATACGAGAAATCGATCTAACTTGGTCTCAATTTTTGTAAAGCATGTTCAGTGGCATTTTTGGGCGCATCAGTTTGGGGGCGTCTCACTTGTATTACAAAAGCAACAAAGAATGTTCACAAAATTGTGTGCAAATGTATTTTCCGTACAAGAAAGCATTTAGCTAAGTTTCAAGTTCCTCAAATTAATCCAGTGGTGTTTTCGGAACTTCATTTCGGGGGCCGAAAGAATTGAACTTAAAAGAGTTTTTACGATCATCATGAAATTTTGTAAAACTGTTTTGTTCGAGTACATTAAACAGATTTAGCTTAGTGTCAACATTCGACAAAACTTGCTTAGCGGCGTTTTATCTCGATGGCGCCTCACTTATATTTCAAAAACATCAAAGGATCTTCAAGAATTTTGTACAAATGCGTTGCAGCGTACAAGAAAGCGATTTCGTTATGGCTCAACTACCACAAATCACTTTAGCAGAGTTTTCTGGCGCTTCAATTATATTTCAAAATGAACAAACTATCTTCACAATATTTTGGGCACATGCGTTTTCGCGTACAGGAAAGCGATTTAGCTAAAACTCAAGTACCTCAAGTTAGTCCAGCAGCATTATTTGTAGCCGACAAAATTTCAAGATAGCTCTTACGATCATTATGAAATTT
This sequence comes from Thermobia domestica, assembly GCF_964235325.1. Classification (NCBI taxonomy): domain Eukaryota; kingdom Metazoa; phylum Arthropoda; class Insecta; order Zygentoma; family Lepismatidae; genus Thermobia; species Thermobia domestica. The sequence goes on along the minus strand of NC_137465.1, from coordinate 168,986,910 downwards.
TGTAAAACCTCTTCGAGTACAAAAAATAGATTTAGCTTATTCCAAACTTTCGAAAAATTAACTCGGCGGCATTTTTAGAACCTTTTTATGGAGGTACTATAATTTTAACTTGGAAACCGATCAAACGATCTTCATTAAATTAAAATAATGTGTTTTTTGCCTATTCAAAAGGTCAAAGTACGTAAATTATCTGTCTAGAATATTTCGGCATATAACACTACCTGTAGGGCCCACCTCCTGTGTATGTTCCTGCTGTACTATATAGAACCTAATACAATATAGAATAGAATTTACTACGCACTTTGCGAATCGACGGCGATATGCCAGGAAGTCCCTCCTGTGGCAAAACTTCATCCTCCCTCTGGAGAAGGTAATGTTTATCCTTGGCAGGGGTAACTTTCCAAATTCTCTCTATATAGTTTACGTGTGATGGTTGGGTGCGTATATGGGTGAAACTCATACCCCCCTGCGAAAAATATTCAATTCGCACACCATCTCCGCATATGCAAAAATGGTACTTACAGTCAATGGTGTTATACAAATAATTTAATGATTAGTAATTAACATACTGTGCTTAGTATTTAACAACTTCTGTTCTATGGTTAGTATAGTGACTTACTATTAGTATGATTAGTATGTATTATTATTATATTATTATGTATTTGTATATAAGTAGGGTCTATTATTATTTATTCCAGTGATACTATAGTAATAATAAGTAGTTCTATAGTAGAAGTAGTAATACGTTGAATTAGTTTAGGTTCTATTATGATAAATAATCGCAACCACTATTTCATCATGGAAAGTAATCCGCCGGAACCAGCTACGGAACTTTACTCAGGTTCGTGCGTATTTTCGCATAAAAGCGACTTTTTAAGTTATAACGCTTATAGAAATTTGTATTGAGGAATACAACATCGCATATTAAACACGATCTTAGATACTAAGAGCGTTCCTTGCTGAAAAAGGAAAAGGAAGTAATTAAAGTAAATTTCGAACCAGGTTCTATATCCGCACCCAACTTAATGAATACCGCCAAGTCATTCATGAGAAAAATCATACTAAATACGCACTCAAAAACTTAAATAACCATAATTTAAACACGATTGATACACTACATTAAGTCTGCTTTTTCAACAACTTACGTGTAATTTTAAAATGGTTAATTTCCCACATGGATTTACATAACTGAGTACAGGTGTTGTACAGCGGTGGACACTTCTAAATGGTACACCTTAGCCGTAAATTTCCATATGGCTGTACCATTTAGAAGTGTCCACCGCTGTACAAGGTGTAGCTGTACACACATTCATAATGTACCTTATACACTAAAAAAATCCTACACAAATTCTTTTGCAGCGTTTCATTGTGCACAATCTTGAAAACAGATATTTGTGGGTGTATGGACGTACCATATTCAATTAACCCCTTTCTGCATGTTTTTTTCTTTTAGCGAAAAAAAAAATCAGTATTGAAAATTCTCATATGGGAACTTGAAAAATGAATTGAAACTTGAATTTTAGATTTTTCACTAAATTCCGACCAGAAATAAGCACGTGTCATATATGGCACACTATGCAATAACGTAAACTTTCCTAGAAGCGTGCAGTGAATGGATCTTGTCATATATATTACTTCATGCAGTAATATCTATACTAAACTATAGGGCTACTATATCTATACTGTACTCTCAGTTCTTTAGGAAAAGTGCGCATAATGTTTCACCAAAAAATTATTTTCAATTACAAAAATTCACTGATTCACAAAAACCACATGTCAACGTTTAACCGCCTAATACAACTCACAAAGAACACGCCAGATGACACCAAAATCTCTAATTCATATACGTCACTATCTCACACAGCAGACAAAACAGTCACGTGGCGTCTTTGTTAAATCACACAAGCTACAGTGAAAAAAGGGAATGTGCCATATATGGCACGGAATGCGGTAAGGGGTTAAACCCTATTTCAGAACTTTTGATTCGTGTTGGATTCCTGAAGGCTGAGGGGAAAAAAGTATCCAAAAATATACGGCAACCAGAAATTCTACAAAGTAAAACAGGTTGCATACAACGAGGAGATACTAGGCCTTTTCAGCCAGCTTTCTCCGAATTATTTAATACGAATAATGCATGTTTTAGCCATTTACGATGCCATGAATATTTATATGTTGGATTTGCTAAACTTTTGCCAGAATATCATGAACTTTTATCTGTGATTGGTTATTCGGATATTCAGTTGTTATTAGGATACAAACTGCGAGAAGCATCTTGGAGATTGAAATTCCAAGTACGAAAGCTACTGTTCTGCTTACTTTTGTATCTACATTTTCTGTATCCACAGTCTACTAAAAACCAACCTATAGGAACTTACGATGGCCGTTGGTAGAGGCTTACATCTGGTTTCAGGAGTCGAACTTTGATCCTAGGCCATGCAATTTCCTGATGAACGGCATCGGTGAGGGAGAAGAGGAGGAGGAGGGAGAGAGATTGAAATATGGAGATAAGAGATATACAGATGGTGATAAGAACAATGGAAACACCTGAAGAAATTGCAACTTACCAGATTAATATGGTGTCGGGCCACCTTTCGCCTTCAGAACAGCCTTGATGCGACGTGGGATGGAGGCATAGAGGTCGTGAATGGTAGCAAGTGGAATTTTACACCATTCCTCGTGCAGGGCATCGGCCAGTTCTGTGAGAGAGGATGGAGGTGGAAATCGTCGCCGGAGTCGTGTTTCCAAGACGGACCACAGATGTTCAATTATGTTGAGATCTGGGGATTGGGAGGGCCAGGGGAGGTGTTGAACTTCACCCCGATGTTCCTCAAACCACGCTGCAACAACGCCAGCTGTGTGAAGGGGTGCATTGTCATCCTGGAAGATTGCGTCATTGTCCGGGAACAACATCCGGACCATAGGATGCAAGTGGTCTCCTAAAATTGCGACATAATCGTTGGCAGTGATTCGTCCGCTAAGTGTGACCACAGGACCCAGTGAAAACCATGATATGGCGGCCCACAGCATCACTGAGCCGTCGCCATGTTTCACAGTTGGGCGGAGACACTGCAGATCATAAGCTTCTTTGGGCGTTCTCCACACATAAACACGGCCCGTGATTGGGAATAGGGTGAAGGATGACTCATCCGACCATATCACACGTTTCCAGTCCTCAACGGTCCATGTTGCATGGTCGCGGCACCGTTTGCGGCGTGCGAAAGCGTTATGGGTCCCTGATCAGCGGTTTGGTCCGTGCAACACGACCCCGTAAGTTCATGTCATGTAATTCGCGGCGGACTGTGATTGTCGAAACAGGGTGGGGGAGGTGCTGATTGAGTTCCCCCGTCACTTGCTCCGCAGTGGCACGAAGGTTCTGCGTGACAATGCGCTTTAATACCCGGCGTGACCTGTCACTCATGATTTTCTTCTGCCCACGATTCCGCTTCCCCGATGTGGTTTTCCCGTGTGTTGTGTAGGCCGTCATCACCTTCGACACTGTCCCATGTGACACACCTAACACAGTAGCCACTGCCGTCACACTCACTCCACATAGCCGTGCTCCAACAATTTGGCCTCTTTGAAAATCTGAGAGGTCTCCCATTTTACACTACCTCCGTCTGCTGCAGCCACTGGACACTGCTGTTCCACTGCGCCTGACGTAGTATAGAGACCGACCTAACACACCACCACCAGCGGTACGGCGCTGCGGGCGCCACGACGCCACTGCCAACCCATACATCTGACGTGTTGCCAACTACAGGTGTTTCCATTTTTCTGATCACCATCTGTACATTCAAGGGTATATATATATATATGCAAGGTTCGAATTAGAGAAACAAAAAATTCGGACAGCATCTACATTCCTAGGTATTTTGCGATTTTTTTAAGCGTAAACATCAAAATTTCACAGTTGAACCTGCGAATGTAACACACCCAACTGACGAATTAAAGTAGAGAAATTTTTTTTAAGCATTAGCTGATTGAACAGGTAGAGAATGACCTTAACATTTGGAGAGTGAGGAATTAAAAAAAAATCATCTTTCGTAGACAGGCTTTGAATCAGGAACCTGCTGCTTATGAAACAATGACGTTAAATTGTCAGCAATGATACTTGACGAACATGTTCTCGCATATCTCAAGAATGCCAACACTTTCGAAGTACGAAAATTGGAAATATTCTCTTATTTCTATTATGAATGGTTATTTATTATAAATACAGAAATAGGCGTTGCAATGTGTCAAGAAAACAATGCTTAATGTGCATGGAAGGCTTGAAAGTTCAGCGTCTGAAGTACTTCAAGGTCTCACACGTAAACGTTCGAATCCAACGACTGAGAATCTAGACTTGGCATGTATATATTCGTAAATTATTAACCTAGATTAGTAAAAATACGAAATCTGATAAAAGAAAAGGGTATAGGGGTTAGAACAATCTAAAGCTAACATTGAAAAATCTTATTTGCAGGTTACTTTCTATTTTCTATAAACCCTCCTTGTTGGTCTAGCAGTCAGTGGTGACAGCCGAGTGGTCTCGGGCGTTTTGATTCGGATCATGAGGCGCACTTACTTATTTTCCACTGGGGTTTCGAGTCCCTCTGAAGAGCATGGTCGGGAGTTTTAACTGTCTTCGTTACTTCTGTGTTCATGTCCCTGTCGTGTTTGGCTCACATAGAATTTACTAATGATAACCATGGAGGCGAGTGTCCCGGTTGGGATAAACTTTTGTGGCTAGGAGCAATACTAAAACTGCCCCTTCACGCTGCGGCGCCACATCTATTTGTGGCTAGGGCAATACTGAAAATGCCCCTCCACGCTGGGGGCCACAACTTTTGTGGAGTGCCCTTGTAAGGTAGGACACAGCTTTATTGTGGAGGTAGTGCAACGTGTACTTCCACTGACAAGGTGGTGGAGTGACGAGGGAATTTAATACCAATTAAAATATTATATGAAGATAACAAATTAATGCTCTTTTATCATATGCAAATCCCTATTTGGAGTCAAAGGAGACCTCCTTCTGGAGCCGCCACTACCACACTTATTACCTGAATGAGCATGAGAAAACACAAAATAAAAAAATAATATCTCAGTGTTTTAAATTTGATATATCTCAGGGTTTTATGTTGCCTTCAGTTATGGTCTCTGAAGTTACTTGTAAAGAGTACTTAAATTCAACAAGTTTAAAAAAAAAGATAAATAAATTCAGACGAACAGGTAGCAGCCTATTTGTTTACCCTTTACACTCATAACTGAGGTAGTTTGGTTCCATGGGGCGATGCCTTCCTGAGCTCCAACCAGGAAGGTGGTCAGAATACTAGAGTCAAGGGATTGAATCTTTCCTTAACTCTCCACCCTGTAAAGAAAACATTTGAAATTAGCAATTCGGGTACTCACCAAGCAGGAAAAAGGAAACCCTCTCGCTAATGGTAGGTGGTACAATTTGTTATCCAAAATAATGTTGGAGATTATTTTCATAGTAACACTCACTGAATGCTCTTTCACAACACCACAATTTCTTAAGAAATATTTGAATGGTAATTACGTTAATGGTGCACCACTGAAGACACTGAAACAACTTTCATATTTCACACTTTGTAAGAAGGATATTTCACTTAGAATAAATAACACAGATATTCCATAAATTATATATAAAGCGATAATTAACTGAGAAACTTCAATGATCTCAACGATTAATAGCAAAATACAACAAAAAGAATATTTCTCCTCATTTTTTAAGAGTTTATAGTCTCTTTCCGTCTATGTTATATGAGGAACAGAGGAAATAATATATATATATATATATATATATATATATATATATATATATATATATATATATATATATATATATATAAAAACAAATCAGATTTCGTTGCACAGTTCCATTAGTGAAGCGAAGAATAAGTGTCCACTTCTGTCGAGAGTCTTTGGACTCGAAGGGACGTTGAATCGTTTCTATGAAGATGAAAACCACAGTCACTGGATCTTAATAGTTCATAACGACGTCTTGTTCCTGGTAATTGGAACCGATTCTGGTGGTAGCAGTAGAAGTCAATGGTTTGACGTCATAGCGGTCAACAAGACACAGGAGTGCTCAACAGAACAAATAAATAATTATCTCACTTCATCTCTGTTTTAAAGTTCAGGAGAGCCCTGTCCATTGACTCAGACAGGCTAATGGCTCTGGTGAGACATGTTCTTACGAATTTAGATCTTTACAAATCAAGATCAAACGGTAGGTATGATGCACTATCTGAAGGTTACTTTAAATGCGTTGCACTTTTAGTTCAAGCTGATACGTGGCCATTATAGCCCAACAGCTTTAAAGTAAAACAAACAATTCTGAGAATATAACTTCAAAATAAATGGTGTGTGAGCACAGGTGAAGTTTGTAGTACAGTTTTTAACTTCTAGATATATCACACATGATGATCTAGTGTAGCCCAACACTACATGAAGAATGTATCTCTTTACTCACACCGAAACACGGTATATATTCTAATATATACATTAATCACGGGAGATCCTGGTAGCCGACGAGCTAACCCCCCCGGGTTCTTAAACACAACTAACTCTTGGTTTGTCACTTTTTCCCTGCACAGTTCGGTTTCTTCCTGGAAAACAAGAGACTCGCTCTCCTTAGAAATGTTGCAGGAAATGTTTGTAGCCGGAGGCTAAAACTTGGGTGGTCTGTGCAGCCACAAAGACCAGGAATGGCAAAACTGCACAGCACTTCACCACACACACGTGACAGGTGCTGCCCCCACTGCACCAAGCGGCAGCTTCGAAAGTTTCTGGACAAACAGTTGTCCAGAGCAGCAACCATGTAAACAAACACATATTTAGTTAATAATAACTATTTACAACATAGAAAAACCTGATTAGACATACATAAAGATATGAAAAGATACACAGAACATAATTATACATGGATATACAGTTGACACTAAATAATTGTAGAGTAGGGAATCATTTTCCCATGGCACACCCAAACTCTTCTGCTAGTTTCGGCTGCCATCTTCCCAAGAAAGAGAGAGAAGGAAAATCTGTTTATGCTAACCAATTTTGACAATAAACCAAAGATCTAAATGTCTTGGACGAAGGGAAACACGATTAAAAGTCAAATTATGAATTTTAGCGGACTTTCCAAGAACTTGTAAGCGTAATACGATAGTATTAGTAAATTATACATGAAAATAGTCAAAACAAAATACAAAATTTCAAACAAGCAATGCATCTCGAGAAAAGGAGAAAAAGCTTCGCTAGCTGACGGCCAACCGTCACAAGCTAGAGACGCAACCAGCTCGAGAGGTAAGACATTCTTTTAAAAGGTGTGAAAAGCACACGTATAGAAATCGAAAAACCATCATATCGATGCTAAACATTTTATGATATTTTACACAAAAGGTAGAGTGCGTTGCTCGCTCAATGTTTCCAGCTAGGGATTCTTTACAGCGGAAGTTTCCTGCATACTTCCTATACCATTATTCCTTTCATATCCATGTTTACCCTAGGCATTTCTTCTCCCTCACAGTAGCAAACAATTGTCAACAGACTTTCAGCGCAGAAAGCTGTCGCCAGAAAAAAAAATCTCTGTTCTTGCTCTCTCGGCACCATGAAATCCAAGCCTTCACCATACGAAGTAACTAATATAATACAATTTCTTCCACTCTTCTTATATTCTTATATGCAGAATATTTAAATACGAAGATACATGTAGTTATTTACATACTACTTCCCGTTAATGAGATGCATGCGAATATATAATGACATTAATAAACCTACGAAAAATGTACATACATGAAATAAAAATAAATATCACAAGAATACTAATACTACCGTATTTCCCTCTGTGTTTACCCAATAATTATCATAATTATTAAACAATATGTAAATCAAGCTTACTAAAAAGCAATTAATTTATTCACAATATTACCATATTGATAGCGAAATGTGCACTCATCTGCATTTTGATATGCAGATGAAGCAGAGGGCACTCGGCTTCACACACTGTGTTCATGTCCCTGTCATGTTTGGCTCACATAGAATTTACTAATGATAACCATGGAGGCCAGTGTCCCGGTTGGGATAAACTTTAAAAAAAATAAAAGTAGTGGCTAGCGTGTGTGTCTTTGGTGCATGTGGTCCCGGGTTCGATCCTGGTGAGAGAGAGTACAACATTTTCATTTCAAGATCATTCACTTTTATTAAACCGTTTCCTTTAGCATATAAGAAATAATCGTGAGACGTAAAACTAAAAGCTTTCGTTTTTCGAAGTTCTACTATATGTTCGACTTAGAAAGCTTCACTTTTATGCTTCACAAAATCACAGAATATGGATATTGTCCGATAAACTGTTTCTCCAATTCTCATATGTGAACGTATCTGTCTATTTCTCCGTACCCGTGAACGTATCTGTCTATTTCTCCGTACCCGTCTCTCTCTTCCTCTTTCTCAATGCCGTCCGTCACAAACTCACACGGCCTGGGATCGAATCTCCGATTCTTGGTCACAGATGTAAGCGTTCTATCAATAGGCAATCGTGACTCCCTATACGTTTGCTGTTAGCAGGCTTCAGGTATTTAGGCACTTCAAACAGGAAACAAACAAAAAATTGACATATAAAATAGCCAAAATAGACATAACAAACATAGAGAGTACTCAAGTCTTTATGAACACTTGCATGTAATTATTGAGAAAAAAAATTGAATTAATTATTAAAGGACTAATTGCTTTCAGTAGTTTGTATGAAAGTGAGTCCACGTGAATTCATCTCTGAATAGAAGGAGTATATTACGTCACAGCAACAATGAGTTGACGATAGGTGTTGGAAGTTGGCCCGCAAAATCGCGATAAAATTTAAAACTCTATATAGAACGATTGCCCATCGTTTGCCCATGTTTGCCCATCCAAAATTTTTGTTTGCCCACAAACAGAACCTAAGTTATACATAAAAAAACAATTTTAGATCCAACATCACACTGGCACAACAAAGTGTGAAAATAAAATATTGCGACATGCAAATCGATTGCCCATCGTTTGCCCATGTTTGCCCATCCAAAATTTTTGTTTGCCCACAAACAGAACCTAAGTTATACATAAAAAACAATTTTAAATCCAACTTCACACTGGCACAACAAAGTGTGAAAATAAAATATTGCGACATGCAAATCGATTGCCCATCGTTTGCCCATGTTTGCCCATCCAAAATTTTTGTTTGCCCACAAACAGAACCTAAGTTATACGTCAAAAACAATTTTAGGGCCAACTTCACACTGGCACAACAAAGTGTGAAAATAAAATATTGCAACATGCAAATTGATTGCCCATCGTTTGCCCATGTTTGCCCATCCAAAATTTTTGTTTGCTCACAAACAGAACCTAAGTTATACATAAAAAACAATTTTAGATCCAACTTCACACTGGCACAACAAAGTGTGAAAATAAAATACTGCGACATGCAAATCGATTGCCTATCGTTTGCCCATGTTTGCCCATCCAAAATTTTTGTTTGCCCACAAACAGAACCTAAGTTATACGTAAAATACAATCTTAGGGCCAACTTCACACTGGCACAAGAAAGTGTGAAAATAAAATATTGCAACATGCAAATCGATTGCCCATCATTTGCCCATGTTTGCCCAACAAAAAATTTTGTTTGCTCACAAAAAAAACAAACAGTTATAAACAAAAACATTTTTACGCCTAATAAACTTTAAAAGCAAAATAAAAGATTTGTAAATATTTATATTCTTTCTACATTTGGGTACTTTACAATATTAATTGCTCATATTTCTCTATCAAAACCAACCATTTTGCGCTACATAAACGGAAAGACTATGCATTCAATAGTATCAATGGCACAATCATATTATTGCATTTGTAGTATGCAAATTGTAATATTGCGTAATCTAACTTTTTCTATATGTGTAAATACAAGAGCTATCATTAAACAAACAAAAACATTTGCTGGGTAAACAAAATGATTTGCTGGACAAACTAAGGCAATCGTTGAGCAAGTCAAACAAGAGCAAATATAGGGCAATCAATATTTGTGATTAGAAACATAGTCCGCTTGAATTATCACATGTAGTCTGAAAAACGTACGAAATTAGGTTTCAGCTTCTTTTCTATCGTTGGGCAAACAAAAACTAATGCTGGGCAAACGAAATCAAGTGCTGGGCAAACAAGGGCAATCGATATTTGTGATTAGAAACATAGCCCGCTTAAGTCTCAAAAACGTAGTCTCGAAAACGTACGATTTAGAGCTTTTCTATCGCTGGGCAAACAAAAACTAATGTTGGGCAAACGAAATCAAGTGCTGGGCAAACAAGGGCAATCGATATTTGTGATTAGAAACATAGCCCGCTTAAGTCTCAAAAACGTACGAAATTAGGTTCCAGGTTCTTTTCTATCGTTGGGCAAACAAAAACTAATGCTGGGCAAACGAAATCAAGTGCTGGGCAAACAAGAGCAAACATAGAGCAATCAATATTTGTGATTAGAAATATAGCCCGCTTAAGTCTCAAGAACGTAGTCTCGAAAACGTACGATTTAGGACTTTTCTTTCGTTGGGCAAACAAAAACTAATGCTAGGCAAACGAAATCAAGTATTTGTTTACCTGCATTAGTTTTTGTTTGCCCAACGATAGAAAAGAAGTTCGAACTTAATTTCGTACGTTTTTGAGACTTTAGCGGGCTGTGTTTCTAATCACAAATATTGATAGCCCTATGTTTGCCCTTGTTTGCCCAGCACTTGATTTCGTTTGCCCAGCATTTGTTTCTGTTTGCCCAGCGATAGAAAAGCCTTAAATCGTACATTTTCGAGACTAGACTACATGTGAAGATTTAAGCGGGCTATGTTTCTAATCACAAATATTGATTGCCCTATGTTTCCCCTTGTTTGCCCAGCATTAGTTTTTGTTTGCCCAACGATAGAAAAGAAGCTGGAACCTAATTTCGTACCTTTCTGAGACTTAAGCGGGCTATGTTTCTAATCACAAATATTGATTGCTCTATGTTTGCCCTTGTTTGCCGAGCACTTGATTTCGTTTGCCCAGCATTAGTTTATGTTTGCCCAACGATAGAAAAGAAGCTGGAACCTAATTTTGTACGTTTTTGAGACTTAAGCGGGCTGTGTTTCTAATCACAAATATTGATAGCCCTATGTTTGCCCTTGTTTGCCGAGCACTTGATTTCGTTTGCCCAGCATTAGTTTTTGTTTGCCCAACGATAGAAAAGAAGCTGGAGCCTAATTTCGTACGTTTCTCAGACTTAAGCGGGCTATGTTTCTAATCACAAATATTGATAGCCCTATATTTGCCCTTGTTTGCCCAGCACTTGATTTCGTTTGCCCAACATTAGTTTTTGTTTGCCCAGCGATAGAAAAGCTCTAAATCGTACGTTTTCGAGACTACGTTTTTGAGACTTAAGCGGGCTATGTTTCTAATCACAAATATCGATTGCCCTTGTTTGCCCAGCACTTGATTTCGTTTGCCCAGCATTAGTTTTTGTTTGCCCAACGATAGAAAAGAAGCTGAAACCTAATTTCGTACGTTTTTCAGACTACATGTGATAATTCAAGCGGACTATGTTTCTAATCACAAATATTGATTGCCCTATATTTGCTCTTGTTTGACTTGCTCAACGATTGCCTTAGTTTGTCCAGCAAATCATTTTGTTTACCCAGCAAATGTTTTTGTTCGTTTAATGATAGCTCTTGTATTTACACATATAGAAAAAGTTAGATTACGCAATATTACAATTTGCATACTACAAATGCAATAATATGATTGTGCCATTGTTACTATTGAATGCATAGTCTTTCCGTTTATGTAGCGCAAAATGGTTGGTTTTGATAGAGAAATATGAGCAATTAATGTTGTAAAGTACCCAAATGTAGAAAGAATATAAATATTTACAAATCTTTTATTTTGCTTTTAAAGTTTATTAGGCGTAAAAATGTTTTTGTTTATAACTGTTTGTTTTTTTGTGAGCAAACAAAATTTTTTGTTGGGCAAATGATGGGCAATCGATTTGCATGTTGCAATATTTTATTTTCACACTTTGTTGTGCTATTGTGAAGTTGGCCCTAAAATTGTTTTTTACCTATAACTTACGTTCTATTTGTGGGCAAACAAAAATTTTTGTTGGGCAAATATGGGCAAACGATGGGCAATCGATTTGCATGTTGCAATATTTTATTTTCACACTTTGTTGTGCCAGTGTGAAGTTGGCCCTAAAATTGTTTTTTACGTATAAATTAGGTTCTGTTTGTGAGCAAACAAAAATTTTGGATGGGCAAACATGGGCAAACGATGGGCAATCGTTCTATATTGAGTTTTAAATTTTATGTCGATTTTGCGGGCCAACTTCACACAGGTGTTGACGATGACTGTTTAAATAATTTGCATTTATACCGAAATCTCGTAAAACTGTAAAATGTATCGCAGTTTTGCGGAAAATTCACTTATCTTTGGAGTGCAATACCTTAACTCTGATTATAAGAATTACAACATTTTGTACATCTTTTAGCCTCAACTATCAGCTGTTAAATGATGTTAAGCCGAACTCGCTGCCACTGGATATACCTTGAGATTTGGAACACTAACGCCTTCTCATGCGTAAATGCGCTCTAGATTTTTGAGCTCGTGATATTTTATTGCGGTTTTCATCAATGTAGTAAGCTATTCTCAAACAAGGCTGTCAGGGGCGCATCCAGGACCGACTTCTGGGGAAGGGTTGTCATACTGCTACTTTTAAGGGCTCCAAACTTTGGGATGGGTTTTATTTATATACATAAAATAAGAAAGTTTCCTCTTCTGGGGGGATCGTCCCTCCTGGATCCGCCCCTGAAGGCTGTTATCTGAATAATAATAATAATAATAATAATAACAATAATAATAATAATAATAATTATTATTATTAAGTATTTCAATAATTCGATAACATTTGAGTGTTTTGTGACAGACGCACTGACACATTTTTTTATAGGCGAATTCAAATCCGTCATTAGATATTTCCCAGCGAGCTAAAGTTTTTTGTAATTTACATTTTTCGTTTTTATGTTAAAATAAGTTTCCAGCAGATTACAGTCCAAATAAGGAATATATGAAAATTGTTTTAACCGTACTTTATCGCAGTTACATAACTTTACTACATCTTGCTAAACATAATATTTAATGTGATAAAACAAGATATAATTGGTCTTTTACTGTAAGTGATTTGTGGTTCACTGTTGCACAGCTTTTAAGAATCTCTCTTAATCCTTTGTGGTAGTTTTTTCCTAAAAGTAAGTGAGGCAATTTCTCTTGTAAATAAGTATAAACATACTGTCTCAGTAGAGAAACTATTTACTTTTCAAGTCTCCCGTCCTTTGTGGCATTTTTTTCCCTAAAAGTAAGTGAGGCAATTTCTCTTGTAAATAAGTGTAAATATACTGTATCAGCAGAGAAACTATTTACTTTTCAAGTCTTTCCCGTTGTTCTAGTGTCTAGTGTGTGTGCCTTTGGTGTATGTGTTTCCGGGTTCGATTCCCGATGAGCATAACTGTGGAACGATAAATTAAAATAATTTCATTCCATTTTTCATTTCAGTAATTTTCAATGATTTCATCGACTCAGTCGTCAAGTTGTTGCGGCCGTACTATATACGATCATGTGCTATTATGCATATTTACGTTGTTGAAGTTGAATGTGGTGTTTCTCTGGCTGATTCAAAGACTCGACCCTCTTTCTTATTATTTGTAGTAATTCTCCGTCTAACACTACTAGTACGGCAAGCCGTTTCGCCATTAATGAGTTATCTATGTGACACCCTCTGGCCACGTCCAGGTTGTATGCCAAGCGTATGTGTTCTGCAGCTTGCTGAGTAGGCCTACTGTAGTCTTCTCAATAGAGTAATAAAGCAACTTTTACATTTACTAACTTGTTAGTAGCAACAACATGGGATGCAATATACATGATTTAAGATTTTAAAAATAAATACAACTACAATGAATAGCGTAGTCTACATATCAAGGAAACACTTTATATTTGTATTTTAATCTGTATCTGACTCCTTGAGGGAAATACACAAAGTGTCTACATTTACTTATTTATTTAATAACAAAAACATCCGTTCTTCGAGCGGAAAGAGTTTTTTTTTTAATATTTGGATGGTTTATTTGAAACTCCTTCCTCCCCTTAGGATATGTATTTAAATCAAAGTGAACTAATGAAAACTAGCTTGACAAGTACTATGTTGAAAAGTCATTTCAAATGATTTATCCGTTCAGAAGGCAACGTCGATGTCCGTTTTGTATATTCAGAAAAAATATAGAAATCAACCCCTTTCTCATTTAAAGCTGGAATTTTCGAAACGTTGTAGTACGTGTCCACCTATTTTTAAGCTCGAGTTGACATACTAAGTTTTATCGTCCTAACATTACGCGCTTGTGAGATATTTATTTAGTTGGCATAAGTTTTGATTCCACCATCCCCACTTCTATACACAATATAATGAAACTAAAATAATTAAAGTCCGTTTTTCGAGCCAAGTGCTATGTTCTAGAAATCATTTCGAACGGTTCAGATTTTATTTTATTTTATTTTATTTTATTTATTTATTTATTTATTTGCATAATGATGGAATGGTATTAGGTTCGAATGTGAAGAAAATTATTGTAGAAATTGCCTCATCCCGTCGTTAAAAGTATGTCTACTTTTTAAAAATTAGAATCTATACACAAAATTTTATGTCCCTAACTTAAAGGTCTCATGAATTCTTCATTATAGGCCTATCCATTTTAACGAAAGCCACATGGTAAAGCTATGGCTTGAGGACAATGGTAATAATGTTAACAAAATTAATTTCAAACGGTACACAAAGTTTACCATGATGAGAAAGATAATGCTAATTTGAACGTAAATAAAACAATTGTAGAAATCCCCCTCCTTAAAAGCGGAATTTTGGAAAATGCTGGATGTATGCCCATCTATTTTTAATGTGAAATATTTGTATCAAGTTTCATGTTCCTAATTTGAGGGGCTCTGAGACACGCTGTTTCTGGCATAAGTTTGGAGTCTTTTTGCCCCTTTAGTATACGCGTCTTACTAAAGAAAGGAAAAATAAGTCTAGGAGAATGTTCAAAATTTTTTTCATACCATTCATTTTTGCAATATACTAGCTGAAATCCCCGGGAAGATTAGATTTATGTAGAATATTTGAAGAAAACATTTGAACATCTTTTCCCCACTTAGTACACGGCTATGTATTAAAGTGAAATGATAAAAACCCAGGTTGACTCAAGTCACAAATACATTTTAAACGGTTTAACCATTTTCTCACTTTGCCTATTTTATGAATAGAAAATGAAAAATTAAAATGTAGTAGAAATTGAGTACCTTGCCCTCCTTAAAATCGAAGCTTCCAAAAGCGCTGGTACTCGTGTTAACTTTTTCATATATGGCACCGATATTGATCTGTCTATTTTAGTGGCTTCTGAAATATATATTTCTGAAATGTATATTTAGAACCCCTTTTAGAAAACGCATATAACTATTGCGCTGCCAAAATGTCTTGAGCCGTGGCAAAAATGGAACTAAAGCTCACAACCTCACACACCCACGCGTTGAGCCAATAAGGGTTCAGCTGTTGCTAAGCGAGAGAAAGCGAGTGGAATTCCTTCAGCCGATAGCAGCGCTTGCAACGGAAGACTAGGGATCAAGTCAATGTGGTATATTTATAAAGTAAGTTATAGCAAACGATTTCGTAACTATAGTAGCTTTCCAAACTGTGCGAAGCGAATATTGAAACAGGTCTATAACTTCCAGCTACAATAGAGGAATCATGTAAGAAATGGAACCTGTTAGTCTGATCCTGAATCCATATCAAAAACAGTTCCTTGCTGCCTCTTAACATTGAAATTATTACTACATAGAAATTCATTTTGAAACCGAAAGTTCTAGTATTCTGGTTTCAGCAGAACATTAAAGCTAAGATGAAATCTATTCCTTGGATGATAAATTACTTCCTTATGCAGGTATAGGTAGAGTATAGATAGAGGAAAATTATAGTTGGAATCGTTTTTTCTCACAACCGAGTTTTATTACAAAATCCTCTTTTCTATAAATTGTAAGTTACTATGTTGTACGATTTTTTAATACTTGGGTAAAATAGGGCATATCAAGGTCCAAGCAGCCTGCAAAGCTCCAAGCAACCTATGTGAAGTGGATTTAGGATCCTCAACGCTCCACGCAAGCAGAGGGGATTAAAAGTTCATAAAACTCCACGCAAGCTAGGTGACTGAACTTACGAGTCCCAACAAAGCTCCAAGAAAGCTAAGTGGGTATGAAAGGAGGCCCAGCGCTAAGAGCAACATAGAGACTTTGGGTTAGGTTTCCCTTAAAGCTCCAGGCAAGCTGAGAGAGTGGAGGTGACCAGCCGAAGATTGATGATTGTCGGTGAGATCCTCCTCGGTAGTCTATATAGATGCTCCAGTGTGGTGGTGGCGCTGTTGATCCTTCGTCCTTACACACACACACACACACACACACACACACACACACACACACACACACACACACCCACACACACACATATATATATATCGGGTATTGCAAAATAAGTGTTACAACTTTTGGGAGGTGACTCCTGCCACTGAGACAAGAAAAAAAGTTCTCTTGAATTTTCGGCTATCTAATATAGTTTCGGGAAGCGTGGGAAATGACTTTCGGACGCCAATAGTTCGGAAACTATCCAACATAAAGAGGGCGGGTAAAAAGTTCACTGATGAAGTCATACCTGCTCTACTGAATTTTGCATCTTTCATAATCCTACCGTGCACGCGCAAGGAATTCCCCAAAGGAACGTAGAGAGTCCCGGATAATCTGCCAAATGAAACTTGCTCTAAATGGATATGAATTGATAGGCTTTCTACCAGGTAACAATAATTCGTTTGTATTAAGTCTATATCTGGAACAAATACAAAATGGCGGATACCTTCTTGCCCGTTGTGTGTGGTTGCATAATCGCCAGGTACGGATGCCGGCCAACAGTGACGTTCTGAGTATTAAGTGTAGCGAATTTGTGCTCAAATGCTCTAGAAAGACATCTGGAGTGTCGGTAGAGCATAACAGATGAAGCAGGGTGATTCACATGTGTGGAAACACTTGGCGAAAAATGCCCAGAAATGCACTCATACTCAGTAAACGTGAGTTCAAATCGTCGGAAATGTGAGGATTAGCGTCAAGAACATGAAAGCCATTGCCAAGTCACCAATAATATTCCCTCAAACCGATACAATTTGATGTGCACGGTTGCATACCAATAAGGATGCAAGAACTGAGGCGAAGTTAAAATTGTACAATTGGACTCACTAAGAAATTGAGTAAACTAAATGAATGTCACTAGTGGGATCGCATAATCGATATTGAAGTGTGGCCAATGTGTGTGTTGATATCAACATGTAGCTAATGGACAATTGTCAACCTGTCGCACTACTGCTGGGACACCGTCTCACGTGCGAAAACTAGGAAAATAACATTGTACATTCTGCTATTACATCTGGTGCAACTTTTGGTAGAATGTAACTAGAACACGATTGTATCAATGTACCTCTTTGTTTGGGACATTGTCCCACAGTCGAGACATATGAAAAGAAATCTCTTAATGCATTGTCCAAATTCTGATAGAGCGTGAAAATAACAAACTTGTATCATGTCCTACGTCTTCTGGGACATATGACGTACTCGAAATAAAGGAAAATACTTCCTGAAATTTGTATCTTACACACGTGCACATGCCAAGACAAAGACGAAAATGAACCGATTTGGCACATTTAACACTACAGCTGGAACAGCATATATATGGAAAATAAAACGACATGAGAAATAGAAAGAAACATCTTAAAGCTCTGATTGTTTACAACTATGCAGTAGGAGTAACATAATGAAACACACAAGCATGTCGGGAGCCTGTACAAGAGCGCTTGCCAAACAAATTGGGTACTTCTCAAAGAAATGAATACAGAGAAAGTGAGGCTCCTTCGAACCTCAGGGCTAGAGCGCTCGCTTTTGCTCTCGTGGTGGCAGTTTTCAATACTACTGGCAGCCCAGATTCAAGACCCAAGTAGTTATTTTCCTATTTTTTGCAAGTGGAACGGTGTCCCAGCAGTAGTGGGACATGTTGACATTTCTCCATTAGCTACATGTTGATATCAATACACACATTGGCCACATTTCAATATCGATCATGCGATCCCACTAGTGACATTCATTTAGTTTACCCAGTTTCTTAGTGAGTCCAATTGCACAATTTTAACTTCGCCTCAGTTGTTACATCCTTATTGGTATGCAACCGTGCACATCACATTGTATCGGTTTGAGGGAATATTATTGGTGACTTGGCAATGGCTTTCATGTTCTTCACGCTAATCCTTATATTTCCGACGATTTGAACTCACGTTTACTGAGTATGAGTGCATTTCTGGGCATTTTTTGCTAAATGTTTCCACTCATGTGAATCACCCTGCTTCATCTGTTATGCTCTACCGACACTCCAGATGTCTTTCTAGAGCATTTGAGCACAAATTCGCTACACTTAATACTCAGAACGTCACTGTTGGCCTGGGGCGCGGTGGCTCAGTGGTAGAGCGTTCACCTCTGGTGCTAGGGGTCTCGGGTTCAAACCCTGCTTCCGCCAAGTGAACATTGTGGTGGACAAACACCGTGTGCGTGGGTTTTCTCGGGTCTCTCCCGTTTCCTCCCACTTTCTTCATTCCACCATTTCATTCATATCTCATCATCACCGTCTCCTTTAGCCTACCGGCATAACCGTGGGACGTAAAACCCAAAAATTTCATTTCATTCTTTTCACTGTTGGCTAGCACCTGTACCTGGCGATTATGCAACCACACACAACGGGCATGAAGGTGTCCACCATTTTGTATTTGTTCCAGATATAGACTTAATACAAAGAATTATTGTTACCTGATAGAAAGCCTATCAATTCATATCCATTTAGACCATGTTTCATTTGGCAGATTATCCGGGACTCTCTACGTTCCTTTGCGGAATCCCTTGCGCGTGCACGGTAGGATTATGAAACATGCAAAATTCAATAGAGCAGGTATGACTTCATCAGTGAACTTTTTACCCGCCCTCTTTATGTTGGATTGTTTCAGGTCCGTTAACTTGGAGTTCGTCAGAAACCGATTCAAACAAAACTTATACCAAAATTTTGTGCACATTTTGTGCAGTTTTGTGCACCACGTCTCGAGTTTTGTGCACCTTAAGAAATCTAAAATTTTTCATATTTAAATTTTTCAACGGTATGCCAGGCCTGAGTTCGTCCAACCGGAAAATCAGAAAAACATATATATATTAATAGACCGAGTTTAGTGCAGTTTTGTGCACCACTTCCTGAGTTTTGTGCACCTCAAATGACAAAGATATAGCCCCTTGAAAATATTGAGTATGCCAGGAACTGGAGTTCGCCTAACACCGACTTCGGCAAAAGTTACATCAATCGTTAGCATTTATTTTGTGCAATTTTGTGCACCATCTCCCGAGTTTTGTGCACCTCAAATAACAGAGATATAGCTCCTTAAAAATAGTGCGTATGCCAGGCCTTGAGCTTGTCTAACACCGATTCCGGCAAAAGTTATATCAATCGTTAGCATTTATTTTGTGCAATTTTGTGCACCACTACCCGAGTTTTGTGCACCTCACATAACCGAGATATAGCCTCTTAAAAACAGTGCGTATGCCAGGTGTGGAGTTCGTCTAACACCGATTCCGGCAAAAGTTAAATGAATCGTTAGCACTTATTTTGTGCAATTTTGTGCACCACTTCCCGAGTTTTATGCACCTCACATTAAGGAGATATAGCTCCTTAAAAATAGTGCGTATGCCAGGTATGGAGTTCGTCTAACAACGATTCCGGCAAAAGTTACATCAATCGTTAGCACTTATTTTGTAAAATTTTATATACCACTTCCCGAGTTTTGTGCACCTCACATAACTAAGATATAGCTTCTTAAAAATAGTGCGTATGCAAGGTATGGAGTTCCGATAACACCGATTCCGGCAAAAGTTACATCAATCGTTAGCATTTATTTTCTGCATTTTGTGCACCATCTCCCGAGTTTTGTGCACCTCAAATAACAGAGATATACCTCCTTAAAAACAGTGCGTATGCATGGCTTGGAGTTTGTCTGACACTGATTCCGGCAAAAGTTAAATCAATCGTTAGCATTTATTTTGTGCAATTTTGTGCACCACTCCCCGAGTTTTGTGCACCTTACATAAAGGAGATATAGCTCCTTAAAAATAGTGCGTATGCCAGGTGTGGAGTTCGTCTAACACCGATTCCGGCAAAAGTTACATCAATCGTTAGCATTTATTTTGTGCAATTTTGTTCACCACTCCCCGAGTTTTGTGCACCTCACATTACCGAGATATAGCCTCTTAAAACAGTGCGTATGCCAGGTGTGGACTTCGTCTAACACCGATTCCGGCAGAAGTTACATCAATCGTAAGCACTTATTTTGTGCAATTTTGTGCACCACTCCCCGAGTTTTGTGCACCTCACATAAAGGAGATATAGCTCCTTAAAAATAGTGCGTATGCCAGGTGTGGAGTTCGTCTAACACCGATTCCGGCAAAAGTTACATCAATCGTTAGCATTTATTTTGTGCAATTTTGTTCACCACTCCCCTAGTTTTGTGCACCTCAAATAACATAGATATAGCTCCTTAAAAATAGTGCGTATGCCAGGCCTGGAGCTCGTCTAACACCGATTCCGGCAAAAGTTACATCAATCGTTAGTATTTATTTTTTGCAATTTTGTGCACCACTTCCCGAGTTTTGTGCACCTCACACAACATAGATATTGGCTCTCTAAAATAGTGCGTATGCAAGGGGTGGAGTTCGGATAACACCGATTCCGTCAAAGGTTACGTCAATCGTTAGCATTTATTTTGTGCAATTTTGTGCACCACTTCCCGAGTTTTGTGCACCACTTCCCGAGTTTTGTACACCTCAAATAACAGAAATATAGCCTCTTGAAAATAGTGCGTATACCAGGTGTGGAGTTCGTCTAACACCGATTCCGGCAAAAGTTACATCAATCGTTAGTATTTATTTTGTGCAATTTTGTGCACCACTTCCCGAGTTTTGTGCACCTCAAATAACAGAAATATAGCCTCTTGAAAATAGTGCGTATACCAGGTGTGGAGTTCGTCTAACACCGATTCCGGCAAAGGTTACGTCAATCGTTAGCATTTATTTTCTGCATTTTGTGCACCATCTCCCTAGTTTTGTGCACCTCAAATAACAGATATACCTCCTTAAAAACAGTGCGTATGCCAGGCCTGGAGTTTGTCTGACACCGATTCCGGCAAGAGTTACATCAATCGTTAGCACTTATTTGTGCAATTTTGTGCACCACTTCCCGAGTTTCGTGCACCTCAAATAACATAGATATAGCCTCTTGAAAATAGTGCGTATGCCAGGTGTGGAGTTCGTCTAACACCGATTCCGGCAAAAGTTTTATCAGTCGTTAGCATTTATTTTGTGCAATTTTGTGCACCATCTCCCGAGTTTTGTGCACCTCACACAACATAGATATTGCCTCTCTAAAATAGTGCGTATGCCAGGCCTGGAGCTCGTCTAACACCGATTCCGGCAAAAGTTACATCAATCGTTAGCATTTATTTTGTGCAATTTTGTGCACCACTCCCCGAGTTTTGTGCACCTCACACAATATAGATATTGCCTCTATAAAATAGTGCGTATGCCAGGGGTGGAGTTCGGATAACACCGATTCCGGCAAAAGTTACGTCAATCGTTAGCACTTATTTTGTGCAATTTTGTGCACCACTTCCCGAGTTTTGTGCACCTCAAATAACAGATATAGCTCCTTAAAAATAGTGCGTGTGCCAGATGTGGAGTTCGGATAACACCGATTCCGGCAAGAGTTACATTAATCATTAGTATTAATTTTGTGCACCACTTTCCGAGTTTTGTGCACCTCACATAACAGATATTGCCTCTCTAAAATAGTGCGTATGCCAGGGGTGGAGTTCGGATAACACCGATTCCGGCAAAAGTGACGTCAATCGTTAGCATTTATTTTGTGCAATTTTATGCACCATGTCCCGAGTTTTGTGCACCTCAGATAAGAGAAATATGACTACTTGAAAATAGTGCGTATATCAATAGCCCAGGTGCAAACAGCTCCAACAAAATCTCTTAGTGTGTCAAATGTCACTATTACCTGCGTAGAGTTTTGTGCACCATGTCCCGAGATGTCAAATATTAGTTATTTTTCTGTAGAGTTTTGTGCACCATGTCCCTAGTTTTGTGCATGTGAGATACCGGAAATATGACTGATAATAGTGCGTGTACAAATAGAACAATTGCGTAGAGCGCCAACCAAACCTCTTAGTATGTCCAATGATAGTACTGCTTAGGGTGAGTTTTGTGCACCATATCCCGAATTTTGTGCAACTCGGATGCACGAAATATAAACACTTCAAAATAGTGCGTATAACAATAGCCCAAGTGCGTACAGTGGTGACCAGAGCTAGTGGTACGTCAAATTGTAGTGTTCATCCTGTAAAATTTTCTGCTCCATGTCCCAAGGTTTGTGCACGATTGATATCTGAAATATTTTCACTAGAAAATATTGCGTATCCCCACCAGAAAAATTAGTACAATACCGGCCAAAGCAATTTTTCTCAAATATTAGTACTTAATTTGCACTGTTTTGTGTTCCATGTCCTCAGTTTTGTGCATCTCAGATAACTGCGATATAACTACTTTGAAATACCCGTGGCTGTACAACACCAGCCAAACAATTTATGTGTCAAATATTAATACTCAATTTGTGAATTTTTGTGCATCATGTCCCGAGTTTAGGGGTTCTGAGATAACAAACATATACCCACAGGGAAAAAGGGGATATGTGTATTACTCTGTGCGTAAAATTCCGACCAAGAAAATTATCTTAAATACCCTAATACTAATTTTATTTAGTTTATGTGATCACCTCACTTAGTGGAAAATAGTGCGTATGTGAAATGTACCTGTGTATCCAATGCAGAGGGAAGCGATATTTACGCTAAATGTTAGTAGTGAATTTGTAGAATTTTGTGGTCAATAGTATAACCACTATTTTCAAGTAGTTATATTTCCGTTATCTGATTTGCACAAAACTCGGGACATAGTGCACAAAACTCTACACAAGGAGTACTAAAATATGACATAGTAAGAGATATGGTCGGCGTTATAAGCACTTGAGATATTGGTATACGCACTATTTTCAAGTGGTTATATCCCGGGGATCTTAGGAGCTCAAAACTCGGGAAACGGTGCATAAAACTCAACAGAAGGAGTACTAAAATGTGACATAGTAAGAGATTTGGTCGACGTTATACGCACTTGAGATATTGGTATACGCACTATTTTCAAGTGGTTATATTTCGGTTATCTGAGTTGCACAAAACTCGGGACATGGTGCACAAAACTCTACAGAAGAAGTACTAAAATATGACATAGTAAGAGATTTGATCGGCGTTATACGCACTTGAGATATTGGTATACGCACTATTTTCAAGTGGTTATATTTCTATTGTCTGAGTTGCACAAAACTCGCGACATGGTGCACAAAACTCTACGAAAGGAGTACTAACATTTGACATAGTAAAAGGTTTAGTTGGCACTGTTCACACTTGGACTATTGGTATACGCACTATTTTCAAGTGGTTATATCCCAGTTACCTAATGTGTATTAAACTCCGTTGATCCTTCAGAAAATTGCACGTACTAAATGCTAACGAATGATATGACTTTGACTAGTGTCGGTGGTATGCAAATTCCAGTGCCTGGCATACGCACTATTTTCAAGTGTTTATATATCTGTTATTTGAGGTGCACAAAATTGCACAAAATAAGTGCTAACGATTGATTTAACTTTTGCCAGAATCGGTGTTAGACGAACTCCACACCTGGCATACGCACTATTTTTAAGGAGCTATATCTCCTTAATGTGAGGTGCAAAAACTCGGGAAGTGGTGCACAAAATTGCACAAATAAGTGCTAACGATTGATTTAACTTTTGCCGGAATCGGTGTTAGACGAACTTCACACCTGGCATACGCACTATTTTCAAGAGGCTATATCTGTTATGTGAGGTGCACAAAACTCAGGAAGTGGTGCACAAAATTGCACAAAATAAATGATAGCGATTGATGTAACTTTTGCCGGAGTCGGTGTTATCGGAGCTCCATACCTGGCATACGCACTATTTTTAAGGAGCTATATCTCCTTAATGTGAGGTGCACAAAACTCGGGAAGTGGTACATAAAATTTTACAAAATAAATGCTAACGATTGATGTAACTTTTGTCGGAATCGGTGTTAGACGAACTCCTCACCTGGCATACGCACTATTTTTAAGGAGCTATATCTCCTTAATGTGAGGTGCAAAAAACTCGGGAAGTAGTGCACAAAATTGCACAAAATAAGTGCTAATGATTGATTTAACTTTTGCCGGAATCGGTGTTAGACGAACTCCACACCTGGCATACGCAGTATTTTTAAGAGGCTATATCTCGGTAATGTGAGGTGCACAAAACTTGGGGAGTGGTGCACAAAATTGCACAAAATAAATGCTAACGATTGATGTAACTTTTGCCGGAATCGGTGTTAGACGAGCTCCAGGCCTGGCATACGCACTATTTTTAAGGAGCTATATCTCCATTATTTGATGTGCACAAAACTCGGGAGATGGCGCACAAAATTGCACAAAATAAATGCTAACGATTGATGTAACTTTTGCCGAAATCGGTGTTAGGCGATCTCCAGTTCCTGGCATACTCAATATTTTCAAGGGGCTATATCTTTGTTATTTGAGGTGCACAAAACTCGAGAAGTGGTGCACAAAACTGCACAAAACTCGGTCTATTAATTTATATATGTTTTTCTGATTTTCCGGTTGGACGAACTCAGGCCTGGCATACCGTTGAAAAATTTAAATATGAAAAATTTTAGGTTTCTTAAGGTGCACAAAACTCGAGATGTGGTGCACAAAACTGCACAAAATGTGCACAAAATTTTGGTATAAGTTTTGTTTGAATTGGTTTCTGACGAACTCCAAGTTAACGGACCTGATAGTTTCCGAACTATTGGCGTCCGAAAGTCATTTTCCCACGGTTTCGGCACCTTGTAGATCTGAATCTATGTCCGATAGCCGAAAGTTCAAGAGAACTTTTTTCTTGTCTCAGTGGCAGGAGTCACCTCCCAAGAGTTGTAACACATATTTGCAACACCCGATATATATATATATATATATATATATATATATATATATATATATATATATATAACAACAGCTTATTGCCTTTTATTACCATTTTCGCTCCATAGGAAACAATATTAAAATTGGTAGTAATATTTAATTTATACCATTTCCGCTAGGATAGAGGAGTAAAGTTGGAGATGGAGATTATTCTTGCTGTATTGGATTCATATCAAAAACTTGCTTCTTGCTATTATTGACTATGGTGATCAGCGCTGCAATCGGAAATCATAGACTTCCATTACTTTCGGTTTTACTAGAGGGATAAAGGTGGAGACAAAATGTATTCTTGGCACGATGAACTCACATCAGAAAGCAAGTACTCATTATATTTGATCTTTCTTGCTCTATGGTAGTCAACATTGAAACCGGAAGTAGACGTATATTTGTACAACTTCAAGTTGCAATAGACGAATAAAGTCCACGTGTAAACGTATTCATAAGATATTAACTCCATATTAGAAAACTGCTTCTCTCTATCCATTTTGGGGGCACAGTGTTTGATGTGTAGGATCCCTGGTTCGATCCTTGATCAAGTAATATTGTGGTAGACGACATCGTGTCCGTGGGTTTTCCTGAGTATTCGTTTCCTCCCACGTTTTCGTTCCACCAATTATTCCATCATTTTTCACTTACTTTAATCACCCGTCTCCCTTAGCCTAAAGGATATAATTGTGAGACATTACACTGAAAGATTTCTCTATTTGTTACCATTTGGCACTATTGCGATCAGTGTGAAACTAGAAACAATACATTTTCAATACATCTCGTTAACATACAGGGATAAAACTCGAAATAAACTTTCTTTCTTGGGACGTTTTATGGATTTCCAAAAAACACTTCTTGACGATTCTTACCATTTATGATCTACTATGAAAAGCAATATTTAAACCGGATATGTTAGTAAATTTTATCATTTCCGATTTTAGTAGAATAATGCAGTTGGAGATAGTATCTTTTCTTCAGACACTGAATCATTCAGAAAAAAAAATCGCTTGCCACTTCTATTACTGTTTTTCTTCAATCAACGTTGAAACCCAAAACGAATTATTTCTGCAACTTCCGGTTTGAATCTGGGGTTAACGGAGAAGGTGGAACATATTCTTGTAACGCTGAATCAATTGTAAAACATCGGCTTCTCAATATCTCTTACGCCTGTCGACAGACGGACGGAGACTTCCGATACTTATGCATAGCATAGTTTGGAAGTTTAGAAACCCTGCTCGAACCAAGACTTACAGTATTTTCATTTCAGATGGTTTAGCCATTTACCTGTAACAATGACACGAACAACTTTAGAATTCGTTTGTATATATTGAGAAAAATATATTTTATTTTATTTTTTAGTTTAACGAGCCAGGATTATACTCTGAGGCTAAGGGATTCGGTGCTAATAAGGTTAATAGTATTGGTGGAATAATAAAATTAGAGAAAACGGAAGAACCTTGCAAAGCGTTAGTACACTACAAAACCCACTTGTTAAATATAAAGTAACTGCAGGTATATACGCCAGTGCAGCTAAATACGCCAAGTGTTCATTGCTGGGCCGTTTCCGACGAAATCCTCTAGAATGCGCCTCCAATATGTGCTACACGGTCTTCGACAAGTCCGATTTGACGAATACTCAACATGAGAGGATTCTGAGATACCTGTTTCTCGCATAACATTTAACAACCTTTCTCGTCCTTTCAGATACGCACTTAAATAAAAGTAAGAGGATAAACATTCGGTTTGAGGGCAGTGTTACTTATGTTCAAAAATTATATAAAAGTGGTATATCATGTTACAGACAACGTTAACTTCTTAATTATAATACAGGTATAGATATATGATATTTTTTGGTTTTCTTTAAATTGAAATTTTATTCGAACTGCTGTTGTCGATTATATTTGACTGACTAATAAACTGATAGAACAAATACCTTTAATATGGAATCCAAAATCACAAGCTGTTACTCATAATTAGACGACATTATCCATCTTAGGGAACTAAACTCACAATTTGGCCGTTTATATAATATTGAATATATTCTTCCAGTATTGAATCTTTTCACATAAGAATCTTGACGTAGTTATGCACTTTGTGTTATCACTTCTTATGTATTATTATTATTATTATTATTATTATTATTATTATTATTATTATTATTATTATTATTATTATTATTATTATTATTATTATTATTATTATTATTATTATTATTATTATTACTGAAGTGGGCAAGAGAGAACTACAGTGGATTTGTATTTGTGTTTGATGTCTGAATTTCCCCTCTCCAAAAAACCTCTTAAAACGTATTGAATTTTATGTTCATGCTTTTGAATCACGACTGTTCCTTGGAACTGAAATAATGAAAACGACACCAACTAGGATGGAGGATTGCACATGATTGTAAGTATACAGCCACGCCACTATAACTTAATGATTGTGACGATGAAATCATTTGAAATTACAGTTAGAAATCGGAAATCCGAACTAATTTGGACCACAGATAGTTCGGAGTTTCGAAAATGACCAAGAAAATGTCATTTATACTTCAATATACTGTACGGTATGCACTTTTATCGATACAGTGGTTATACAGTACATACAGTAATTACCATACCGTATAACGACAAGGTAGTCGTCAACCTGGTTCGATCGATGATATATATATATCTCGAGTGGTAGTAATAGTTTGCATGTAAAAATATCTTTAATAATTATACATATTATTATTCTCACCTTTTCTATCAAAATTATAAAGTCGATGAACAGTACTAAAATGGTTTATTAGTTGATACACTTTATAATATATTTTCATTCAAACTGTCATGCACACAGACATGATGATTAGGTATCCATAAAACAACTACATATCAACTCATTAGATAATACTATCCCATAATATATTCTTTTTACATATATTAAAAACATTCTTCTTTTGTTATTTTTACATTAACATTATATTAGGTATAGTGCCTGTGTATGAGCACTTTCTGCCTAAGGTGCAGGTAATTATTAAACTATTCAAAGTATTTCGTTATAACCGTACGTAAGGCTACTTGCAATTAATGTTTCTGAAGAACCTGGTCGTACACCAAATTAGACTGTTCTTGTAACTCACACTTAAAACTTAACTTGTATAAGCCTAACGGAAAATAAGGACACACCAAAGTCATTGCTTCGGTCCACCGACGGACAACCCTATTGTTTATTTATCGCTAGCGCTAAAACAAAATGTAAAAAGCTTCTAGGACTGCGTTCGGATTTTTGACGTTCGGATTATCGACGTCCTACTGTATTAGTTTATCTCAATATTCAATATTGCATTTCCATTTATTTGCGAAAGTTTATTTACAATAATAAAAATCTAGCTACTCTCTTCATTTAACTGTATAACGGCTTGTAGTAGTAGTTTTCTTAAGCTTCTGTTTCGTACTCAATCAGCTATCAAGCAACTCGTACTGATCGTATTATACATAATGTGCAGTTTATTTATTTATTGAAAATATTTCAGATGCAGCTAAAATGCTATTTTACCCTGTAACATTAACGATAAAGTAAGAAAGAAAGAAAGTGGGCCAAAATTTATGTATTAAACGTATCTGAGTGTTCGACCGATGGAGGTGTAAAGTCATCCTACTCAGAATACTTAGTATCAAAATTCAAACGGACTAATGATTATCAAACGCAAACGCTAATCACTAACAATGAGTTTTCGGAGTAAATGCTATCAAATTATCTATTTATCTGCAATTATTTTTGTAAAATGTTTATTATTTTCAGGTAGAAACGGGGGAATTTTCTACTTGGGTTAAAAACTATTTCTAGTAATCGACAATTAATAATTTACCTTCGTTATTTCTGTTCAATTTCCACATAGGGGAGAGTTCCCGATATCGCACCGGGTTCTAAATCGCACCACCCCTTGTTTAAAAAGAACCGTAGTATTAACAAGCCATCTGATAGTTAAATTAAGTACTTAAACATATTTCCATAATTACAGAGTAAAGTGCCGACGTTCAATAAGTTATGTATGTGTACAGTTGCAGTACAATATAATTGGAGTATTCCTTACTAATTTTCGGAGTATTTCACAGTAGAATAGGGATTAAGGTAAGAGAATTAGCTTATGTTTCAATAAGTAGTAATAAACGAAATACCATTAATATTATAGTGGCAAACTCAGGTTATTCTTTTTTTAATTTGTGAGGTATGTAAATAATATTTTTTTTTAATTGTGTAGTTTCTCAAATCGCACTACTACCAGTGCGATTTTGGCTCCCGTGATGAATTGTTTTTCCTGGTTTCTTTCTCGTTACAATTCACATAAGGTGGGCACATAGCAATATGGAAAATGGTCTCCGGAGTCTATGAATCGTGCTTTGAAAAAATAGAAAATACAGTGAAATGCCCAGCCCAATAGCAGGAGGAAATAGAACTACCAACACGCATCCACAAAGAACCGAAATACTCTCATCAAGTCCTTACAAAAAACATCTTGAAGAATAACGTCAAAGGCAATCAAGAGTATCCAAACGTGTGGAGAGACCTAATCTTTTTGAACCGCCAGCAAGGTCTGCATGTGTTTCAGGAAACCTTAACACCGAAAAGTGTATTCGAAAAGTAGATACATCCAAATCACGATGCTCCGAGCTACATATTCGCAGTGTTTCAAATCAATGAACAAGATTGGTTTTGCGTCCTTTGTCAACAAAATTTAGTCGAAGAATGGTACAAAGTGTTTTGTGTCAAGTCTGGATACATGAATCTTGTGCCGGGTTTTCGGGAGATGAACGTGCATTCCAATCTGATTTTTGTGCACATAAGGTGTAGCTGTCTGTTTTCCATAAATATAAATACTTTACGTTTCATAGGATTATGAACAATATTGCTCAATGGATCAACAATATGGATATTCTTTTCTTTAATGATATATTCTTCCACGTATTAATAACACTGAGATAAAAGAATGTGGTATAGAAATATTAATTTGTTTTACTTGTAGGTTGCATTTCTAGTTAGCTTATTTCTAAGGTTATTTCTGTGCTCGGTATTTACATTGCAGTATTAGGGCGTGTCATTTTTGAGGGTGAAATATACTTTTTGCAATTTTTCATAATGAGGGGTCTTAAAAGTATGTTTTTAGGTATGAGAAATTCAAATCCAAGTCCTTAGTTTTGTGATTAAAGAAATTCTAGCTAGGTAAATCAAGATTTGAATATAGCACAAGAGCAGTTTTCGGGAATTTTATACTGAAATACTTTCAAAAATGTTATACAATAAATTATTTTTCCGTATGGAACATTTTATTAATCATCAAACATATTAATAAAGCTAGAGGTACAGTAAGAAAGAGTATATAACTAATACTTTGAGAAAACACGCAATAAAATTTCTGCATACATAGACGTACGTATTGAAATATTGTATTTAGACTTTATATTATTGCATTACTGTTACTAAGAACAGAAAGCATTATTTTGATTACGTACTATTATACTTTATAATTGTTTTAGTAAAAACATGTAACATTTTCCATGTTTGAAGTGTGTAGCTTCTGTTACAAATCTTGAGAAACACATTTTTCATTGATTTTAAAAATACCTTACTCAACCACATTGACAAACTACTAATTTTCATTATAATAAATTCTTTTGTAACTGCTGCATCATACAGTTCATACACTTCTTACATACTACTATAGTATTACTATATATATATGCTACATTTGTGTTACATTTTGTGATAAAGCTGTCTTTGTTTACTTAATACAAATGTATTCAAGAAACAGCAACAAGTAAGCAATACTATTAACGCACAAGTTATTCACAAAACAAGTTCCATTATGTCCTGTTTTGATTCATTTTCGGACATCATCTGTGGACTTGCTTCTTGAACTATCATGTACCCCTCACGTTTCTCATGCGTATAGACTTTTTGCTGCTGCCTCTGTAACTTGCTTCACACACCTTTCTATAGATTGAGCGTGATTTGGCCACTGTGATATTTTCTTCGGAACGACTACAAATTTCTTTACTACTACTGTTGAAAGTTTGTATGTCAAGGGAGGTTCATAAACACCTTTTGACTAGTCGATCATCTCTAGCACGAACGAGGCATTGGGGTCGATCGCAGGTGTTTTCCTCAGACATACAGAGAGATTTCCTTATACTGCCCCATTTCTCAAGTTAAGTATCTTTTGAAGTACACCATCCACAACAATCTTCTTCTGCATATTAAGTCACTGCAGTTGAAACAAGATGTGGCGTGGCCCTTTTCCCAGCAATGTTTGACTTTGATGTTGAACCAGCAGGATAATAGACACTAACAATGTATTTCACTATCCGCCTAAGATTTATGAGATAC
Source organism: Thermobia domestica (assembly GCF_964235325.1). Classification (NCBI taxonomy): domain Eukaryota; kingdom Metazoa; phylum Arthropoda; class Insecta; order Zygentoma; family Lepismatidae; genus Thermobia; species Thermobia domestica. The sequence continues at coordinate 168,955,222 of NC_137465.1, read as the reverse complement.
TTGACGTTAAGTTCATGTTTAAAAACCCACAAACGAGACAGTCTATTTGCTGTAGTCAACCATCTTGAATGACTGACTGGACCAATTTCAAGAAGCGCCAGATTCCATGGAGCTTTTCCAGTGAGAATGGCCTGTGTAATCTGATATCCGTATGCTTGATCTGTAGATAAATCTTTTACGATATTTTCACTCAGCGCAATAAGAGGCTCTCTAATTTGGAGGTTTTGCTTTGAAGGATCAATTTCAAGTCCAGTAACTGCGTCTAGCATATCTCCAATAGTACCTTTCCACTGATTGCTAGACAAAATTATGCCATCGAGTGTTGTGATTAAGTGTCACAAAGGTAACCCACTGGTGTGAAAAGCACACACTAACCAATTTAGCTTACGACCGAGTTTGACTTCTACCCAATGGACAGTACGACCTTCCCAACCAGTGTTGACGTTGGTAGAATCACCTCCAACTGCTTGTAAGATTTTATCCATGCCCTTCTAAAATCTTCAAGATTATCAGCAAAAATTTCAGTTTGATTTTTATTGTCACAATCTTTCTGAGGAGTGAAATGATAAAGATAGCGTCCATATGGCTCGCTGTAAACAGAATAGTGTTATTCTCATATAATCCCAGGGAACTGGTGATTTGAATTTTCTGCTACCAACATAATGTTCGTAATATCTTCACGGTCGTCAAAGAAGATGCACTCGATTATACCTTGCTGACAGAACTCATCAAATTCTTGGTTCACGGATTTCATTATTTTTTTTCTTGTGCTCTCTTCACTTTATTGTGATCAATCACAAGCCTTTGGTCTTTGTCGGGCATCAAACCAACATCCGTAAGGGCGGCAGTAGATATGGCAGCTGTGACACGTAAGCCGACACCATACCAAATGTTCTGCATGACAACATAGCTTAATGCCGGGAAGTTCAGAGGGTAACAATTCTCTGTCGGTTCCAATCAAATTACTCCTATGTGTAAATGTATTAAGTTCGGTTTTTGTCTAAGAAGTCATTGTAAAGAAATATCAAGAAATCACAATGTTAATACGAAGGATTAGTTGAAATTTATTTTTAAAAGCTAGCCAGCGGCTAGCACCCTGTTAGAGGGTTACGCCCTCTTTTAGGGAAAGGAATTTTATGGAGCATGGGTATTGGATGAATGAAGGATGGTCTATGGGAAGGTAGATATCAACTTATCTTTATTTAGTGATCTATACATAAACATAGGACTTAAGGCTTTTGCAGCCTTAACATTTGGGTTGGTAGATATACAAAATAATACAAAGTTAACATATAATGTAGGTAGTATAAGAAAAAACATGTAAAACACATAGAAACAGGGTGATAAATCAAGAAGCGATGGTTTAGAGATAATGAGAGTTATTAGTCAGATGCAGAAGGAAATAATTTATACACTATACCAAAAAAGGTAGCGATTTGTATGACGATGGAGGTGAGAGATGAGATGAGGTGCAAAACACGCCACAACACATAGGAAATGTTAAATAGACAAATGAGATCATCTTCTTGCCTAGGGGCGGCTCTAGGCTATGATGTGGACAGGGGGAGCCCATATTAGTGAGAGGAGAATCACTGTGCAGTAGATGGAGTTATGAATGGGTGATGAAAATGAGTATGGAAATCATCGAGAAGGTTTAAGTCTGGGTGATTCGGTGGTAGTGTGTAACAATACAGGGTAAATAATAATGACAATGGCGTATGCATATATCGAGAAGGCGTGGGATGAATTGCTAAATGGTGCATGGCATCTAGAAGAAGAGGATGATGATCGTGGTAACGTTTAGTAAGATAAGTAAGTCTGAGTTTTTCGATATGGTACTGTAATGTAGGGAATGTGATAAGACTGTAAAGATGTTGGGTAGGGCTGGGTAATTTGATTCTATGTGCAATTCGGAAGGCATGACGTTCAAGTATTAGAAGTTTGTTGTAAAAACTGGTTGGGGCAGATACCCAGGCTGTGTGGCCGTGTGTGAGAGTTGGGAGGAGAAATGCTTTATAAGTAGTAAGAACAGTGGCTGGTTTTAAACCCCAAGTAGTGCCAGTTAAACGTTTTAGTAAATTTAAGCGATTGTATGCTTTACAAGTAATTGATGCCAGATGCTGCTTCCAAGTTAGATGACGATCGAATGTCACACCTAGATATGTTGCTGTCTTACTGGCTTGTATGGGAATCTGGTCAACCTGAATGTCTAGTCTATTGGGGTTGCGGCGAATTCTAGTTGACTTTTTGGGTGGGAGAAATACGACCGCTTGTGTTTTTAAAGCGTTAATGTGAAGATGCCATTTTGTGCACCAGAGACAGAAATTATCTATAGCTGTCTGCAGAAGCGTATTAATTTGTTGCATGGTATTTCCCAGTGCAAGGAAGGCAGTATCGTCAGCGTATTGAAATATGTGCACCTTGTCCGGTAGTGGAGGCATATCGGTGACAAACAGAAGGTATAGAAGTGGAGATAATGCCGAACCCTGTGGAACACCAGAGAGGAGAAAAATGGGATGAGATAATTTATTGTTGATAGAAACATATGCAAGTCGGCCAGTCAGAAAATTGTAAATGATTCGAATATAAAGGATAGGAATATGAAGGCGAATAAGTTTGTAAATGAGACCCAGATGCCAGACCTTGTCAAATGCTTTTTCTAAATCGAACAAAACGAAACAAGACGGTTTGATAGAATTATAATGATTAGTGATCAAACTAGAAAGACGTAGCAGTTGATCATTGATGGAGAAAGCAGGTCGGAATCCGGCTTGATAAATAGGGAGTATGTGGTGTTCGGCGAGATATTGATGAAGGCGTGTGACCAAGATTCGTTCAAGGATTTTACTTAAGGTGGATGTGAGCTGTATGGGACGATATGATGAAACATCGTCCAATGGCTTGTTTGGCTTTGGAAACATCAGGGTTTTCGACATTTTCCAGGTGGTTGGGTAATACCCTGTGCGAAGAATAAAAGTGTAAATCGTAGCTAGAAGGGTTAATAAGGAGAGAGGACTTTCTTTGATATGGCGATACGTGATGTTGTCAAATCCAGGTGCAGAATTACGTTTTCGGGCAACTACGGTTCTGATTTCGTCAACAGTAATAGGAGAAGCTAATGGTGTGTCAAGCGGAAGAGAGTGAATTATGCTGGGTTGTAACTGGTAAGCAGCGAGATTGATCTTTTCGACGGGATGAGATGCATGCTCAGGAGGTTGTGGTGTGAATATGTTTTGTAGATTGTCAGCAAAAGCATTAGCTTTTTCTGCATCGTCTTGTGCAGGTGAGTTTTGGATTAAAAGAGGATATGGCGTCCTGGTGTATTTGCCACACAGCGCATTGAATCGTTTCCAGTACTTGGAAGGATGATTAGTGTCTGAGAGTTTGTTGCAAGTTTTTACCCAACATCGAAGTTTATAAGCACGTATGTAGTTACGCACTGTGCGCTGTAACTGTTTGTGGTGACGCAATGCTTCTGGATTTTGGGTGAGAGTATACTCACGATAAAACTGACGTGAACGTGTTATCATTGTGAGGTAATGAGGCGGTAAATTGGGCTGATATGGTCTAGAAGTACTGGTAGGTATGGACAAAGCACTGGCTTTCTGGATGGAAGATGTAATTACGTTGATGGCAGCGTACATATCGTCCTCTGTTGAGGGCACTGTAAGATGAGCGGTGGAAGTGGAAAGATGAGTCTTGTATCTGTCCCAGTTTGCTTTATCGAAGCGAAGGCTTGTGGAAAGAGTAAGTTGGGTTTGATGTGGGTTTGAGCTGTGAGTATTGATAGAAAGTTTGATTGGGACATGGTCGCTGCCGAGTGGATCTAGTACTTCAATGAGGCTGCGTGAGGCAAGATTTGCTGACGTGATGACGATGTCTGGCGTTGTATTTGATATGGGGCGAGTTGGTTTAGGAAGATCGTGAATAATCCCAGTGGTATGAGTGGTGAGGAAATTTCTGAAGTTCGTTCTGTCCTGCTCTGTCCGACTGTGCATATTAAAGTCTGCCATAATGATATAATGGGTGAAGGTGTCGGAAATGAATTGAACAAATTCAGTAGGTAATGGGTGGCCAGGCCGTATGTAGATTGTTGCAACAGTGACGGTGAGGTTTCTAAAATAGAGTGATATGATAACGTATTCTGGAAGATGAGGAGTATTGCAGATGTGGCGTCGGTGAGGAATCTTATGAAGGAAACCTATGGCCGTACCACCATGGGCACGTTGAGCTGGTAATTTGAAGTCATCGCGTAACAAGGAATATCCGGGTATGCGACATGTTATAGATGGCATTAGAAATGTTTCGTTCAGCAGAAAAGCATTGGCATGTTCTTCCATGAGTAATGTTTCGAATAGCACTTTGTTTTGTCGAAGAGAACGGATGTTAAGATATAAGAACACCAGAGCCATGGTGGGAAGTAACAGGTATGGATGTATGAAAATGGACCGTGTTTCCAGAATAGGTGGCAGTAAAATTGATATTGAATGTAGATTTGGCTGCTTGAATGATCTGTTGAAATATGTGCGGTCGTTGAAAGGGTTGAATGTTTTGCATTGCCAAAGTGAAGAACGTCAGAAGTTGATTGAGAGTGATTGGAGCGTCTGACGGATGGTGATGAGTGATAGGTTGCTCAGGAGTACGAAGTGGAACGACAAGCTCGGGATGATCTTTTTGTGGTTCAGGTTTGCCTTTACATCTATAACTGTATGCAGGATGTTGCTCCTGACAAGTGGGACATTTCGGAGGAGAGTTGAGATTCGTACAAGCACGTGTAGGGTGTGGTCCGGAGCAATAACCACATTTATGCGTGTTGCGACATTCAGCAGTAGGATGCGTGTTATACTCTTGGCATTTTTCGCAACGCACTGGCAATGGTTGTGAGGAACGGGATGGTTCCACTCTGTGTTTGTGCTGATAGATAACGGCTCCGTTCGCTAGCAGATCGTCAATAGTTTCCTGGTGGGAGGTCAATACACGAACCATATAGGTAGGACCTCTATCGTTCTTGATCCGAATGGTTTTTGTGATTGTATGCCCTTCGAATTTCAATTCCTCTAAGATTTCCTCATCAGTGTATGAAGGATCTACTCCTCGAATGACCACTGAGAGCAAGGGCGTACGCCTAGGAGGAGGTGCTTGTTTACGACGGTTGTCTTGTAATGATGTTAATTGCGCATTTTTGCCGAAAATGTCAACAGGAACTTTGTTCCGAATAGTGGAAAACAAAGATGAATCGGTAGTCTTCAGGATGATACCATTGCGCATGTGAACTATTTCAGATATGGCTGCTCGTGGGAGATACTTTCGTAGCTGAAGAGCAACAAATTTTGCGTTCGAAAACTTTGTGTCGAAATTAGTTAATAGCATAGAGTAAATTGAGTTGGATGCATTAGAAGATTGATCGTGAGGTGGATCGGCAATGATCATTTCGTCTGTATCCGTATCTGGATCTGAATGCAGATGCTGCTTTTTAGCTGGAGGTGAAGCGAGGCGGGCGGCATAGCTCTGTTTCTCTTGAGGAGATCGAGATCGAACTGAGCTTGTAGAAACAACAGAACTTGTAGATGCTTGTGAGGTTTTCCGCTGTCGTCTACTTGTAGCGCAAGAGTCTGTCCGTGGTTCTGCCTTGGTGGCACGAACGGATGGTCCGGCTACGACGCGCGGGAGATTAGAATGCTTGCCACTAGTCTTAGAGCCGGTTGTCTTGCCAGAGTCCGCCATAATAATGAACAAGCCGATGGGCAAAAGCCCAGGATAAAGAAAAAAGCTGTGTCTGACGATATAATGAGAAATGAATGAATGAAAAATGTAGGTGAGAGTACCCGTTTGGATAGTACTCAAGGGAGAGTGAGACTCCTACCAGATCCGTAGCACTGGAGACCCTTGGCTAGATCAGTCTGGACTACAGTGCTCGAAGAAATGGCGTGGAGAAGCACCCATGATGAGGAACGGGAAGGAATTCAAAAAGCAGCTGTCCTGACGTCTGGTACGTCACAGCTGATAGTAATCGATTGGTAGACAATCGATCGGAAGTATGAATGATTAGTTGAAAAAGTTCACACACTCAAATTTGAAGCTCTTAATCTTATACCCTTGGAGATATATAATAAATGTGAAAATTTTAGCACCCGTTTAAAATTAAAAATGTATCTAATTTAATGATTGTAGAATATAAATTTGACATAATATTAAAACTGTAATTCAGCAATGTGCAAATAAATAAAAGTGATCTTAACAAGCATGCATTTCTGCTCAATAAATAAAATACAACGCTGGCGCCATCTATGGACAACAAAATTAAATTTGTAAAAAAAAGATCGAAAATGACAAAACTTTGGACTGATATTTACCTAGCAAAACAACATTATATCGAATTTGTAAATATATGCTTCGAAATAAAATGTCAGGTGTCAACTTTTTAGCACCCCTCATTTTAGGATTTTGAAAATTGAAAAAATCGACACGCCCTATCGACCGCCCTATTGCAGTAAATGTATTGTACCTCATCTTAACATAACATAAATAAAATAATGCGATATTCCATGGAAATAATAATTTGTTTTACCCATATGCATTACTGTAAAATTTGCATATATTTAAATGGCGGTACGATTTTGGCTTCATATAGTGCGATTAGGGAAACCTGTTGCATAAATCGCACCAATCACAGACTTCTAAAATATCATAATTTTTATCATGAAAATGATAAGATATCGTTACGAAATCACTGTAAAAGAATTGGAAAGCTATAAAGTTCAATACGATCAAAAAATCATTTTACGAGGGCTATCCAGAAAGTAGATTACGTTTTCGTCTGTGTCCGCTAGGGGCGGGGCTAGCGCGGCCATCTTGGGGTCAGAGCGTTGCGCAGCTCAGTTGGCATCTAGCCGTGCTAGTGAGAGGTTCGTGCTGTGCTCCGTTAAGATACTGTGACGGTTTGAAATGTCTGCGTTAATTGAAAATCCCGCGAGCTGCGAGGTGCGTGCAGTAATAAGGTTTCTGACAGCAAAAAACTGTAAACCGATAGAAATCTATCGGCAGCTGTGTGAAGTGTATGGGGACAACATTATCACTGAAGGTGGAGTGCGACAGTGGGTCATAAGATTTAAAAATGGCCGAACCAATGTTCACGACGAAGATCGAAGTGGGAGACCCAGCAAAGTGACTGCCGAACTTGTCGAAAAAGTCGATGTTAAAGTCCGTGAAAATCGAAAGTTCACAATAACGGAACTTTCTTTGAGTTTTCCACAAATTTCGCGAAGTTTGTTGCACGAAATCATCAGCGAAAAGCTTGGTTACCACAAGTTTTGTGCAAGATGGATTCCAAAAATCTTGACAGAGGACCACAAAAATCAGCGAATGGCTGCAGCGTTGCACTTTTTGGACGCCTACAATAAGGATGGTGACTCTTTTCTCGATCGCATCGTTACTGGTGACGAAACATGGGTGAAACACGTGAACTGTGAAACGAAATTGCAATCAATGCAGTGGGGGCACACAGGTTCTCCCCAAAAACCCAAGAAATGCATGCAAACAATGTCGGCAAGGAAGATGATGGCGACTGTTTTTTGGGACAGAAAAGGTGTGATTTTGGTGGACTTCCTGGAAAGAGGCACTACAATAAACGCTCAAAGGTATTGCCAAACTCTGCAAAACCTCAGAAGAGCAATTCAAAACAAGCGCACAGGAATGTTGAGCTCTAAGATCTTGTTGATTCACGACAACGCCCGGCCCCACACGGCAAATGTCACGCGTGAAGTTCTTGAATCTTTTCAGTGGGAGTTGTTTCCTCATCCGCCGTACAGTCCCGACCTGGCACCGAGCGACTTCCACCTATTCCCAGCAATGAAGAAGTGGCTGGCTATGCAGCGTTTTGATGACGACGAACAGCTGCAAGAAGAGGTAACGAAGTGGTTGAAGTCGCAGGCGGCCGAATTTTTCGACGAAGGAATTTCCAAGCTCGTACATCGCTACGATAAATGCCTTAATTTGAATGGTGACTATGTCGAAAAGTAGTATTTGTGTGTGGCTTTCATCTGTATATAATAAAATTTGTTTCCTATACTTTGTTGATTTTTTATTCCAAAACGTAATCTACTTTCTGGATAGCCCTCGTACATTTCTTCAAAACTTTTCGAATTAATACCATTTATGTAAAAAGTGGTGCGATTTTGGCTACTCTCCCCTATTACTTGTAAGTAATATTGTGTTTTGTTTTAGAAATGTTTTGTTGAATTTCGGTCATATGTTAAATAAAATTTCAAATAATTATAAGTTTTCATTTCCAGTTTATGGCAATGTTACAAATGAAGTTTTCTCTTTTTATAAAAAAAAATCTTGATAATTTTAACATTTTAAAGGTCATAGTTTTGAATTATTTGCAAAGACTCAAATAAATTAGAATGAAGCAGATAATACTAAGAAACGTTTTACGAACAAATATTATTGTTTAACGAACTAACAGAAGCCAGCTTCTTCTTTTTCTTTATTTCTTCTTTTTTATATATAAAACAAACGTTTACTGCAAACTTGAACTGTAAATTTTCTTCTTTGTAAATGTATGTATAAAAATCACTAACACAAAATATCTTATTGCTTCGCATATTTCATGGTCTATTTCTATTTAGTCCTTAGTTTGCGTGTAAAATGTTTAATTCCAATGTATATTAGTACTGTGCCATGTGTATAATAATTAATATTTATATTGTATTTTTACTTTGTATGAGAGGTTTCCATTGTATTTTTAATAAAGTATAAAATTTCCTCTCTCTTTGCAAATTTCGCTGCGTATATTTGTCACATTTATTAGAAAGAAATTTGGAATTTGACGATGAAAATTTCACATAATTCATTTCTTTTAATTATAACTTGTTTACTTTTTACTTTTTTCTTGAAATATATTTTTTGGAAAGGTGTTTTTCTCCTCTGCACATTTCCAAGACGACATATGCAATTTTCTCTCGTATGAAAGAGCTTTACTTTTATTTATGTGATTTCTAAAGAAATGGGGGTAAAAATTTTTGACATGAGTGTATATGCGGAAAAAAATGTCATTTACGAGTTACGATTTTCCATTTTTATCAGATATGCTTGCATGAGAGGATTTGTTTTATGACCCGCAATGGCAGTGGACCAACATGAAACTTATGAAGAAACAGACTCCTTGTTAACACTTGCGTTTTTTTTTTGAATATTTGATTGAATATATTGTTTGTTTTATCTTCACTATTAATACCATGCAGAATTATTATTTATTTAAAAAACTTTTGACTAATTCTTCTAATTCCTATCAATTTTTTTAAAAAAATTGTAATTTCATTCCCATCTAGGTGGGCGGGCCGCAGAAGGTAACGCCTTCTCTTGGGCTATGAGTATTCATTTATTTGTAGTTTCATTTGGAAATGGGTAAGAGGATTTATTTATTGATTGATATGTTTGGCTGTTTACAACACAAAATTACAAAATACAAAAATACAGAACAATACAAAATAAAACAAGAAAAATGCTTCCTACAACAAGCATTGAATCGCTGAATTGCTGATGTGCTGAAGAGGCTTCTTGACTCTACAATAATAATTCAGAGAAGAAATCCGTGAGGATGGTGAATTTGCTGAGCAGATTTGGGGCGGCTTTCAGCTTTGGCATGTAGATGGGTAGCGTGTGTACTATGTTGGTTCACGTTTAAATCTTTCAGAAGTTGAAGAAGTACTTTAATAGTTTGGATGATGTCTTCAGAGGATGAGCCATCATCAGGAGATGTCTTGGGTATTGAAGCTGCTATAATCGTGATATTGTAGGCTCAGGTCTTAAAGTGCATGTAGCAATGGTGTCTTGAACAGGTGCTGAAGGTGGGATTGTGCTTACTGGTGTTGATTCCCTTTTGGTCTGTAGAATTTGTTATATTCGCGGAATAATTAACAGTATGAGCGCCTTTATAGGTGATACATTTCGCTGGTATGTCTCTAGTCTTCTTTTCGTATTGGTCCGTTCAATGAGAGGTGTCACACTTAACGCACCGAGTCAGAGCTTGTCAAGTTGCTTGCGAATGCCCAAATCTTTGGCATTTTCAGCATTGCAAGTAGACCGTAATGTTTCTTTAGTAATGGTACAAAAGTTGTAAGAGCAAATGTTTTGGACTAGTGTTGTGTCGATCATAAACGATTCGATCATTATGAACGAATCATGGCGTGAATCAAATGAATTATGATTCTCTTCACAAATGAATCGATTCTTCTATTGAATCATTTGTACTTTTCATGAATTGCTTCCCGTGATCGAAATGAATTGAGAATCACAAACTGCCTGCTTGTGTGAGAGTTGGTAGGGTTGCTTCTGCAAATGCGCTTGCAGTTCACGGGGAGTGAAAAAACAATGAAGACCATACGCGTCCTTTTTTCTTCCTGCTTTCGTAGATTCGTGCGTTTTTTCTTCCTCTGTGGCAGGCTTGCTTCCTACGAAGAAAGGAAGCCGCGTTGTTAGAATCAGATTACTTTCAGAATAAACTTTCTTGTTGCTTGCTTCTTGTCGTGAAGTACTGACAGTGTTGCTCAATTAGGTGTAATACGGTTTCGTAGTTAATATCAACATACTCTTGATGAGCATTTATCAATTTTATTAAGATACTGTACGTGCATTGGATAAAATTATTTTCCTCACTTTGAACTACACTAGCCAAAAAGGTCACTTATGTTTCATAATCAACTCAAAGTACTGTATTATTTTCAATGTAAATACAGTACTTACACAGAAAAAGTGCACTGTAAATTATTTGTACTGTACATAATTGATTTAAATATATATATATATATATATATATGTGTGTGTGTGTGTGTGTGTGTGTGTGTATAGAAAGACGAACAAAGATCTTTCTGGGAAGATAATGTATTGCATCTTTCAGTAGAAACACTTGTCCACATGGAACAAAGTTTAGTGGTACCTACTTTTCGCTTTACTTCTATTGAAACAGACATGAAGATACAAATGGTTTTCTGAGCTTCCATGTAAACAAGGGGATGTGGGAGACCCGGGATCGATTCCTGACGGGAGATCATGTGGTTCGGAGTCCATGTTAATCAGTTGGTCCACGCCTCATATAGCCTTGCTGCTGAACGTGACGTTAAACTGAAAATCAACTCAACTGAAATTTAACTGACTAATGATTTTCTCTTAGGACCGTAGACAAACACTGATGATTCCAGGGGTAGCTGGGGAGAAAATCTGCCGGACTAAGAAGTTTCCCCCCGGGGCATTTCTCAGATTGGGCTCAACTGGGGTTACCAGTATTTTCGCAAATATATGTTCACCTCTTGCTTATTGAAGTAGTGGTGGCTCAATGGTAAAGCGTTCACTTCTTTTGGATGGGGTTCCTGGCTAGAGGGGGCAGGAGGGGCCAATTGCCCAATCCAAGAGTTTGAAGAATACATATACTTTAATCGATTGTGTACTACTATACTACTATAAAACGTGAAAGTCTTATGTTGGTGGTGCTCTTGCCCCTCTCAAGCGAAGTATGAAATTACGCCCCTGTCCCTGGCTTTCTCCTATTTGCGCCAAATGGGATTTATGGAGGACAAGCACCATATGTTGGGTTTTCTCGGGGTTCTCTTGTTTTCGCTCACTTCATTTCACCATTTCATTAATTCTCAACATTATCGTTTCCTTTAGTTTACACGATGAAAAAATAATGGAACGTAAAACTTTAAGATTTCATATCATTTCGCGTTTATTCAGTCTCCTCGAGCTAAACCTTTTAAAATGATCACAATAGTATTAAATATATGTTGATGTGTCAACTCCCTCTTTTTCTCTATCTCGAAGATCAATATCTTTTCCAGTCAAGAATAAAATAGAACATATTTTAGAATATAATAGAATAAAATAGAAATCTTGCAGTTTAACGTTCCACGTTTATGTCCATTAGCCTAAAGAAAACGAATGATTAAGGCAAGTAAATGATGATGGAAGAATAGGTGGAATAAGAGTGTGGGAGGAAAGGGAGTACCCCCAACAAAATTCACGGACATCATGATGTACATTACAAACTAACTTAGCAGTGGATCAAACCAGGGACCCTACGCACTGAGGCAAGAGCTTGAAAAGAAATTTTTATAACTACTCGTATCCCGTGAAAATCTTATGAAGTATATTTCAACAAAATATTTCCTCGAAAAACTTAAGCTGGCAGAAAAAACGTGGAGATTACAACGTCATTGTCTCAAGCCCTAATATGAAACTAGAATGCAAAAATAACAACAATGGAAGTAGAACAACAACATATTATTGAAACTTCATAATTGCACTGAAGCTTACGAGTTCCCGAGCCACTCCACTCACACCAATACAACGCAGTACGTGTCATGCGGCAAAGATGATTCATGAGATTGCAGTGTTGCCACAGTTCTAGCCCTGGACTGGGCTGAAAAATAGTACCAAATTGAAACAAAAAGGGCTGAATTCATTAATTTATACCAGTTGTAACATAGGCTCTAAAAGAATAAAGTTCTAGAATACTCCTCCCCTCTTCCAAGAGTCTAAATAAAGAAAGTGCTCTTTTTAAAAATTACTTTAAAAAAAAAAACATCCAAATAGGAGGATCCCGAACAACCATGGAAGTATGTGAAGCTTTTCTCATACGTAGGAAGTATAACAGAGGCCGCAAATTAAAAGGGAAAACAGTTATCTTTGGTATGTATTGTAAGGAAACCAAAAGCGCCTCTATATCAAAGTGACCAATAAACCTAAACGGTATTATGGTTATATATGAAAAAAATATATAAAACGAGGAACAAATCAATCATCTCCGAGATTGCGTGTAAACAGTACATTACAATAAAATATTAAAATATAAATTATCAGGATGCGCCCATCTAGCGTCATTTGTTTCCCGGTATAGTGTGAATTACGAATTTTCCACACAAAGTTAACGGTAATGCGATGCAACGTCACAGAATAAATGTTCACATCACTTTTTAAAAAGTCCAACATACAGTAAGACTAGCGTGAGGTGTAGGAAAAGTCTTACTGACACTTTTGAAAATGTGTATTTGTATTTGTTAAATAGTGCTGGATTGGGCAAAATTGTACCAACTTTTTCACAAAAGGGGCCGAAAATGCCAGCGTGGTACCAACGGGCCGATGAATGAGAAAAAGGGCTGAATTTGGTACAATTGTACCAAGTGTGGCAACAGTGTGAGATTGCATTTCCTCACAAGGAATTTGTGAAGTTGCGCAGAAAAGAAGTGCAGTAGCCCAAGCGATTCATATGATCGAATAATTCCCACTCAATTCATATGATCGAATAATTCATTTGCGCAAAAGAGATGCGCGAAAACCTAACTGATTCAATGAGGGAATCATTCCCAACCAATTCACTTGCGCAAAAGGAATGCGCGGACGACCAATTCATATGAACGAATTAAATGATCGAATCATTTTAGTGAATCAAAGTAAATGAATCGATTCTCTGAAGTGAATCGTTTTGCCCATTACTATTTTGGACGATTTTGTATAATGTAATTAGACCTTTCATTTCGGACTACCTGTCATCAGGTCTTATCTGCAACTAAACTTCTATTTTTCAAGTAGCGGTTTGTGCTTAATTACTAATGACTTACGTTTACCCACTCATATTTCTTACTTTTGTTTTAACAGTTTACTTTACAACAAATGTTTGCAATATACTAACTTAATTTTTGTTCACTATCAACAAAATTTACCTTTACATTTTATATTATGTGTCAGCACATATTATATTAACATCTATGTACTAGAAACGTTAACATAATTTTGTTTTTGCTATAGAATTTGATTTTTATTATACTACAATGAAAAACATTAGATCCAATTAGCAGAAGAAGATATTTTGTTTTGTGGATATACATTCATTATGTATGCACAACTCTTTGGTGTAATTAAGTCATTTAGTCGTGTACTCATAAAATATAAAAGTTTCTTTTTTTTTTTTTTTTTTGTTAACTACTCTCTCTCTCTCTCTCTGCTGCTTTATTTATTTGTAACATAACCGCTACTGTAAACAGTGATGGAACATTAGGAAACAAAAACAATGAAAATTGTTTTAATGAGATTAACTTTGAGATTTCTTGGCTCTAACTTAACTGATTGTAAACTGGGCGGGTTTTCTCTTTGGGAACGTGCTAATCTTTGAGTGTGCAATGTTGTTTATTTTTTGGTTGCATGCAAAGAGGAACGGCATAAAACAGTTTTGAGATATGTGTGTGTGTGTGTGTGTGTGTGCATGACACGAAAACAAATTTATTAGACAGAGACAGAGAGAATGAGAGAGAGAGAGGGAGAGGGAGAGAGAGAGAGAGAGAGGAAGATGAGTTTTCGTTTCTAGGAACACAGGATGTTTTAAACAGTAAGTGGAAGTCACCGTAGAAAGTTGTACTTAACTGACAAATTAAGGGAAATATCTTAATTCATGATGCAAGTATGTCTTTGTCTTTGAAAATTGTTTCTATGAACTCAAACGTTAACGATAATAATAATAATAATAATAATAATAATAATAATAATAATAATAATAATAATAATAATAATAATAATAATAATAATAATAATAATAAATCAATTCATAAATCATGACAACTGCTGCATCTGCCTCGCACATACAGGGAAAAATGTATGTGGCGTGCGTAAAAACGCAGGTTACATGCATAAATACTGTAGTTTTTGGACTTAAAATCCTGCAGCAAAACTGTAACTGAAAACATGTTTTATAGTAATGTTCGTATAAGTGTTCCATTTATACGTACTTTCCGTATACCTGTATATAGGCGGTAAGAGTCTCATATACAGATAGACGTACGTATCTAAGGACTGTATCGAAAAGTAACTATCAACATTGGTGGCGCTGGTAGGCACGGGCCAGGCAGTTGAAAGTGAGTCCACGCAGTCTGCGGGTTAGTTGGCAAGTTGTACTTAGCTGCTGTAGCATGTTGAATGTCGTGTGAGGAGCTGCAGAGGCTATGGGACGAATTCCGAGGAAAATGAAGTGCAAAATTGCGCACATATGGTTTTCCGAAAAAGGAGTCACCTACAATCAGATAGCAAAACAGGTGAAAGTGCATCATGCAAGTGTGAATGCTATTATTGAAAAATTTGGTAATCATTTTACTTTTTACAGATTTGCCGAGATTGGGTGCGAAAAAAGGGTGCACGTAACCCAAAACTGGACCAGATGGTGGTGAGGTTAATCAAACAAAATCCATCATTATCTGTTCGCGATTTAGCGAAAAAGGCAGGTACTGCGATCGCAATTGTTCAAAGAATTAAAACTAGGAATAATTTGAAAACCTACAGAAAGCAAAAAATAGCCAAACAATCGTCAAAGCTGAAATTAAGAGCACAATCACGAGCTCGCTAATTGTATAAACGAATTGTGAACAGGGAAGGACAATGTGTTTTGATGAACGATGAAACTTACGTGAAGGAGGACTTTACAACATTTCCTGGCCCTCAATATTATACAAAAGTCAAAGATAAAGATGTGGATGACTCGGTCAAATGTGTTTCAGTGGACAAATTTGGACCAAAATTGCTCGTGTGGCAAGCAATTTGTTCGTGCGGCTTACGGAAACTTCTGGAATTTTCTATACACAGGGAACTATTAATGCCGAAGTATA
The DNA here is from genome assembly GCF_964235325.1 of Thermobia domestica. NCBI lineage: Eukaryota > Metazoa > Arthropoda > Insecta > Zygentoma > Lepismatidae > Thermobia > Thermobia domestica. The sequence goes on along the minus strand of NC_137465.1, from coordinate 168,939,575 downwards.
TGAAAAGGAATGTCTACAGAAAAGATTGCTCCCTCTGTATAAAAAGCACAGTGGTCCCCCATTGTTTTGGCCGGATTTGGATTGTTTTGGCCGGCCCACTACGCTAAATCTACGTTAAACTGGTACATTAAACACAAAGTGGATTTTGTTGCAAAACATGTGAACCCACCAAACTGCCCTCAGCTCCGACCTATTGAACGGTATTGGGTACTTGTGAAGAAAAATGTCAAACAGGGTAGTAAAGCTGCCAGGAACATGACTGAATTCAGAAAATATTGCTCTGCCGCAACGAGAAAATTCACCGCCAATACTGTGCAGAAACTATTGAGTGATGTTCGATAAAAGCTTCGTTTATTCATCAGACACGAACTGTAAATGTATACTTTTTTCTCTATGAATTCAACAACTATTGTAGTGTAACAAATTGTCTTTTTTTGTACATCTTCCATTTTTATTCCTATTATTCATACATGTTGATAGTTACTTTTCGATACAGTCCTTAACATATAGCTGATGTATGTAACATGCATAAGTATGTAATATACTGAAGCCTGTTAAAAGTCAAACATCCTTCTGCTGCATGATGTAACATCAAAACGGGAAAAGGTCAGTAGCAAATGGATAATGTATGCTCCGTACGGATTTCCGTAGTAAACGTACGGTATGGATTCTGTATATTGGTTCAGTATACCCCTTTCCGGATAATGGGTTTTTCTTAGGCGGCAACAGGTACTGCATATGCGCTTAAAAAAAGGTGCAGGAGTTAACGGTAAGGAGCCAGTGTTGCCACTTTAACCTTTTTATGGCTAAATCTAACCAGTTTCATGTTATGTTTAGCCACTAAATATATAGTTCAGTTATTAGGTATAATTTTGGGCAAATTCCGCGTTCTAAGTGACCAATTTCTAGTCTATTGGGCTTAGCGACAGTTTAATACATTTTCCCAAGCAGAACGTCTCTAAAATTGTGAATAAAACCCGAATAAAATATGATTTGCTATTTGCTAATCTATCTCCTTGCAGTGATAATGATTACAATGTCAGGCCAAAACCTATCTTCCGTATCTTATTTATCGTTCTGTCTTACTAGCATAGTTGCAGGCAAATCTTATTTTTTAAATTTTTGTTTATGTACCTAATTCCAATGCATAATTAATTTTAGAACAATAATTACTAGCTGAGCTAGTACTGTATATTTTTAATGTCCTAGGTCAATAGTTACACCGATATATCGCCAGTATTATCGCAGAGCCTGGGAACGAAGAGGGGATTCAAGGGACGTGCAGCACGCTATCAACTATATGCAAGCAAATCGGACTCTAAATAGTTAAATTGTAAGTTAGGGGTGACAGTATTGATGGTTGGTTGGTTAGAGTATGGTTTAGTGTCCTTTTCAGCACCGAGGGTATACCAGATGTGGACCTACAGCTTAATGTGAGATCGGAAAGAGATCCAGCGGGGAAAAAGTATAGACCAACCTGGGTGCACAAATGCTTCTTTTTCGAGTTATAAGCTGCCGAAAACATAAAAAAAATAACTTTAAAGATCCATAACTCCTAAACTATGGAACCTACCGTAGTCGGGTCAAGATTTTACTTAGAAACTATTATGTGCCCTATCCAGATATTCATGTTTCAGAATACTGAGGTACTTCCGCAACAGTTTTTATAGAAGTGGTTTGTAAGTAGCTCAAATTATATACTTGTAGCCGAACTCCTATAAAAATTGTTGGGTGAGTAGCGCAGGATTCTGAAACATGTATTCTTTGGATAGTGTACATATTAGTTCCTAAGTGAAGTCTTGATCCGACTACGGTAGGTCCCATAGTTTTGGAACTATGGACCATTAAATTTCATTTTTTTTTAATGTTTTCGGGAGCCTATAAGTCCGAAGGGAAGCATTTGTGCACCCAGGTTGGTCTATACTTTTTGTCTTATCTTGGTGTCAGGAATCACTTCTCAAACGTTGTCGGTGTTGTTTTGAAACACCCTGTATATATTCAGTGTCGCAAGAATATTTTATATCTAGATTTCAGTACCTGTATAAGGAATAGAAACAAGCAAGTGTCATCCTTTCATTTGAATACCGGTACGAAAAAAATATTTTTTTTCCTACTTGATTTTATAACCTCCAACCAGTACCGCATGCACAACTTCAAGATGTTGAGTTGAGTTGGTTTTGAGTTTAACGTCCCGTTCAGCAACGAGGCTATATGAGACGTTGACCTACTGATTAACGTGATTAAGGTCTCCCACGACAAAGGCGCGTACGCTAATCGCTTAGCCACGAAGGAGCTCAACTTCAAGATGTGTAGGCGGGAGGAGGAGAGAGTTCAAGCTCGTATATTCATATCATTTTAGGATTTATTTATACATATCTTAATAATTAATGTTTATTTTCCCATAATATTTTGTTTAAGGGAGGGAGCACGGTGGTTCAGTGGTAGTCCACTTACTTGTGGTGGATGGGATTCCTGGTTCATTCCCTGGCCAAGTATGTTTGAGGTTGACAAGAACGGGTCCGTGGGTTTTCTCGAAATACTTCCGTTTCTTCCACATTCTCATTCTATTAATTCTTCCATCACGATTCACTTGAATTAATCTAATCTCTCTTCGCCTAAAAGGTATAATCATGAGACCTTAAACTGAAATATTCCATTTTATTTCATTTTATTCAAAGCACAGTCTAAAGCCCTGAAAATCTTCTTGCATAAGCAAATGCCTCCAACAGACACATAGTAAGAAGAGTCAATATTTATTTTATTCTTCTTAGCTTCGGTTCTATTGAATAAAGCTTTTTGTTTAAATGTGTTTTAGTTTTACCGGAAGCACATATATTGTTTAGGTATATATTTTGAAATTATTGTTCAAATTAATTGTAATAAGTAGATTTTCCATAATCCCTAGTCGTGTCACTCGCCCTAGTATTTCTGCGTTCTCAAGTTTGTTCTTTGTGAGATTGGAGGGGGTAACATGACACACTGCAGATCTCTGAACGTAGAGCACGAGCCTATTACTTTAGATTAATAAAAAAATCAATTCAAAGATGATGCAAGTTGTATGTGCTTCACTGGTAGTGTGTTACTGTGAGGTTTGTATCACGGTTAAGACAAGACAAAACAACAGTAGCTATTATCTGCTACTGAACAGTGCTATTTTTAAATAATAAATAAATAAAGAGCCGGTGTCGTGATTATGCGGACAGTGCAGTGTTGGTTTAACAAGTTTAAGGACGTTGACGATACACTCGAAGACACATCATGTGCCGGAAGACATACACATGTACAAAATGAAGATTTCCAGGCAGCAATTGAGGCGAACAGTGGCCAGACATGTGAGGAAGGGACTACAATTCAGTGAGTGCAAAAAACACTCCGCAGCACCTCTATCAACTTGGGAAGCATAATTTGGATCGATGGGTCCCTCATGATTTGACTCCGGGTCAGAAGGTAAGGCGAGCAAACACCTGTGTTTCTTTGTTGTCTCGTTTGAGGAAGGATCCATTTCTTTACAAGGTATTGACATGTGATGAGAAGTGGGTCCTGTCGGAAGTTCCTTGGCTCCGTCATAATTGATTAGGATCCCATGAACCGGTTCCAAACAGCCGAAACCAGCACTGCAACCGAAGAAGGTCCTCCTATGTGTTTGGTGGACTGCTCGGGACACCGTGCACCGAGAACTGTCATGAGAGCACCGAGGATCAATGCCGCGAGCAGTCTATCAGTTGACCAGAGCATCAATGGAACTGTTAGCAGTTGAGCCTTGGTGAAGAAAAACTCAAAACTCTGAAGCCAGAATTCTGAATCGCAAAGGGGTCTTCCTGTTACAGGACAACACTAAGCCCCACATGGCTAGGATGACTTGGAACACCATTCTGATCCTTGAACGAGAAAAACTATTGTATCCGCCATACTTCCCGGACATTGTACCGTCCAATTATCTCCTGTTCCATTCCTTGGACAATCACCTTTCAGGATGCCAGTTCCAATCCCTAGTAGAGGTGCAAAATGCACTTGATACATTCTTCGCTGCACGGAACACAAGTTCAACCGCGATGGAATCCATGGCCTTCCAGAACGTTGGTAGGAGGTCGTCAATGCTAATGGAGACTATTTTTAATCTTTCAGGTACGTCTTAGATGACATATCGATGTTCGAAAGTGGTGGGTAAAATAGCGACAGAACTTTCTTGGTTAACTTTATAGAATAAAATAAGTATTTTTCATTTTCTAACATAATGTATTTTCTTCATTCCCATAAAAAGGAAAAAGGGAAAAAGCTACAGTTAACAAAAAGAAAAATCGAGTTTCCCATTTATTATAAATGGAAGCAATAACAGTTATGACAATAATCCTGCAAAATAAGAAAGAATTTTTTTTTTTTACTTTCTACCATTATAAAAGAAGGAAAGAAAGAAAAAAAAGGAAATTTATAAATAAAATTTTATGATCAACGGTAAAGCAAATCAAATAATGCTATTTATATACCTTTTAGCTCCAATCTTATTACCTGAATACCACGTGTTTCCCCCATTTAGAAGCATGGACGACAAAAGAAAAAAAGAAATACATTGGATAATTTTCGAACACAATATGTTTCTGGGTATTGTGTTCGTACCGTACCTTAAGCGTTTGGTTCAGGAAAATTTTCTGGCTTTCTTTCTTTTTTTTTTCTTAACGTACTTTATAAATCCAAAGCGAAACGACGCACAAGTTAGTTTTGTGTTTTCTTTTCATGGGTTTCTTTTCTATTGTAGATATAAAAGTAAAATAAAATTTAAAAAAATAAACAAGTTTTTACCCGCTCGTTTATTTGCTCCTTGTGTTTATACGTGTACGTATATACTCCGTATTCCGGGCTTCTGCTTTTAATGATCAATTTTTCATAGCCTTGCTTTTATAGGTTTCTTATACGGTCCTATTTTTTGCGTGCAGCAGACATTGATGACAGGCCGTTCTAGCGGGAAAATTTTGTTCTTTTTCTTACGGTACTTGAAAAGAATGAGAGAGAGAGAGAGAGAGAGAGAGAACTTTTCCCCCCCTTGCCGCAAGATCTTTTTAAGGAAGATTCCATTTTTATGAGCATTTAAGGACCTCCGGTTCGATACCTACTATGTCTATTGTTAAAAGCAAAAAGAAAAGAAACTTCGTCCCATCAATGAGAAGATAGTAAGTAAGTAGTCAGGGCATGTGCTGGAAAAGTTTGAGAGATTCAATGTAACGCGAAGTTTCTGTTCAAAAGAAAGAAAAAAAAAAACTCGTAAATAGTCTGTCTACAAAACTTTTCAGTTTTCCGAAGATTTATGTGTTTCTTTTTTTCGTCTTCTTTTCAGAAGAATCTTGTTGAGAAGGTAAGGGATTTTCTAGAGATTTGGAGCGGCAACAGTGATTTTAATGAAAACTATTCCTTGCTAACTTTTCGTAAAGAAAATTGGAGATGATTCCTTTAATGTGCTCAATTAAGCTAAATTAGAGGTAGCTATATCTCTTTAGAATGTTCATATAACTATGTTGTATTTATTATTATTATTATTATTCCTGTTGTATATCTCTCTTAGTATATCTTTTACATAATGAACAGAAAGAATATGTTAGATACTTTTTACAACTTCCACATAAAGAATATACTTCTTAGTAACTTAAACCAAGAATATACTATATAGTTTTCATTATTTCCATATAAAAAAATAAAGACTGCTCTATAATTTTTATTATTAGTTCCACGTAAAGAATATGCATACTTTTATATCAACATGCACGGCAGTGCATGGCAGCCAAGTTCCGCGAAGAAAATGAAAATTGGCCTGCACTGCCGTAAGCATATTATACACGAACAAGAGTTTTGGGTAAAATCGCCGATTTCGAGGCTTTGTAAAAACGATTCTATTAAGGGTAGAAACATGAAATTTAGAATGTGAGGAGATATCCCAGAGATTTACTAATATGCCAAATCTCACATTCCTACCTTCAACCATATTCGAGTACTGGACCCCCAAAATATGCAGTTTTCAGGCTCACTGACTCACTCATCAAATTGATTAGGTACTTCCCAATGACAAAGAAACGTGAAACTTTGCATAAAGGTATCCTACAATAACTCGAGTATGGAAAAAGTCCGAAATCTGAGGAATGTGCTATGGGAATTTTTTTATGGGCAAAAAACTGTCCTTAGCCAGGAAAAAAATTGTTTCACTCACTCACTCATCAAATTGATTAGGTACTTTCCAATGAGGTAGAAGCGTAAAACTTTGCATAAAGGTACCCTACAATAACTCGAGTATGGAAAAAGTCCGAAATCTGAGGAATGTGCTATGGGAAATCTTTTATGGACAAAAAACTGTCCTTAGCCAGGAAAAAATCATTTCACTCACTCGCTCATCAAACTGATTAGGTATTTCCCAATGACATAGAAACGTGAAACTTTCCATAAAGGTACCCAATATTGACCTGAGTATGGAAAAAGTCCGAAATCTGAGGAATGTGCTATGGGAAATCTTTTATGGGCAAAAAACTGTCCTTAGCCAGGAAAAAAAATCATTTCACTCACTCACTCATCAAATTGATTAGGTACTTTCCAATAAGATAGAAACTTGAAACTTTCCATATAGGTACCCTATAATAACCTGACTATGGAAAAAGTCCGAAATCTGAGGAATGTGCTATGGGAAATCTTTTATGGACAAAAAACTGTCCTTAGCCAGGAAAAAAAATCGTTTCACTCACTCACTCATCAAATTGATTAGGTACTTTCCAAGGAGATAGAAACTTAAAACTTTGCATAAAGGTACCCTACAATAACTCGAGTATGAAAAAAGTCCGAAATCTGAAGAATGTGCTATGGGAAATCTTTTATGGGCAAAAAACTGTCCTTAGCCAGGAAAAAAATCGTTTCACTCACTCACTCATCAAATTGATTAGGTACTTTCCAATGAGACAGAAACTTGGAACTTTGCATAAAGGTACCCTACAATAGCTTAAGTATGGAAAAAGTACGAAATCTGAGGAATGTACTATGAGAAATCTTTTATGGACAAAAAACTGTCCTTAGCCAGGAAAAAAAACGTTTCACTCACTCACTCATCAAATTGATTAGGTACTTCCCAATGAGATAGAAACGTGAAACTTTCCGTAAAGGTACCCTATAATGACCTGAGTATGGAAAGAGTCCGAAATCTGAGGAATGTGCTATGGGAAATCTTTTATGGGCAGAAAACTGTCCTTAGCCAGGAAAAAAATCGTTTCACTCACTCACTCATCAAATTGATTAGGTACTTCCCAATGAGATAGAAACGTGAAACTTTCCATAAAGGTACCCTACAATAGCTTAAGTATGGAAAAGGTCCGAAGTCTGAGGAATGCGCTATGGGAAATCTTTTATGGGCAAAAAACTGTCCTTAGCCAAGAAAAAAATCGTTTTACTCACTCACTCATCAAATTGATTAGGTACTTCCCAATGAGATAGGAACGTGAAACTTTCCATAAAGGTACCCTATAATGACCTGAGTATGGAAAAAGTCCGAAATCTGAGGAATGTGCTATGGAAAATTTTTTATGTGCAAAAAAACTGTCCTTAACCAGGAAAGAAATCGTTTCACTCACTCATTCAAGTTGGTTAGGTACTTCGCAATGAGATAGAAACTTGAAATTCTTCATAAAGGTACCTTATAATGACTTGAGTGTGAAAAAGGACCGTAATTTGAGGAATGTGCTATGGCTAATTTTTCATGGATGTAAACTGTCCTTAGCAAGGTAGAAATCGGTTCATTCATTCAATCATCACATTGATTTGCTAGTTTGCAATGAGATAGAAACGTGAAACTCTGCATAAAGGTATCCTTATAATGACTTGAGTGTGGAAAAAGTCTTAAATGTGAGGAATGTGCAATGGGATTTTTTTTATGGATGAAAAACTATTTTTAGCCAAGCAGATATCGGTTAATTCATTCACTCGTCACATTGATTAAGTACTTGTTTATGAAATATTGACGTAAAAGTCTGTATATTGGTACCTTATAATGACTTTAGTATGGAAAATATCTGAAATTTAAGTAATGTACTAAAGGAAATTTTTTATGGGTGAAAACTGTCCTTAGCCAAGCAGAAATCGGTTCACTCACTGATTGACTCATTCATAGCATTAATTAGGTACTTCCCAATGAATCTCTGCATGAAATTACCTTATAATGATTTGAGTATGGAAAATGTCCGAAATTTAAGGAAGTGCTATGGAAAGATTTTATGGGTGAAAACTGTCCTTAGTCAAGCAGAAATCGGTTCACTCACTTGCTCATCACATTGATTTTGTATTTCCAATGAGATAAGTCGTGAAACTCTGCATAAAGGTATCTTACAATGACCTGAGTATGGAAAAAGTCCGAAATGTGACGAATGTGCTATGGGAAATTTTTATAAACGAAAAATAGTCCGTAGCCATTAGGTACTTCCCAATGAGATGAAGATGTGAATGTCTACACGAAGGTAGCTTATAATGGCTTGAATATGAAAAATATCCGAAATTTACGGAATGTGCTATGGAATTTTCTATGGGTGAAAAACTGTCCTTACTCAAACAGAGATCGGTTCATTTACTCGCTCATCATTGACTAGGTGCTTCCAAATGAGATAGAGAATTGAAACTTTGCATAATGATACCTACCTTATGTAATGGCATGTGTAATTAAAGGTTCCAAATTTAAGGAATGTACTATGGGATTTTATGGGCGAAAAACTCTTCATAGCCATTAAGTATTTCTTAATGAAATAAAGATGCGAAACTCTCCATAAAGGTACCCTATAACGGCTTGAAAATGAAATTTGAGGAATTTGCTATGGAATTTTTTTTCATTAGCAAAAAAAAAAAAAAAAAAAACTGTCCTTACAATCAGAAATCGGGAACGATTCCGTTATTGAACACATCATGTGCATAGTGATAATGTTATCAATCGTCCGAGTGATCGAGTTGGTCCCATCTTCGCTGGTCTATTGGCTACCACGTACGCCTTTGATATATGGAGTTCTGGGTTCGATTCCCGGTGGAAGACCCTTTGGAATCTTAACTCTCCTAAATGTTTCTGTGTTCGTGTCCCTGTCGTTCTAGGTTAATAAAAAAATGAGCTAAGGTCACTGAGAAAAATCCGCTATCTGGACAGCGGTATAGTGTACACGTATACGGGATCCTTATGTTTACTACAGAAATCAATACTTAACATACGTTGTTCATATGCTACATACGTACTGCCCTCTTTCCTGCTTAGATGTTACACAATGTCGTTGTAGGATGCCTGACATCTAACAGTCTTCCGTACATTACGTACGTCAGCTATAAGTTACATACGGCCATCTGTATGTGAGATCCTGACCGCCTACATACAGTCTTTTCGTTCGTGTGGAAAGTACGTTTATTCGGAACACTTATACGGAAAGTACGTTCAAGTATACTTTTTCAGTTATACATTTAGTGTACGTTAAGTCCAAGAACTACAGGATTTATACATGTAATCAACGTTTTTACGTACGCCACATACAGATTTTCTCAGTGTGCGAGTAAAATAATTGAAAGCTAGTAATAAGTAGTTAAGCAAGTTAATGAGGCACGTTCTGTGAATCAGTTAACTTTTAAAAGCGTGGGCTAAGACACGAACATACTGCCGTAAATTTGGTGGTTGGAAACCCAGACAAGGAAAGCCAATATTTTGTCTTTTTTCAGCGAATATTTTTTTCTTTATTGCAGTCATTGGAATTAAATAGATATTGAAATTAATTTGATAAGTAAGATAATGTAGAGGTGAGAATGTTTAAAATTAATGAAGTTTTCGAAGAAATAAGAAATCCAATTGTTCGAATTTATGTGAGACTAGCAACAAAATGTAACCGATTTCGTAAATATATTGGTACCACGAGTTATATTATAGTTACCACAGTCGTTATGTAAAAATGTTCTTGATACTTCGTGTCTCTATCTGTGAACAGTGTGAGAATCTCTTACGTATCAGCCTTTTCATCAACAGTGAATTTCGTGCCTTTGCTCTTCATATTTCCTGAATTTGCCCTCCGGGGGTTCGCCCCCACACCCTCGCCTTTGCTCGGCCTACTTCCTCACACCTCTTAAGCTTACAATTCCCGAATTTCAAGTTTCTTTTTCTATTTCAACTATCTAAAAGATAAGATTTTGTATTCCAGGAAAACAACCCAGATAAAATAAATTGGGAAAAATTTTGGAACGAAATAAAATTACCAAAAATAGAAGATGGGAGCAACCTAGATCAACTTGGCCAACAGATAGAGGAAGCAACAAAAAGTGCAATAAAAAAAATCAACTAAAACTAAAACAACAACTACATTAGAAATAAATAATAATACATTTTGGACAAACGAATTACAAAATTTAAAGAGGAAGACAAGAAAAGCGAGAAAATTATACCAAAATACTATAGATAATAATCTAAGAGAAAGAAGGTTAAACAAGTACAGAAATTTAAAACAAAACTATCAAAATAAAATAACAGAAAGTAAGAAAAGAAGCTGGCAATCTTATATCGAAAAAAATCTGAATATAGATCCGTGGGGAGAGCCTTATAAAATAATAAACAAAAAAGTAAAAACACCTACCACTCTTTCAACCTTCAGAAAACAGGACGGGACGTACACAAAAAACTGGAAAGAAACAGTGGAATACCTGATGAACATCTTGCTGCCAAAAGACGATCAGCGGGAAGACAATGAAACACAGACACAACTACGAAATTTAATGACGGTGACTCCAATAAAAGATAAAAATGAAGAAGTTAAGAATGAAGAAATAATAAATCACATTAAAAGATTAAAAAATAAAAAGGCACCAGGTCCAGACTGCATAAAACCAGAAATTTATAAGAAAAACGCGGATAAATGGGCACCATACTTGTCAAAGCTGTTTAATCTATGTTTTAAAAAAGGACAAATACCCAGAAGATGGAAACAGGCTAACTTAGTAATTTTTAAGAAATCTGACGATAAAAAAGATGACGATCCGAAATCCTATAGATCTATATGTTTACTAAATATTATAAGCAAACTGTTTGAAAGAACAATAACAGAAAGGATTAATCGGACGAGAGTTTTAGAAAATGACTTATTACAATATGGTTTTAGGAAAGGAAAAAACACAGAAACAGCTATTAAAAGAATGATAGACCTGATAGAAGAGGGAAAAGTAGAAAAATATCAAGTAGTGATTTACGCTGACATAAGTGGAGCATTTGATAATTTATGGTGGCCAGCTTTCTTCAACGAATTAAAGAAAATGAACATCAGTAAAACACTGTATAATATAATGTTAGATTACTGTAGCGGAAGACAAATACAAATACAAACACCGGGAGAAACCATTAAAACAATAAGCACAAAAGGCTGCCCACAGGGCTCGATACTCGGACCCTTAATGTGGGATGTTACACTACAGCCATGTTTAATTCACTTAAATAATATGCAAGAAACAATCGGTGTTGTGGGTTATGCTGATGATCTGGCAGTTGTATTTTCAGCATCATCAAGAAATGAAATAGAAACAAAAGGGAAAATAGTATTAACAGAATTAGATAATTGGTGCAAAGAAAATAAGTTAAATTTATCAGCAAGTAAAACTAAATACACGGTCTTTGGTCAAATCTTAAAGAGGGATCCAATAATAAAAATTAATGATAAAAAAATTGAACACGTAAATGAATTCAAATATCTTGGAGTATGGATCGATAAAAAATTAAACTTTCATAAACATATAACAGAAATAACAGAAAAAGCAAAAAAGGTAGCCAACAAATTACTAACAGTTGCAACAAAGGACTTTAGATTGGACAAGAAGATTTTCAAATTATATAACAAGACAATTTTAATGGCAATCTTACAGTACTGCGTGGGCATATGGGGACACCGAATTTTTATGAACATTAAACTAAAAGAAACATTGACAAGAGTACAGAGACTTATTTTAATAAGGGTAAACAACATAATGAAGACAATCCCAGCCGAAGTACTGCAATTACTTACATATGAAGAACCGATACATCTCCAAATATTAAGAAAATGTATCAAGACTTGGATCCAAAATAAAGAAATGACGAAGATATTAGAAATCACAGGAGAAATACCAAGCTGCGATGACGATATTGAAAGAATCATTCGAACAAAATGGGAAGAAGAATGGAAAAATTCCAGGAAAGGTGCCAGGACTAGAAATATTATACCAGATTTAAAAACAAGAGAAAGGATGGGAAATATAAGTAAAGATGTGATAGAATATATATCAGGACATGGACCATTTAAAACACATTTTAAAAGACTAAACTTACAAAACGATGATAAATGCTTTTGTGGCGATCTTCACACTCCGGAACATATTTTCTGGTCTTGCGACAGATATATAACAAACAATACAATAAAAGAAATAAGGAATGAACTGAAAGAAAATAGCATAAAAACGATCATAGAAGAAGAACATAAACTAGAAAAATTTAGTACTCTGGCAAGGCATGTTTTGGAAAACCTTTGGAAAGAAAGACGAGAAGAAAAAAGAAGAAGATAAATTTTGTGTGATACACTAAAAATAAAAATAAAAATAAATAGATTTGATATCAAATAAAACAATCAGCTCTGAGGACCAAGAGCTAAACACTTTATCTGCTTAGTGTTTTAGTGTTAGTGTAGTGTTGTAGTGCAGAATGTGTAGTGTTTGTGTTCTGTCAAGAGGCAAAATTCAAATCTAGATAAAAAAAAGTAAATAAACAAGAAAGATAAGTTAATGTGAGAAAATTTTTGGGAAATCTGGAGTACCGATTTCCTAACAAACAAGAAGAAAAACTTTTAGGAAGTCTGGAGTACCGATTTCCTAATAAACGAGAAGGAAATTTTTGTGTTTTTACTATCATAACTATCACTTTTATATATTATATTAATCATTTTTTATTTTTAGTATCTTTTCAGCTCTGTCTCTTTTCTGGTTTTATGTCTGTGATCGTCTGTGTATGTACTTTTGTAAAAATAATAATAATAATAATTGTAATAAATATAAATAGTAATTTTTAAAAACGAAGAAAATAAGGCATGGTTTATATAATTAGGTACCATCCCATAAAACAGAGCCTCACCTCAAATCTGTCGAGGACGAAAGCCGAATAGCAGAGAGAGAAAAACTGAAATAAAAGAGTATATGAGAGAGAAAAAAAAGGCAGAGGCAAGTTGCGACTGCCCTATAATAAGACCGTAAGAAATCGGCCAAGGCAGGGGGAAGTGGAGGCTTATTAAAAAAAAATCCAGGAAAACGCCTATTTAAATAACATGGTGATTTTTCATCTCCCTTTAGACTCCTTAAAAATTAAAAATATTCAATTTTAGCAATTTTCCTGTTGGTTAGTCCCGGAAGGCTACAATCGTGCCCAATTTCATCATTCTAATCCTGCCGGAAGTGCCTAAACATTTTGGGGAGTAGAAGACGTCCAATATACGTAAATAACATTCCCCAAAATCCATTTCTGGTTTTTCTGTACCCCATAAAACCACTCTAAATTTGGAAATTTTCATTTTTACTGACTTACTTAGGAAATACTAACGAAAACGTTGAAGCATACCGAATTTCACGTTTATATTCCAATTTCAAGTACCTAAAATATTAGATTATAAGTCCAAAAAAAGGCCTATTTAAATAGCATGGGGAATTTCATCTCCCCTTTAGACTCCCTAAAAATTAAAAATATTCACTTTGGCAATTTTTCTGTCGGTTGGTTCCGAAAAACTACAATCATGTCAAATTTAATCACTGTAGTCCTACAGGAAGTGCCGTATAATTTTGGGGTGTAAAAGGTGTCCCATATAAATACGTACCATGGGAAAGATTTTTCAGTTCCCCATAAAACCACTCTAAATTTGGAATGTTTTATTTTTACTGATTTACTTAGGTAATACTAATGAAAACGTACACGCATACCAAATTTCAATTTTTTATTCCAATTCCAAGTTCTTAAAACATGAGATTATATGTTAAAAAAAAAAGACCAATTTAAATAGCATGGGAAAATTCTTCATCCCCCTTCATCATTTCAACTTTCCACGTCAACCGGAATCACCCCTTTAATTTGTGTCAGTTCATGTAGTTTTATATACAGTTAGGATATGTTGGTGGCAAATATTATTAAGTTTACAAGCTATTTGAAAGGTGTATACCATTGGAAGGAAAACCCGAGGCAGTATGAAACTGCGCAACATGCGCGTCATGTAATGAACTCCGTAATTTCGCAATGGGAACAACTAAGTATATTGAAACACCAGCTATGTCTAGTGATGTAGCAGCGAGGATTCAGCATCAAGGGTTTTGGGCCCTGTTGATACTCTTTGTATTTAGGTAATGAAAAATGAGATGTTAGCGATCGTGATTTTGTAGTTCGGGTAAATGAATTGGAATCTCGTTTGGACATAACTCTCTGACAGATATTTAATAGAATAAATCCTCCCCGCCGTTCTAGTGGCTAGCATGTGCGCCTTTCTTGTACAGGGTCTTGGGTTCGATCCCCGGTGGGAGAGCCCTTGGGAACTAATGTTGTATGTAACACATTATGACTCCTTTAAAAATGTACAATTTTGAATTTAAATCCAGCAATAAGCCACAATTGAGAATCCCAATATACGATATTCACATGGTGAACTACAAAAAGAAGTGAAATATGAACAAAAACACCAGAGGTGCAAAAAGTGCAGCCAAGTTCGTCAGCCTCAAAAAGTGTTGAGATGAGGATGGATGAGCCAAGTTCCTTGGCCACTGCATCTGAAAGGAACACTGGAACTTGGCGCGAGGTGTCAAGGAAAATGAGAATAGTGGTGGTGATAGCATTCCTTAAGATACCAACCTTAGGAATAGTGGTGGGTTTGGGACCACCATCAACCTTAGGAATATCAACTTTGATAAGGCGCTAAGGCACATATACAGTATACTGAAGTAAGATTGGTGGTTCGAAACCCAGACAAGGAAAACTTATATTCCTCCACGAAGTGTCAAAGTAAATTATGTTAACGAGCCTTAGGGATGGTGTTTGTGAGCGTGGTGGATTTGGAGGTCACCACTAGCCTTAGGGCTGAAATGTCCCGGCCGTGAAACTAGGAACAGACATCTTAATGTATTCGAATATGTTAGACACCTCGCGCCAAGTTCCTGTGTTCCTTTCAGATGCAGTGGCCAAGGAACTTGGCTCATCCATCCTCATCTCAACACTTTTTGAGGCTGACGAACTTGGCTGCACTTTTTGCACCTCTGGTGTTTTTGTTCATATAAGTTATACACGAAGAGTATGCTATATTATGTATTAAAATGCAAGGTTTATATGTTCGTGGTCAAGAAAAGTTTATATGTTCGTTGCCAATCCTTTCGACAATGAGTTTTCGGGAACCATAGGCTATACAAAGATGTCATTTTTACTGATCGATTGTAAAATTTGTGTAGATTATTCAGATCTATTTGAATATTTTTTAAAAAAATGACCGTTACTTCTTTATTACATATTTCAGAGGTTCGCTGAAAGTGTTGAAATCCTACGAGTTATACATTCTAACACCACACATTTGCATATGGGGTTAGTATATCTCACCGGCGTTTGTATCATGGCCAAATAATAATGAAAAACGTAGGATAACCATTTTTTCAGTGTAAGATTAATATTTACTTTTTGGACAGTTTTGCTTAATGAACACAATATAACACTGAGATTATAATTATTTGTGTGCGTAATGTACTTGCTTATTGCATGCAAGAAGAAAGAAAACACCGATCATACATGAATTAGAAACTCCAACCGGAAGTAGGTTCAAATCTTGCAAACGACGGGAGATATTGAAAAAATAAACAAAAAAATCTCTCCTTTATGGTACCCTTGCCGATTTTTATCAAGACGTCCTTCACTTGTGTCTTTAAAGGGGCATGTATAGATGCTGTGAGGAATGACAAGGAGATTCATGCTCATATGTAAATGATGCGCTGTGTAGAGAACGCATGTTCAACTGGTATTTTTCTACAACCTTCTACGGTGAACTTTTCTTTATCTTGATTTACAGTAAATTTACATTTTTATTATAAGAAAAAAAAAGAAAAGAATGCACATGAGTAGAAAATACTTTGTTCATATAGTTTATTTATGACAAATAGTTGTACTAACAGTGCAACTTCAGGTAATAAGCATTTATTTTCCTAGTTAATAATTTCAAATTTTTGGAGTAGTTTGCTTGTTGAGCCGACTTTCGGAGAAAATAAACTACAGAAATTCTTCTTAATCATCCGTGGTTATGTATCTGAGTAAAAATAAAATAAAATGTTTAGGATTGCTTACTCAACTCTTCTTCACTAACAGTTTGTGCTCACTTCTAACCGTCTTCAATAAAAGAGACCCAATGTTATATGTACAAGAGAGAGAGAGAGAGAGACAAAGAGAATGAGAATGAGAAATCTGTGCGTGCAAGCAATATCTTGTTGAAGGGTTTCCAATCCTTTTGGGAATGCAAACTCTACAGAAGCAACCGCTATTTAATCAAATGAATTAATCTGTCTTTTCAACAAGAGGGTAAAGGAGGGAACGGAAGAGTAATCTTACTCTTCTAAGACATTGGTATGCAAGCCAATCTCTTCGATTAACAATGCCAGAGAAACTGAATAATTATCTAATGAGCTCGTGTTGATTGTAGTTAGTTTGGAAGCTATTAGCTTGTCTCCTTCTGGCGTAATATATACATTTAAGATACATACCTAATGGTTTCTTGTAATGTTATGAACTTGTTTCTCCATACGAGTATTGTATATAAGGCGTGTGTGTGTGTGTGTGTCTTTTCTTAAAATAAAAGGAGCAGTGTCGTGGTGTACGCTACATAAAAGAGTTTGGTTTGTGGAAATATACAACGTGAAAATTAAAGTTTGAATTTTTTGCAATTTCCCTGACTCTTTATTCCATACTCAACAATTTTAGTAAGATTAGTGAATACAGTAGAGTTCCGATTATCCGTGCTAATGTGGACTGGATCTAACTCGGATAAGCAAAAACTCGGTTAACACGGATGTATTCATAAAAGAATTAGAGTGTTTATTATTATTGTTTATTGGTTATTTCTCTTTATTAGTACTGTATTTATTATTTTTATTGGACATACAGTACGGTACCTAATATGTACATAAGAAATAAGCCATTTTCTCCGGTCACTAACTGTCTCTTTACCATTCACTTGCCACCTTTTTGATAGTTTCACCACGATCTAATCGTTTAGAAGCTGTAAATTTATCTTCTAATGATAAAACAATGTTTTCTTTTTCCAACCGCCCCTACAAATAGTCACGAGAACCGGAAGAAACATCCACCGCCCGCGGCGCTCACGCTGCTCTGTTGTCAGACAAAATACATTTTTGGTAACTTCGGCGCAAAAACTGATACTCAAGAGTGTAACAATTAAAGCTCGCTGGCTTAAATACGGCAACGTCGGGCGGGGATCGTTATCTTTACGCTAGCTTCATTTTCACTTTCTTGCTGAAACAAAAGCCTGCAGGCTACAAACTAGTTTTTAAAAGATATTTTGTTGTTGTTTGGATTAAGCTCGGATAACACGGAAAGTCGATTAATCGAAACTCGGATAATCTGGACTCTACTGTATTTGAAATTAGAAAATATTTAAGTCTTCAGACTTGTCGAATAGAAAATCAATTAGTTTCATATTTTACCATGTATTCCACGAACATATTAGTGTTTTGCATTTTGTGCATTACATCCTATATTTGGACATCGATAACTCGAAGCTATAGCTCTATGCTTTTTATGTAATTGTCATTGTTGCTGGACCTGTCATTGTTGCTAATGTGTACTGTAAATAAAATTTACTCTTGTGTAATATTTTAATTTACTAGTTAGGCTATTTAATTTAAGGAACTTTCACAACTTCGAGTTATAGAGCTGAATGAATAAAACTTCGAGTTATAGAGGTTATATAGACACTTTTGATGAGGAACTTCGGTATCTCGAATTTTTGTTGTGGCCACCTTGATAACTGAAATCTTGATTACTCGAAAAGTTCGAGAACTCGAATTTTTAAACATTCCTTTCAGCTTCGATTTAACGAGGTCTCACTATACTAACCCAATAATCTGGATAACACTGCGAGTAGTCTATCAAGCAAATATAGCATCTTTAAATTACTACCATAGAAACATGTAGGGAACCGAGTTATGATTTTTTCTATTTTGGGATCAACCCAGTTCCGAACTTAGGTAAGTGCTATTCTGTGCTCGAGCACAGGGTGGCAGAATTCAGGGGCGGAAAAATTTTTGATTTTTTAAGATTTTAAAAAGTAATTTTTAAAATTAGCAACCTGCGGAGTCCCGCGCAAGCGCGAGAAAATATGTTAACGTGTTTATAATTCGATCTAATTACAGTTGCTCAGGTTTAGATAGCTTATCTGATTATTTTTGAAAAGTTATCCTCTCCCACTCCCACCCCAAAAGGTGAGGGTGAACTTGAACATCATGAAAGAAAACTAATAAGTTAAACACAGCGATCTCGAAAACTATGAACTCAACACCAATATCTACCGTTTTCGATTACTTTTAAGATCTTGCCCCCTCCTTAGGGAGTGGAGTATGACTTTGAAATTGAATTGGATTAAAACTGTCACTATTCATCTCAGCGACCCCAAAAATTACGAATTCAACTCTAATATTGGTCGTTCGCTTATTTTTTTAAAATGCCCCCATATCTAAGCTTAGGTGCGACCTAGGGACCTGGAACAGGTCATTTATATTATTTCTCTGAAAGTTTTATAAGATATTAAAATTCCATGCTTTTACCTATTATGGTTCTCGAGTTGAAAAGCGCTACAGACAGACAGCTTATTGTATTATTAATATAGATGCTGTTAAACCATTACTGACGGTGAACATTGTAAATTATTATTTTCGTTATCAGTTATCATTGACACTGGTGCGAGGGGCGGCAAATTATTTAGAGCACAGGGGCGAACGATATACAAATATGGGCCTGGATCAATCGGAGAAATCATTTTCACCAATGAAAACGATTCCTCACTTTTCTCAGTCTCTACATCCTGGCCAAAATTGAGGGTGATTCATCAAAATACCGCCTCAGAGTTTATATCTCCTGGATGAAGACAGGGACAGAGAGACTAAATATGTAACGTGTGACAAACCAAACTTCTTAAGAACAAACTATTTGTTGTGAAAGAAGTATCATTTCTCAAACATATGGATGGAGTGAAGATGTTCTTCATGCATTATATCGCACTTGATGGATTATATAACGATTAACATCCCGCATTCTGGAAGTTAATATGGCAGATGAAACCACACTCTTCATGATCTCATGTCAGATAGGAACCAGCTGCAATAATCAACATGTTTAGCCTTGTCTTGTTCTTTCAATTTAGCACTGCGGTCACGCGATGTGTTCGGAAACGGAGTGGCATATTGAACAGAATATACCAATCCAGTGGCGACTTTTTGGGGGGAAGTCACATTATTTAAATGTAATCAATGAAAGCCAAGGGAAGAAAGATTAATTTATGTACTTATTCTTGTATTCAAATATTAGCACATTAGCGAAGGTTTTCTCATTACCTTGTAGCGATAAAAGGTAATATTTTACCGATATGAGTTCCGTCAAGAGCCGCCAGAACACTGACTTGTTAAGACAACCTTTGTATCAATTTTCTGGGACTCTTGGTTATGTCACTTTGCTAATTTTTCTTTGCATTGACGGATTCTGTTGCCTAACACTTCCTGTACAAATCTAGAATTGAACCGGTTTGCGGCGCCTGATCGAAACTACAAACATTATTCTCTTCGATAAGTATATTTAGTCTCCTTAATGGATCTAATTTTTATGCAAATTTATACCTATATATCAATTCTTTTTTTAACTGACAACTGCATCGTTTATTTAAACAACTTCCAACACAGAATTACATAGCAAAACATAATCTTTATAAATAAAAATAAAAGTGATTTTGTTTCTAATTGCATCACGCCGAATCGGCTGAACCATTTGGAATGAATAGTTGAACATATTTCCTACATCGAACTGGATTTTCATATCATTTTGATTAGAATTTGTAGTTCAAGGAGAAGGGAATGGGATTTTAAAATGTATGCCAAAAATAGAATATCTCACTGTCAGCGTCATGTTAGGAAAATAAAACTCGGTAGATAAACGTCTTGTAAAAAAAATAAGTAGTCACGTGCCCCAGTGTTTTCGAAAATTTCGCTTCTAGGGTACGTTTTTCCGAAATTTACGTGTTTCTTCCTCTTCCTGTCAAAGTTTCCTATTTTGAATCAATCTTCATCATTCATATAACAGCATGTTTATGTGGTGGGTTTAGCGATCAAATTCCCTCATTCAGAGGTTGGCAACAAAAACGTTCGAAGTTCTCTGCGGCTGAGACAGGAACAGCATATTTGTACTAAAGAGAGCATTTGTAACTCTGTGTAAAACGTTACTGAGCAAACAGAACTGCTGCATGTGTGTGGGGGTGTTGTGTGTAAGAGAGAGAGAAGGTGGGCGAGTAGTCAATCAGCACGCTACGTTATCCATTTGATTGTCCACAGCAAGAAACAAACACGTTTGTCTTTTTGAAAAGTGAAGGAGATATGACGCTCAATTCAGATACAAAACGCGTTATCACCAGGTTCAATTTTTTCCTTTTTCCGTCCTGTTGAAGGAAGAAAAGGGAAGGATGAAAAAGGAAAATTTCGGTATAACTGTACCTTAAGATGGATAATTGTAATATTTTCGACGTTGTTTGTCTCATCACAACTGGAAAATATTTCAATCATTTGAAATTAATTTTAGAACACAGTTATTACTTAACTTGAGCCGGTTATAAATTTTCATCATGTTGCTTTCAATAAAATACTTAATTTAAGAAGGAGGAAGAAATGCCAAATATGCCTTTCAAATATTTTCCATAAACATATTCTACCTGTGCAAAGAACAGGCATTTCAGGTGCTTACAAATACAATTACATACAATTACGGAAACCTCGCCGAAGCAATTACTGTGCACGTCGCGTAAATATATCTAACTATAATACGTGTAACCTGTCCTACATAAAACTAGTGCTTATCATATATGGGCAGTGTAAGAGAAATGCTAATAATAATAATAAAGAAAATAATATATATAAAATACACTGGAAGAAGGTTTTTGTGAAGAGATAATGTTAGTACGTTATGTGTCTTCCTTCAGGTTCAGTGCACGCCTGCCTTGTTGCATAGAGACGGTCATAGAGATTCCAAATATTATTCTGAGAAATTGTGTTCAACTGTTCTTCCACCTGGTGGTGCAGTTGGTCAAGGTTTGTCGCTAGGATTCCAGAACGGCATTGAGTCCCATACATGCTCGATTGGGACAGAAATTGCAACCCTGTAGATCAGATGGGATAATAAACATCTTGGAAATCAATTTGTCTTTAATGCGTGGTTCGGCGTTGAGCATTGTCGTGTTGTAAAATTATACTTCCCTGATGGTGCAAATATGGCAACAGAGTTGGTTGAATGATGTTTTAAACTTATCTGCTCAATGTTCCAATATAAGAGACGAGCTGTCATTATAAACAATGACTCATCATTTCTTGATTCCTGTTATTATTGGTGCGTATCGTTACTGTACACTGTAGAAGATTCCATTCACCCTCTCGACGCCAAACAAATAAATGACCATTATTAACGTAGAGACAGAGTGGCTTCTAACAACAAACATAATAATGTGTCAACCCCTCATTCCTCAAATTAGGTGTAAAAATATTTAGAAATAGGTAAAAAAAAAATAACAATATATTTGTAGGTTTCAGTTTCATTATTTGTTTTTGAAATTTTACTATTTATAATTATTTCAGTTGTTATTAATGAAGTGCTTTCACATTACAATATCGAAAAAGGTTAGTAAGACAAATCTGGAATTGCCTTATTCTGCGGATAGAAGACATACTTGTGAAATATAAGTGGGCCTGGTTTGTTAGTGAGCTAACTGTTACACATGCGTGATGGATAAATATATGAGGAGAATTGTTTATATTGATGAGCGTGGAAGTGGATGTAACCTGTATAATTAGGGGGAGGTTGTGTAGTTTAGAACAACGTAGGACGTGACAGTCTAGCTTTACTTAAAGTAAGTTGAAACATGATATTTTGTTCAAGGTATTGCTACATGCAAAATCCGTTAGTAAATGCATTTTCTTTAAAATATACATTACGATAAATTTAGAAGTTTCCAAATTCTTATGGTTTCATTTTTCCATGTCCACGTTCAATTAAGCGACTGAAAATACAGATTTTATTGTAGTATTCAATATCGAAAATCTGTTACACAGTATTATTACGAATTGTACAGGTAGCGGGCGTTGGTTACGAAATGAGAGGCTGCGAATTTCTTTACTCGTTCACATTGTTAATTAAGTAGCTGTCAGCATATCTTACTGCAAATGGATGTTCAAGATTGGTAATATTATCAAAATTCCTCAGTAGCTACTAATCTAAGATGAAACTGGAACCTGTTTAATTTCCCCGTCAGCTAAGTTTTGCTACTCTCAAACAATTTGGAACTTGCATACAGTATCAAACCACAGTCAATGATAACTATTCGTTGTTAGTTTAAACTCCAAATACTGGGAAAAGTTATTTGTATCACTTGAATTGTCAGTCAACAGGAAACTGGCTGCTTAAAGAAGAAAATACTAAATTTTTATTGCACTGTAAAAACTGCGGAAAAGTCTCTTTGATTTTGAATCCTTGCAAATAGTACGTAATCCTAGATGATATTTCCTTTCTCGTTCACTCACTGGAAAGGGTTACGTGTTTGTAAACAGGGCAACGCCTACCTTAACACATGGAATACACATAAGCAAATAATCCTTCATTGTCCTCAACTTGAAACGTTAATTTAGCAGTTGTAGATGTAAAAATAAAAAGAATACATGCAACACTATAGAAACACTCCTTTAAAAGCAGAAGAACCTAATTAATTTGCAAAAAGTTGTAAATTAAAATTAAATTATTTATATGGTCATTCAGGGAAAGACTGACAGTTGGGAATGCCGGCACTTCTAAGGTTATAACACTGTCAGTTCTACCTAGAAGTGAAGATGTTGGCGTAATCAGTGCTGATTGAAACTGTGGGGCTTATGGAATGTATATCTCTAAAACTTTAAAAATAAGTAGATTAATTTCACGAGAAAGGTCTAAATTTATGAGGTAAGACTTGAGAAGTATGTGAGATGTCAAGAGTCATTGTGAAATTTGAGTATGTTTTGTTAAGCTCTTGTCTGGAAGTAAACGTTGTATTGTTCACTACTCATGGTGGACAGCATACAGCTGAAAGTTGTGCAATCACGGGTAGTAGGCTCATCAGTGTGCAGTGTTTCTAACTTGCATAGAATATAGTTAAGTGCAACATACACATTCAGGGTATTTTCGACACTTTCGACAGATGTTTTTTTTCCCTTTCGCTGTGATTTGAAATAACTATATATCAAAAATACTACATAAGTATTAACATAGATAATAGAATGTTTGCATCCTTTTTCCATTGCATGAGATGCTCCTGGAATTTGAATAAAATATCAGTGCTATAGAGGCCGTAAAGAAAGTAATTCTACATGCTACTGCTTCAAGAGCTTTTGAAGTCTCTCGGGTACATTACGTGACAGATTATTCAAAGTTAAGTGCAAGAAACAGTTTGGTGAACATACAACATTTGCTGAAGAAGACGAACACGCATTAAAAGTTAATTATATTAGGCTCGTACGGGTTCACCCAAGAAAATAAGATGTGGTAATGCAAACAGTGCCAAACCTTTAACATCTGCGCAGAAAAATAGTGAAAAGTAGCGAAACACAGAAGAATGTGTAGATACAAAAATATGTTGCAAAACACAATAACAGAATTGAGAAAACTCAAAAAGAAAATTATGCTATCTGCCGAGGTTGGTTTTACGGCACAAGCAATTCCGCTCATTGGGTGCAATCTATAAAATGTTTCAGTGGTCTCACGAGAACTATGTTCTTCATAGTCTACATTCTTCATTCTTTGTGTGTCAACAATCTGAAATATCAGACAAATATGAGTGCTCTTTCCTATATACGAAACTAACACACAAAGAATGAAGAATATTTTAATCTGTAACCAACTTTCGATAACATACGAGGTATGGCTTTAAAAACCGGATTGATTTAGCTACTGGCAAACAACGTGTACATGAAGGGAAAGCAATGCATGATTCTATAGTACGATACCTTGCCTACTGAATGACAACAGCCCTGGATGCAGGTCAATCAGTTTTGCTGTGATTTTGTGCTCCGTCGGAAAATTGCTGAATGTTAAATGGAGCAGCACGCTAATGTGAAGTCTCTGTGCAAGCTGGGAAAATCCGCAACAGAAACGTACGATACGTTAAAATCAGTGTACGGAGATTATTACTTATCAAGCGCACAAGTGTTTGAGTGGATTCAACGTTTTAAAGAGGGACGGGAAATGATTACAGACGACCCGTGTCCAGAACGACCTTGAACGTCGAGAACGGAAACGAACATTGAAAAAGTGAGTGATGTGATTCAGAAAAGTCGTCGATTGAGCATTAGAGCTGTTGCTGACATCACAGGAATAGACAAAGAAAGAGCGTAGGAGATGATGGCCGCACCAAGAACAAACTCCTTGTGCGCAGAGGCAGGCATGAAGTACTAGGGATATTGTCGTACGTAGAGCTGCGCTGTCTCTAATGCGTATGTTTGAAACTGCTGTGTGTTGATATGTAACCACTTGACATGGCTTGTAAGATGCATATCTACATCTCTTGATGAAGTGCTTATGTTTACAACCTGATCAGAATGGTCAGAGAATCTTCTCGCCGTGTTTCCGACATTTGTTGTCCCCAAACCTCCGGGCGGTGGCTGGTCCACGAAGAGGCCGAGTGATTTCTTTAATTGTTTTTCCCGGTGTTCCATCATAGAATGAGGACCTCTTCCTGGACGTTGATTCGTATGATACAAGAGTTCCTAAAGCGGGACCTCTGCAATTGATTCAGACATTTGTAGTCCGTGTGAATAACATTGTTTTTCTGACTCTAACAGTTCGTTATAGGTTGGTTACATATCACGCACGCCTAGACTTTGCGCCAGACCGAATAAGCTGATATTGATGTTTAGTTATGTCACCCTCCAGGAATACTACAAAGGCGGATCGCTTCTTCAGATACTTCTAATCTTCGTCAACAGGGGACAGTCAATTTTAGTATTGTAGACGCTTTATCTCCTACGTTTTGCGAAAGTTCTTTTTTATTTGTTTATTTGTGGTTTGTTGCTCTGTAGGAAAATATTTCAACGAAATTACTGAGTATTCTTATAATATTTTACCATAGTAGGGCAATGCTGCTCAGTAGCTACACATAAGACCTATTTTATGGCAACGTTGCTTTGAAATAAACACCCTGTATTTTGTAACCAAAGTGCAAAAATACTTTAAAAATTATGAAATTAGATCAGGAAGACATGATTCAACCATAAAAGCAAACTAAATATTTTAATGGTAATGCTATGAATGCTTGCCAATTAAAGGGTTACCAATAGTCCGGATTACATAGTCAAGATGCATATTCTCTGTAAACTCAACTTCGTTGTACAAAAAGTTGACATTTTGACTCATCCGTTCATAACACGCATTTCTACTGCTGTTGATTAATGTTTGTACTTCAAAGCCCATTGAAGCTTCTTTTGCTTGTTTCAATTAAACCGCAATGGTCTATGCATAGCAACTCTTCCGCATAGTCCAGCTAATCTTATAGTGGTTTTCAAAGCTAAACCAAGTTTTCTTATCAGCAGTAAAACTGTCATATGGTTGTTAGCGGCCACGTGTGGTTTGTCAACCAGTTGGATGTTACCGGTATTACAGAATCTTAGCCGTTTTCCCTGTCGCCAGGGTAAACTATGAAGTCTCGAACTATTCTTTCTGAGTGTTGCAAACCAATAAGCAGATACATAAAACCAGAATAACCATTTAAAATAGGGATAAAATACGTAGAGGTCATTCAACAAGTAATTTTCTCTCCTATAATAATAATAATAATAATAATAATAATAATAATAATAATAATAATAATAATAATAATAATAATAATAATAATAATATGATAGTTTTTACGTCCGAGCCGTTTGGGGCTACTGTGTATTTTTGGTAAGGCTCGGAAAATAGAATAGATCCTGGACCGCACGTTGGACCAATATTGTATTTTTACCCGTATGAATCGGGTTTGCCCGATTGAACCGTATGAATAGGGATGTCCTGATAATCCCGTTTTTATGAAAACAAGCTTAGTCTGTCATTATTGTAAATGATGCGCTGTTTCACTTTATTATCATAACACAAATTGTTCTAATTATCATGTACGAACTCATAACGAGTCTATCGGATCAAACGGTCCAAACAGGCCAAACACGGGTCAAACGGGTTTATCAGGTCTAAGGATCAAGTAAACCAAACGCAATGGGTATCGGGCGGGTACGGTTTACCCGAAAAGTTCAAGCACTAATTATAGGTTAAAGTCAATGCTTAAGAGCTCTAAGGAACAAACCATGGTTCGACCAGGAATGCATAAAACTAGCAGAGAAGAGAAAACAGGCAAAATTACGCTGGCTACAAAATCTGAATGAAATAACTACACAAAATTTCGCAGATATCAGGCGGAAAACTTCCAAAACTTTTAGAACAAAGAAACGCGATTTTCTGAAAGCTAAAATTAAGGAACTTCAAGATAATAGCAAAAATAAAAGCATCCGGGACATGTATAAGGGAATCAACGAATTTAAGAAAGGCTATCAACCTCGTGCTCATGGGCGGCGATTAGGGGGGGCAAAGGGGGCAGTTGCCCCCCCCACTTTTCTGAACTGACCCATTAATGTATATAGTTTCATTTGGAAATGTAAAGTTTTGTGTGTATTACTTGTTCGTAGAAAAAATGGTGCCATATAATATTTGTCGTTGCGTGAGTACGTATTGGTTGTCTTCCCATGGAGTTAAGAAAACTATAGGAATTGCATTTTAACTGCCACGGAAAATGGTCCAAAAATTAACCCATTGGAGTCCAACAATTCCAGCGTACTTTCATTTCTTCTTACAAGGGCTTGATATGTTAGTCAGCCGCTTTGAAACTGATTGAAAGAACATTTCAAAAAGAAGAAGAAGAAGAAGAAGAAGAAGTCTTTCACAATTTATTCTTTAATTACACAAAAACTGAAAGTTCCTAAAATGTCTTTTCTTCTTTCTAAAGTAAAGAATATTGTTTAAAAAGAGAGTAATAAGAAATAACTTCTACCTTTTCCCATTGTTTTGCAGCGTAATACACGAGTGAAGTGGTGTATTTAGGGTTGTACGAGTGTATATACAATTAAATTTATGAATTCAATATAATTCTAGGTGTTTGGATTATTTTGTACAACTGGAGCGTGTAGTGATTCTAAGTCTTTGATGTGTTCCAAGAAAGTGAAAACTGCACCTAATGGCAACGAACATGTTTCGGGAAACTGCAGAAGTATTTCTTTAAATGTCGTAGCATATGCTTGTAGTATTTAGAACTTGCAAAAGAAGCCTCATTATTCATTCTCCATCTATTTGTTTTGCAAATTTGTTATTAAATAATCTGATCACACAATTTTCCAGACAGAATTTTAAGATGTTCATGAGCAAGGAATCAAATCTCTTCTTACACCTTCGTTGTTTACGAGTACAAAGGGCTAATACCGACCTACTCGCGTTCTTCTTGTAAATTTACTTAATAAAATATGGAATACGATATACGGTATTTTAACTGAAAAGATAGTATCCTAATAGTTAAACAAAGTGTTAGAAACAACCAGGGAAACTACTATTGATATAAAAACATTCATATCATGTTTTGCCCCCCCACTTTTAACTTCCAATCGCCGCCACTGCTCGTGCTTATATATTAAAGAAAGCTTACGGTACAGTTCTCACTGACACGGATAGCATCTTAAATAGATGGAAAGATTTCTTTAACGATTTGCTTAACACGCAACCAAGAACTAGTGTGCGTGGAGAAAAAGAGATACACACCGCAGAACCGTATATTCCAGAACCCACCCGAATAGAAGTAGAAACCGCTATAAAGAAATTAAAGAAAAACAAATCTCCGGGTGTAGATGAAATTCCGGCTGAGTTAATTTTAGCTGGGGGCGAAAAATTGTGGAACAAGATACACAAACTCATTCTCCTTATCTGGAACAAGGAAGAATTGCCACAAGAGTGGAAAGAGTCAATCATTGTTCCAATTCACAAGAAAGGCGACAAAACTGACTGTAATAATTATCGAGGCATTTCTCTTCTGTCAACATCCTATAAAATCTTTTCAAATATTCTATTAGCAAGACTGACCCCATACGCAGATGAAATTATTGGAGATTATCAGTGCGGATTTAGACGAAATCGATCAACTATCGACCAAATATTTACCATTCG
This sequence comes from Thermobia domestica, assembly GCF_964235325.1. NCBI lineage: Eukaryota > Metazoa > Arthropoda > Insecta > Zygentoma > Lepismatidae > Thermobia > Thermobia domestica. The sequence goes on along the minus strand of NC_137465.1, from coordinate 168,911,056 downwards.
CCAAATACTCGAAAAAAAGTGGGAATACAATACCCCGGTACATCAACTATTTATTGATTTTAGAAAGGCGTACGACTCGGTTAGAAAAGAAACATTATACAACGTTCTTACAGAACTTGGAATACCGAGAAAGCTAATTAGATTAATTAAGATATGTTTAAATGAATCCCAAAGTAATGTCCGGGTAGGAAAATTTTTGTGCACGAGCTTTCACGTAGAAAATGGCCTGAAACAAGGAGATGCGTTGTCGCCATTATTATTTAACTTTGTTCTGGAATACGCTATAAGGGAAATCAAAGATAGCAACCAGGGCCTAGAGTTGAACCGTATTCACCAGGTTATGACATATGCTGATGATGTAAATTTAATAGGTGATGATAGGAGAACAATAGAAAGAAATACAGAGATCTTATTAAACGCTTGCAGGGACATGGGTTTAGAAGTAAATGCAGAGAAAACTAAATACATGGAAGTGCGTCGGGACCGGAATACAGCAAATTATGGATGCGTTAAAATATTAAATAATACTTTTGATAAAGTGGATACTTTCAAATATCTAGGATCAATATTAACAGAGGAAAATCATATTCACGGAGAAATTAAATGTCGACTAAAGGCAGGGAATTCGTGTTACTATTCGGTTCAAAATCTCTTGTCGTCGCGAATTCTGTCGAGGAATTTGAAGCTTAAAATATACAAAACGATAATCATGCCTGTTGTTTTGTATGGCTGCGAAACATGGTCGCTTACTTTGAGGGAAGAACATAGACTGAAAGTATTTGAGAACAAGATCCTGAGAAGAATATTCGGACCCAAGAGGAACGGGAATGGGGAATGGCGGAAACTTCATAACGAGGAACTACATAATTTATATGGTTTACCCAACATTGTTAGGGTCGTCAAGTCTAGGAGGCTTAGGTGGGCGGGTCATGTAGCTAGAATGGAAGAAAGTAGAAACGCTTTCAAAGTCTTGACTGGAAGACCAATCGGAAAACGACCATTAGGAAGGCCTAGGCGCAGATGGGAGGACAATATTAAGATGGATCTCGCAGAGATTGGAATACAAAGTAGAAACTGGATGGAGTTAGCTAAGGATAGAAGTCAATGGAGAGCTTTTGTGAACGCGGTATTGAACCCCCGGGTTCCATAGGCCATAGAGTTAGTTAGTTTAGTTAGTTAGTTACTTAAGAGCTCTAATTGTTTGCATTCACTTTTTTCTTTCTTCTTTCTTTCTTTCTTTTTTTTAGTTAGCCGACCAACGAACTTGCGGATACATAAATATAAATGCTCAAATCTAAATTATTGCATTATATTATTGCAATGAGCATCAACGTGATTTACTATTAGGAGTTAGCGTGATGCACTAATGTTAGTATTTTATAATTATTATTATTATTTGTTTATGCCCTTAATGCAATTTAGAATCAATCTCACATAAAGCACTATATCAGACCTGATTGAACATTATTTTGAAAATTCTTACATAAATAGATAAAATAAACAATTGGAACTTAACACTCCAAGAGTTCAAAATATGTCCTCGTTTTCGTTTTCCTCAGTTTCTGACGACGATTGATCTATCTCGATGACAACATGATCTTTGTCTCCATCAAAAATATTTTGCAAGACACGATAACTTTATTCAATGTCCTGGGAAAACATTATTATTATTATTATTATTATTATTATTATTATTATTATTATTATTATTATTATTATTATTATTATTATTATTATTATTATTATTATTATTATTATTATTCGACAGGCCATCTGTCTATAATGACAATTTAAAACTTTTTCTTTTTTTAAAAAAGAAATGATTAAAAAGCATTTTATTAAGTACCTAAATCCTCATATGTATTAATGTATGCAGGTTAATATCTGAGAAATAAAGCTATCATTATTAATTTCCTGTGTATAGTATCCTAATTTGTAGTTTGTCCAGTTTTTATACACGTGACGAATCACATTAGAAAGAAACTGATCAATTATATATTGATCTGTATAACTATATCTTAAAGTTAGAAATAATATACTTACAAGCAGAGCACATAAACAGGCAGAATCTTTATTAAGCCTATTACTAATATTACATATTGTTATTAGCAATAATAATAATGATAACTAAATTCCTGGCGCAACAGCGTTTAGAAGGCCTGGATTTATGACACTCATTTCTGTGGGGTAATGTGTTTAGAGGTCTGCACGGGATCGAGCTACTATGATAACCGTAATGGGATTAGCCATACTGAGAGCTTGATACAGTTCTACTTGAGTTGGAGCGGCAACGCCGGAATCTAGTTACAATGAGGGATTTATGATAGGGACAAGTAAAACCTTAGATCATGACCTTCGAGGAAAAAATTGGTTATGTTTTGTCGCGTACTATAAATGTCGTTTCACTAACTGAAATTTTTGTAGGGTCAATACAATTAAATTCTAATTGGGGTTCCGGTGCAGTAAGTTTTTTTCCCCTAGAATCGTACGTGACGAAATACTGGGCCTTCCAGTTCGAATTTTGCCCACATTCTTCACTGTTCGCTGAAGACGTTTGATGATATCGTCACATTAGATGGAGCCAATTTCACTTTGGAAGCTATTTGAAGAAAAGAAAACTCCACATTATGAAGCCCAATCAATGTCTCCAGCGCGTATCTCTACACGTAAGATTCTACCTTTGCCCATGATTTCTAACAATAACAGTAACAAATACTCATAAAAAGCAAAACGAAATCCACTCAAACAGTGTTCAAGACGTCGTTAGAAATGCAGCTAAAGAACACAAAGATATATCCATAGGCGTGCCCACCTAAAATTTTCTGGGGGCGACAATACCCTTCACTCAACATTGTGGGCCAAACTTAAAGAAAGGCTGATGTCATTGTATCCCCCCCCCCTTAATTTTCAAAATGTCACATAACATGAATTAAAGTGCTGCAATTTAGGATAGATAAATCCTATCAATGGTGATAACAGGTTCTATTCCAGCGACACAAACAATCCTATTTATGGTACTGTTGACAATATTTATTACAATTAATGGGATTTCCAGGGCGATGATATTAATTTGTAGGTTTCATGACAGTACAATGAACTTATAATCAGTGACTAAGCATATTATACAAATTAATGTTTTCATTTATGATTTTGCATTGTTTCCCATTTTGACACTGAAACTGCGTCTTTAAGTGCCCTGTTAAAAATCTCCAACCTCTGATAATATCTCTAGCCATATGAGCCCAAGGAACGTAGATCCTTCTTCAAAAAGCCGCAAAAGCCCAGCTGCTGATCCTGAAGATGTGTTGACAATTCCGTCAGTCTTCATCTTTTCCAACGTAGAGAGAATTTCTTCATAATGTCAAATAACTCCCGTTATTAGACTAAGTCTACAAATTCACTTAATGGGACACAAGGATTTAATGTTTACAATGTTTAAGGCGAGACCACCAGCATTAGCCTCGGTTAGAGGAGAAAATCATGACCTCACTGAAAGTGACTGCGAAAACAGTACTCATAGTTCGTGCACCCACTGCAAAGAGTTTCTCACTACTTCTGATGCACTACAGACACCCTTAATCACAAGATTAGTATTGTGAGCTCCACAATGTACGTATAAAGCAAGAAGTTGCTGTTTACATATAATAGGTGGGACACTAATTCCAGAGCCATCACTCGTATTTCCAGAGCCATCATAAGCTTGTCCACTGAGTTGAGCAATTGAAAGCTGGAGTCTCACCATCTCATCCAGAATAACTGAAGATATAAACTCACCAGTAGTTTTTTGATATACAGTAGAACACAAGAAAACTTTCATGAGAACAGAGATCTTCATGAACTTACCTGGCACAAATACTTAATTGTTCTTCGCCATCCACATCACGGGAACCATCAGACACGATAGAGAACAGAGGAGGGTTTTGAGATTTGATTTTGTTACATATATGAAAAGCAATTTCTTGGCTTATGGTTTCGAGATTTCGTTCTGGATTTTAACATCCATGAAATTACATCTCTTCATGCTTCCCTTTATCCGGCTCTTCAATTGTGGAAAATCTTCAGAGCAAAGGCTCATCAACTGAAATAAATTCCTGAACCGGGAGTCATGTTCTCTAAATGCTTGTCCTTGTCTTGCAAGATAACGTATACTTGAGATTATATTTTTTTTTCAGGAATTTCCTGGCTTTCAGTTGTTCATCTAAAATTTGTTTGTTTAATTGGTTTTCTATTGGATTTTTTTCTCTGCGTGTAGCGTAGTATGTTTATGGCATTCTGAAGTCTCGTGTATACTTAATTTCTCTTTAGCCTTCTTCCAGTTGCAAAATCCTAGAGTAGAGAAATCGTTTTCCATGGTTTTAGTAAGAACTTTAAAAAAATGTTTTTCAAGATGTCCATACAGTAAAAACAGAAAATGACGTTAATTTTGTTTGGATAGGCGTGCAGCCACGGAAGTAACCAAGTTGGCACAAATTTCAATGTTCGACCTTTCAGGGCTTGTTGTGGAAAATTTGTAGGTAACACTAAAGTCTAATTGGGCTTTGAAAGGTTCGAAGGGTGGGGAAAATCTGAACCACTTGCCAGACGTGGAGATTGAGAGTTTTTTTTCTATAGACACTAATGGTGATGGCGACCAATACAAGATTTGAATTTCCATTGTCAGTTTCAGGTTGTTATCCATCAGCTGAACTATCATTTGAATTAATTTTTCTTTTTTCTTCAACAATGGCACTGCTTTGGCCCACGTGCTGTCTTCTTTGCTTTTTTCTTATGACAAATTGATCCATTTCAAACAATAAAACAACATTAAACAGAAACAAGAGATGAAAAACTTCATATCAACATTATATTCACAGTAACACATAAAAACAGCTGTCTAAATAACGTTACTGTTGGAGAAAACACGCTGCAAAACATGTCCTTTCAAAAACAGTGGTGCACTTGCGCACAGTCCAGTTGACCAAGTTCAACAATACATTAGAAAGAACACGCAAAGAGACCTACGTTACCCGCACACGAAGAAAAAGATCTTTTAGGCAGGTTTTAAGTTATATTTCCGAAGCTAAACAGTGTTGTAAGTCTTCCATCGATTGTCGAGGTTGGCACAATAATGGTGGTATTTTTACATGAAGCCGATACAGCAAGAGTCGGTATATTAAATAAAAAAAGATCATTCCACATTTTCTCTTTCCTCTTTGTAATGCTATAAATGTAGAGGGAAAGGAATCTTTTTAGATACTTAGAAAGCAACATTTTTTTTCTTGCCGCTACCGCTTTCTTGGAAGACTAAAGATAAAATCTCAAGGCAGAAATATATGAAACTGAGCATGAAACTTTTAATAAGTACTAAGTCAAATTCGAAATATTTTTGCCTTGGAACAAAGTTGTAAATCTTTCACAAAGCTGTAGCTGCTCAGAATGAAAAGACACACTAAGAATTGCGTACTTTCAATTAGAACCTGCTATTTTCATAAAGATACTAGCTCACACACACACAATTAATTATAATGTCAGTGATAGGCTATATGGTGTTCATTGGGCCAAACACTCCAAACAATAAAGATTCATCTTACACTGGAGAAATAGTTATGCTTCGTTTTTCATTCTCATTTGACCATAAAACAAATGCCGGAGAGATATACTAACCTCGTATACAAATGTGCGGTGTTGGGATGTATAATTCGTTGAAATATGATGCTTTACTTTTTAAATTTTCAATACTTCCGCGTACTCCTAAAAAATGTAATAAAGAAATAATGTCCATTTTAAAAAATCTTCACAAAATTTGCAATTGATCAGTGAAAACGGCATCTTTCCAGACCTTGTAGTTTCCGAGATACGATTGTTAAAAGAATTTGCTACAAACATAAAAACGTTTCTTGACTACAAACATATAAACGTAGCATTTTAATATATAGATATTTCAAAATTTTATTTTTGCCGCAAATGAATATGTGCACGCGTTGTGGTAGTTTTCGATACAGTAATACAATGTCGCTAATATTCGAGCTAATACAGTGTCGCTACCTTCTATACTTCATTTATAGATCCCTGGTAATTGTTACAGAGTTTTCTTCAATGAAACTGTAATTCCTTTCAATTCAAGGAATTATTCATTGACAATCGACGTTCCTATTCCAGTATTTCATAATTTTTGCCGAGATATTTGGTGAAGAATTCCTGCTATACAATTTTCTGGGGGGGGGAAATCCCCTCCTAGAAAATTTCTGGGGGGGACGCGTCCCCCTCATCCCCCCCCGGCTGGCACGCCCATGATATATCATATTAATTGCGACGAGAGTGTTAACCTGCTCTGCGACTACTCAGAGAGGGTTTAGACACTTGGAGCCCTGTTAGTTAGAAGACAAAGGAATGCATTCATGAAATTATGTGCAATGGATGTATTGATGGTGATAATATATACGAGAACGGTGTTATAGTGAGTGGTAGTCTGATCATGTTAATGGATAGCAAAGTGATGTAACAGTGAATATGTGTAACGTGTAGAACTACCTGTAATTTATCATAAAACTTCTGTGGAGCCGATAACCAAGTGACATGCCCAAACATAGGAGCAGGACGAACGAAAACTTTACGTGTATACGAAATAAATTTGCGTATTTCAAACTGCGTAGCAAGTTAATCCAACTTGACTCCTGAGATCCGACGTGATTCAGACTTCGGACATTTCTGGACTACTACATTTCTGGATGGGACATTTCTACTTGGATTGTACAGTATTTCTAATAAAGCATGTCTACCGCAGTTATATTCCAGGGATTAATATAGAAAGGAATTAGTTGCTAACGTTCAACATATTTCAATGAAACAAAGGTATTTCATGATATTGATTACGTTCGTTTGTGTAAAATAGTTGCTTAGATTACAATAATTCGATAACCTTTCTTTTCTGTTAGTACCGGTAAATATTAGTTACAAAAGCGAGAGGCATCTGTTATTCTCTTCTGAGATCATAGAGACAAACACAATATTTCGAAATGGTAGCTTTCCATGTCGAAAATACTGTACGGTATATTGATGAGTTCCTTGAAATATGAGTTCCAGTGCCTATCCGGAAACTTTTGACCGGCAGCATCATTATCCTTCTTGATTTGATTCTTGATCATGTGCGTCGCCTACGTGGATGCTCCGGAGCTCCGGCACCCGCACAAATAATCTTGTGGGTGCGCCACACCCACAAGATTTTTAGTTTGGACCCAGGTTTGAACCCCTTTTTCTTATGTTTAAGTTAGTTGTGTTACCGACTGAGCTAGGGCAGCCCAAAGTTATCCTTATATTACCGGTATATTTTATTTTTATCACAGTATAGTCCTTTATGACAGTGTTCATAAAAAGATTTTTAACTAAAAATAAATCAATCAAATATCGAGGCTTCCCTGAAAACATATAGGCTAACACGTCCCACCATTGATATGCACCAACATAAATTAAGGAAAGTCGGACGCCGTTGTTGATTGAATTTACCTAAATTCTTGATAAATTACTAACCACAGATGGTTAAAATTGTCCTTCTTCCGACTCTATAATACCGGTACCCACTTTTTAGATTTTCAGTATATTTCAGAAGTTAGTAAGCATTGAAGCTGAAAGCCCAAGTATGCACTCGCCATTTAAATGCCCTCTTTATAAGCGGGGTCCCCGAGCACATGCTCGCTAAATGCAGATTATTAAAAAATTGAGTATATGTTGACCATTTTTAATACTTTAAATAGAAGCTTTTAAAGTTTTGCTAGCAGAAAATAAGGGAATATGAATTTAAATCCCAGTTTGAAGGATGGAAAAATTTAAGTACCCTCTATTTTTCTTATTGAGTAATATCATGTTAAATTCTAAGAATACGATAAATTTCTACACGCAATTATAGGGTAAGTTAATAAATTAAAATGTAAAGTATTTTCAATTTTAAATGTTGTAAATGTTCAATGTATGTTTTTACAATATTTGCAGTGTTTTTCTAATAATAATAATAATAATAATAATAATAATAATAATAATAATAATAATAATAATAATAATAATAATAATAGTATAGTGTTGTGTCAAAATCATACAGTTGCATATTTAGAAGTGTAAACAGTGAAACAAGAATAGAAGAGAAAATATTTTATAACCATAATAATAATAATAATAACGAAGAGACAATTTACATCATTGAAGTGTAAATGTCATTTCAGTGTAGTTATTTATTTTTTTTTTACAATTACGTTCTACTTCGGTCCTTACTTTTTATTCCTTTCAATTTTTACGTCCATTTCAATGGACATGTAGTTTACCGTGGTGTTTCTTATCCTTATAATGGAATGCTTTAATTGAAAAAAAAATGGTATTTTAAATGGATACTAGATCGTACTATTAATAGGATAACTTGCCATATGACGATTCGGTTTTTAATTCTTTGAAACACAGAACTACTTTTAGTAACTATTACAATATTAAAAGGTTTGAAAGGGTTAATGTTCGTGATTGTACATTTAGTATTGACTTCTAATCGGTATGTCACAAGAAAATGGTACATAGATATAGCAAAATGTTTGTTTTACGAAGTCTTTCCAACCAATACGTGCTTTTACTATTTAAAATTTTTCAGTTATCTAGTGCTCTTGCTTCTGATGGCACCTCAATCGAATGTTATTTATTAGTTTAATATTCAATTCTTTCAAATAAAATTTTTTACTTGTGCCCTATCAGAAAATACTAATGATGAATTTAGATTGAACTGTAGATTAACAAATAAAATTTTCTTGATCGCCATTTTAATTGAAGTTATAGATAGTTCTTTAGCTGCACTAAAGTAATTGTTTTGGCTTTCAAACGATTCATCACTTTATCTGCTTTTGCTCTTTAAAATTTTAAAGATTAATTCTCGCGTATCCTTCTGGTTGAGTTTGGGAAGCTGATAATAACTGTCCCTCAAATTAACCCTGCAAATACACACTTGTGGTTAGCTCAAAATATCAACCTCTCAGATTAACCCTATAAATATATATTTATATTAGTTCCAAATATCAGACACTGAGATTTACACTGCAAGTAAACGCTTGTGATTACCTCAAACTATCAGACCCTCAGATAAATCTTAATGCTTCAGTTAAAAACAATTGGAATCTTAAATTGATATTACTTGTAAATTGTACTATTAAAATGGGGTTAACTTGTCATATGATGATTCTGTTTCTAATTCTCTGAAATATAGAGATATTAATTATTACAATAAATTCAGGTTTGGAAGAGTTAATGTCTTATACGTGTTTCATGTTACATTGTCATTCATTTCTTCCATGCGCCAGGTTGATACCTATAATAATTGGAAACTTTTGTTTAAAAAAATATAGAAAATCAATTAACATCGGGATTTATTGTTTTTAGTTGAGTAGCACTGTCACATTAGTCGTTGAGTAATGCCATTATTTTACCAGAGTTACTTTACAATACAAGAGGATAATATTCTTAATGCCAAAGTAAAATATTCAATGATACAGGTATAGTATATAAAATTTTAATGTGGGGGCCACCGTGGCTTAATGTTAGAGCAATCACTTGTGGTGCCTAGGATCCCTGATTTGGTCACAGCTCTCGCAGGGTGAGCAGTGGCGGATCTAGAAGGTAAAAACTGGGGGGGCAGTACCCAGACTATGATAGATATAGTAAGTTTGGGTGATTCCGGACAGTCGCTGAATTCGGACATCCTAAGCTTACAATAATACTGTTCTTCGCATGTATAATGTGGAGACTTAATGTGATGCCTATTTGAAGCACTGTACCTTCCTGCAGTTCAGTGCTGAGTGGAAAGTGCAAAGAGTGTTATACGTAGTTTTGACAGTGGGGGAAAGAAGAAGAAACAGGAAAGTTCATGCACGTTTTTTAACGTGATGTAACTTTTTAGTGGAATATGTTAAGGTTTTACACAGAAGGGGTTGTCAGCAAATGGTTAAGTAAGACATATATCGAAGCAAAGACCATACTTTACTCGTTGCATATTGGAAGAATTCTATTACTTTGCGCGCGCCTGCTCAACGCGTGCATAAGTTTACGGTGCTCAAAACGGGAGAATTCGGACGTTTAGGGAAGGATGAATTCGGACACTATTATTACGTTAAGCTGAATCCGGACAATGTGATTAATGAACTAAGAGGATTCAGGCTACTCTCTCCTCTCTCGGGGCCGCGGTGGCTCAGTGGTAGAGCGTTCTGGTGCTTGGGATTCCGGGTTCGATCCCAGCCCCCGCCATGTGAACTTTGTGGTGGACAAACACAGTGTGCGTGGGTTTTCTCGAGGTTCTCCCGTTTCCTCCCACTTTCTTCATTCCACCATTTCACTCATTTGTCATTATCACCGTCTCCTTTAGCCTAAGCGGCATAACCGTGGGACGTTAAACTTAAAGATTTCATTTCATTTCATTTTCTCTCCTCTCTCGCTTTTCACGTTAATGAGTATGAAATAGAGGTCTACTGAGGCCCTACGTGAGGTATATTGTTCATATTTAGCGTCTATTCATTTTTGCCATAAATGGATTCCGAGAAATCACCAGAAAAGGCTATAAAATTATCTTAGGATCTACCAACACAACTAAATTACAAAATGCTAATCATAAGGTACTCAGAAATTTTGCACTATTGAATGGCTACATCATTTGGTATATTCCCATTTGATCCGCAACAAGTTTGGGAATATGAATTTCTTTTTTCGAATGAACATGATCCGCCAGAAGCTTAAAATAATTTCTCTTCTGTGTCATCAGATTCATCCTCAAACACGTCTCAATCGCCTTCAGACTCCTCAGTTAAACAGTTTCTATCTTTTATTACTGTTGCTTCTCCCAACCCACATCCCAAAGATCCAGCGTTGCTAAAAGATTAAGCATCACGAATTGCAGTTTGTTTCAAACTGTCTTCTCAAACACAATCGAAGGTATGGATGGAAACAACTGTGGATTTCGTGGGAAGAATTATTATGCACCGTCATCAAGCAAATAGGGTTCCTGGGTGTACTGTACTGTGTGTACAAGCTGGTTTCGTGAAAGATGTGTGGGAGGTAATAAGGAACTGTATTTTATATGTGGACGTTGTGTCTGAACTATGACTATGTTCAGAAAACTGGCAGACGTCATTAACGCAAATAAATAAATAAATAAATAAATAAATAAAATAAATAAATGCTAGTCTCAGTGCACAGATATTATACATTTTACTAATAATTTAGTTGTTACTAGCAAAGAATAGTAGTACAATGTAGTTCTAATGGAAACAAATGTGATTACTATGTTTAATGATTAAACAATATAGTGGTAGTTACCCTACTGTGCATTTAGCTTACAATTTCAACAGTAATTAGTATAGAAATTACTATGTATTTATGTATTTATCATGTATTTGTATTTATATTCTGTACTTACCATGTTAGAACGTTAGCGTAGCAAGATAGTAAGCTAAAATATACTTATCATATATATATATATCGTCCTTCAAAGTTCAGTGTCCGGAATCGCCAACCTCCTGTCCGGATTCACAATTCCAAATTTGCAAATCAAAGATTTTGTCAACTTTCAGAATTTTTCTTTTATTTCTTAACATGCCATTCCAGGAAAAATATTTCAGTTGTACATGTATACCAACATGTCATTAAATAATATGACGAAGAATTGGATATTTTCGTTCAGCAGGGTAGTAGTAAAAGAAAGAAACATCAGAACTGTCCGGATTCACCCAAACTTACCCTATATATAAACTTTCAAAAATATATAAATATTAGCTTAAATTATTTTGTCACTGAAAAAACTGGGAGAGCATAGGCTCCCCGGTCCTGACCTAGATCCGCCACTGGAGGTGAGCTTTGAAATGGGCTTTGTAATGGAAAAGAGAACATACTATAATATACTCTGAAATTGAGAGGAAAAAATGACAATTTCATTTTCACCTGATAAATATGAAAGAATGTATATGCTATCATCCTCAGCTAAAATTAACGTGTATGCTCAGCTAAAAATAATGTGTATGCTCAGCTAAAAATAACGTGTGGAAATTTGTTCCTACTTTATCTCGTGATAATTCTCTATTCTAGACATATCTCTTTCCCAAATTTTAAGATTCGTTTGTTTTACAGAAACTTTGTAAAATATATAGGGCTATTTTGGCATTGACGTGGCGAGTCTCCCAGTACGGGATCATATGGGTTTATAACTAACAGGGTAAAATCTTTGACAACGTATAAGTTTCTCTCTAGACCAGGGTTTCTCAACTTTTTCCACCGGCTACCACCAAAGGCATACTACCATACGTCACATGTATCACCAACAGCGTCTCGCGTACCAGCAGTGATACGTGTATCACAGATTGAGAACCCCCTGCTCTAGACAACACTCCACACCGCCATTATTGTACGATCTTTTGGAATCGTATTCGATTAGCAATCACTGGTCTCAAATTTAAAAATGACTTCAGGTATCAGTTAACTTCATTTACGTATAAATCTGTTAATGTTGGTCAAGTGTAAGAAGGATTAATTACAACTAAATCATCTATGTAGTTGATAGGCCTAGAATAAATTAGTTTGAAAAAAGTTCTTTTTCGTGCCTAGCATACGACTATTACTTCCATTTCTTATTAACGCTTGATCGATTGATTTAACAGCGACGTCTTTGGTCATCTCTCAAGCTCTATTAATACGGACCCTATTGATTAAAGTGTGACAGAAACAAGTAGTTATACTTTGGAGTCCATTGTAGAGTTAAAAACATAGCTCCGTTGCCATTTCTCATTTGCTGAGAATAGACATTTTGGCACTCCAAGTGAAATTTTTCTCAGCTGATAACATCTTTTATTCGGTACTGGGCGTGTTGGCAAGAATCAGACACGTATTCAATGAGTGGGCGTTCTGCCACTGGTTGTTCTATCACCAATCCAAAGAAAGCCAATCATTGGTGCTCCACTCCAAATAACCCAACTGCACTGCAGAAGAAATACGTAAGCAGACACTCCGCTCACAATATTACAGTATAGATTTGAAAAGTTTTAGCACAGACAGAAATTGAAATGAAGATGAAATTAGATCTTTGAGTTTAACGTGTCACGTTTATGCCCTTAAGACTAAGAGAGATGGATGATTCAGTCCAATTAATGCTGATGGAAGAATTTGGTGGAATTAGAATGTGGGAGGAAACAGGAATACCCGAGAAAACCCACGATATCGTCCACCTCAAAATTACTTGACCGTTGATCGAACTAAGGACAACATGCACCAGATATAAGCGCTCTACCACTGAGCCACCGTATGCCGAAGCATAGACAGAAATTATGTATAATATTTTGAGAAGCTGAGACTGTAATCTAAATTTACATTAAATCTGTTTCTTCAGTCTGACAAAACTATTACAGTATAAATTTAACATGTGACCTGAATTCTTCAAACCCCAGTGTACATAACGGAGTGTAGTTCCAAGGTTAATGGAATATGGGTTTCAGATTTCTTTCAGCTACTATTAATTGTTTCTGAGGCAGGGACGGATCCAGGACCGACTTCTAGGGGGGGAGGGGGCGGTGGGTTGTCATATTGCTACTTTTAAGGGCTCCAAACTTTGGGATGGGTTCTATTTATATATATATATATATAATAAGAAAGTTTCCTCTTCTGGGGCGCCCCGATCGCTCCCCCCTGGATCCGCCCCTGTTCTGAGAAGTGTGGATCCAGACTTATAGCACACCCTGTTCACTGTATATAAAAATAGAATCGTTTGAATGGTGGACACAAAGAGAAAGTGAGTTAGAATGATTGAGTAAGTGATAAAGAAAATTTCATTAGAAACCGTAACAACAACTCGAAACTGATCGATGAAATTGCAGTGATAAACGAGATTCGGTTCAGAAACGACATTCAACTGTTTATTAAAAGCCGAGAGCGATAATTGTGTCCGTTTTTCTTCTGATTTCTTTTCTCTTTACAATTGGACCTCAGACGAAAGACAGCCTAAACTTAGAAGAATAAAAGAAAGACATTGACGCCAGAAATATTTTCGTTCTTATGATAGATGACGCGAAAATTACTTTCTTTTGCCTGACACTTCCTTTTACAGATGGAATTTGATGAATCATTGTAGCAAATGGATAGCAAACAGAGGCAGTATATGTATACAATATATATATAAAGCTAAGAAATAATATTTTGGTGCAATGATGCGGATCATAGTAAAAAATAAATTTTCACTTATTACTGCAGTGTTTTGACGTCATGGTAAAGGGAAAGGAAAGAAAATTAATGAAATCTTGTGAAACGGCTACAATTAAATACCATAGCGTGCTTGTATTGCTGGTAGAGTATTTTATAATCATTACTACATGTAATTAAAATTATGTAGGTTCATAACCAAGAAGTAGGTATATCCATTAACTCACCAAGTCCAACATGTTGACAACAAAATATAATACAAATTTATTACGAAAAGTTTATATATTAATGCAGTATACTGTTAAAAGTGGTGTAAATTTTCACCGTGTTAAAACTCTACTGCCTTCATATTCTTTCCTGGCTCTTAAAGATAAGCAGAACCCAGTTTTTTCAGCATCATCTAAAGTTAAAAATTCCCCCTATATTTTCTCTGTAATGAAGAGCAGTTGATTAAGAAACAATATTTATTAAATGACGACTGTCAAACTTTTATTGCTTCTTTGCTGAAGTTCAGCATCCTTTTTCAACACCGAGACCACAAGAAACACAGACCTACAATTCAAGCTTTAACGAGAACCACCGTAATGTGTTCAATACTCTCCTACGGGAAGCGGACCTGGGACTGCGTGGATCAGAGGCTGAATTTGTTAATCACTGAACCCAAAAGGAAAGTCTGTGTTCTTACTTCTGTTTAAAGCAGGAAACCATAAGTAAGGAATTGAGCTCTCTCGTGGCTCGGCGGTTAGCGTATCTACCTTTGGCGTGCGAGACCTAGATTCGATTCTCGGCGGCAGCTCATGTGGTTCGGATTCAGCGTTAAGCTGTAGATCCACGTCTCATAGAGCCTCGCTGTTGAAATGGACGCTAAACTAAAATTAAATCAAAACCTAAATAGGGAATTTGCAAATATTTGATAATAATACAGTGTAGTACGTTTATATGGATCTACGTAAATTAGAGTGAACTAAAAGCAAGCCCAGAGACTAACAGCATTTTTGTACCGGGAATAAAGAACATACGACCATGTCACTAGTAAAAAGTGACCAGCTTTGATAAGTTTTATATACAGCAGTAAATTGAGAACACTGAACCCAAAGATACTATTTTAAAACTTGTCTGTTCATGACGTCACGAGAAAAGTAATTTTAAATTTGGAGTCTTTGTAACCCTGCTTATGTTGCGTGACCCCATGGAAGGATACATTTAAAAGTAGTTCCAATGAGCTTAGAACCCCCAAATTAGTATAAAGGTAAACAAGAAAGCTCTGACGCTTGTTCACCCACCATCTCCGAACATTGATATGCCACCAAAAACGTAACTGGAAGATCAAAAATAGTCCCTGTCAGCATCGACGACCTTCTGCCAACGTTCTGGAAGGACATGTTTTCCATCGCGGTAGAACTTGGTGGGCCGTGGAGCGAAGAAAGTATCAAGTGCATTTTTCATTTGTACTAGGGATTTGAACTGGCGTCCTCTAAGATGATAATCGGACGGTGCAATGTTCGGGAGTATGGCGGATACAATATTGTTTCCCATCCAAGGCGTAGAATGCTGTCCCGGGTCATCCTAGCCACGTGGGGCTTAGAGTTGTCAAGTAACAGAAGGACCCCTTTGCGATTCAGAAGTTCTGACTCCAGAGTTTCGATTTTTTTTCTTGAACATGGCTCAACTGCTGACAGTACACAGTTGCATTGATGCTCTGACGAGCTGGTAGCAGTTTTCGATGCACGATACCGCGAGCAGTTCACCAGAAAAAAAGGAAGACCTTCTTCTGGTGTAGTGCTTGTTTCGGCTGTTTCGGAACCGATTAATGGGGTGCTTGGTACATGTCAACTGGTACATGGTAGATGATGCTTGGCACTTCCCATCACATGTCAGCACTTTATCCAGAAATGGCTCCATCCTCATACAAGACAGCAAAGAAACACAAGTGTCTGCTCGCGTTACCTTCTGGTCCAGCATCAACTTATGTGAGTCCCATCGACCCAACTTATACTACTTTCTTAGTTGATGGAGGTGCTGTCGAATGGTTTCTTCACTCACACTGAATTGTACTCCCATTCTCTCACATGTCTGGCCACTGTTCTCCTCAATTGCTGCCTGAGATGTTCGTTTTGTACATGTGTTGGTCTTCCGGCACTTAGTGCGTCTTCGTGTGTTTCGTCACTGTCCTTAAACTTGTTAAAAACCACTGCTGCACTGTCCGCGTAGTCACGACACCCTGGCATATCTTTCGCCTCACCGTAGCCGCATTTGACCCTGGTTTGAATTTGTATAGCATATACGTCTTTTTAACGCTCTGTGGAGGTCCCATGTTCACTTTGTCCTTATTTAAGTTCAAGGTGTAACTGAACTGCCACAACCAGGTAGTATGTTGGATATACCCACACCAACAACTGATCTTCGCCTTATCTCCATTCGTATTCAACTCACTATGTGAGGGCCAATTGAAAAAAGACCTCGATAGAAAACAACCTTATCTCCACTAGCATTCAACTCACAGTGTGAGAGCCAATGGAATATAGACCTCCACAAGAAAGGACAGAACTTTCTTGATTGCTTTTATATAACAAGCGTAGTTTAAAATTTATTCAAGCGTGAACACTTTTACTGTTGACTTCAAAGACTCCAACTTTGAGACATTTTTCTCATGATGCCACTGACAGATAAGATTTAAAATAATTTCTTTGGATTCAGTGTCCTCAAACTAGTTTAAAAACACACAATTTGAAATTTATCCAAGCACGTTGGCACTATTTATTAGTGCCATGATAGGATGTTCTTTGAAACTGTAGATGTTTGCTTATCTCCTGATTTACCAGGAATTTAGGACGAATTATATTTTGGGATTACCGGTATTTATGACCGTTTTATCACGTCATATATGAGGGATGACGTTCTTCGGTGATCACATCATCTGAGGAAGTGGGAAAGGAAGCTGGCAGCTTGGGACCATTATGTTAGGTAATATCCAATCATTTTTCTGGTATAAATTAGAAAAATTCAGGGCAAACCTCACTCCAGATGATTGTGGCTACAACGACTCACCAAAGGTAGTCGTCAACCTGGTTCGGCTAATAATATAAGTAAATCTTGAGTGGTAGTAATTGTTTACACATTAAAATATCTTCAATAATTATATACACTATTATTCTCACCTTTTCTATCGAAATTACAAGTCGATGATGAGTATAAAATAATTTATTCGTTGATTATCTTTTAACGTATTTTCACTCCACGCTGTCTTGTAAGCATACATGTTAGTTAGGTATCCATAAACAACTACATTGTAACCAATTATACAATAATGTATATTTCTTACATATATTAAAAACATTCTTCTTTTGTTATTTTTTAAATTGACATTATATTATATATAGTGCTTGTATAGAAGCACTTTCTGCCCAAGATACAGATAATTATTAAACGATACAAAGTATCTCGTTGTATAAAAATGTCGCCCGACGATGGGACTGAATATAAAAGTTACAAGCGAGCTTGGCTTTTATATTTAAGAACCACTGGTCCGTTTACAATAATGGTATTACATTACTTATGTCCTTTACATTTTGATCGACCCTCGTATATAACTTTATTATAACTTTCATATATATAAATACATTTATAATAAATCTTTCATTCCATTAATATTTATCTTTTATTACAAAAACGTCGTCGCTTAATAATATAATTAATGAAGGGTGCGAAGTCAAAATCGTAAGAGGCAAATTACTTTTTAAAAACATAAATCACAATGATTAGCAGTTTCAATCATTATTAAAACGGTGATGTTATGGAAATAATATTTGATCTTTCCAGGGCGCATTATATGATAACTACGTTAGATGATGTTTCAAAATATACATTGTATCCATAAGGCATCAGAATATAGAAGAATCTTATTTGGGTAATATATAAAGTAGCGCATAAAGACAGTCGTCGGATAAATAGCTTAATAGAATGAATCTTATACTTAACATAATCTTTGACAACAAATTCTCAACACAAATCTATATAATATAAATAACCTTTGCTTTTAATCAATTATGAATCGAATTATAATTCTTCACATTAACAAGAGAGGATTAAAATCATTTGAAAATTATCATTGGTTAATGAGAATTAAAGAAAATTAAATTGAATAAAAATAAGATAAATGATCATGAGAATCTATAGCTGATATGGGTTTAACCCTTACTTCATCAACTGTAGTCAGCTTAAATTCGTACTTGCATATGATTCTAATAAAGTACATTGTACTGCACAATCGTTATTATGTCCCACACTATTTTGTACATGAATTGCGTCATGACTTTGATTTTGATATGAAGTGCCATCTCTTGCACTACGGTTATGTCTATCCGTAGGATTTATAGCATTCCTAGAATTCCGCCATGTATTTTGTCTATTTTTGAGTCTACTTCGATTAAGTGATCTGACATAATTGTTGTCACGATTGGTTAGGTTAGGTTGATTCCCATCATAACTTTGCCTATTTTGCTCGTTCTGATTGCTTAAATTCACTCGATTTAGGTTGTGTTCGGTATTGTTCGCATTACGGATATTTAGATTACGAACAGGTACAGGATGGTCTGGATTGTTTTTAATTTTGCCTGATCCCGCTTGATGATTCTGAGCATGGTATTGAGTTTCATAACATTGGACAAGCATTAAGAGGTGATTAAAACTCATACACTGGGTAGAAAACAGGATCTGTTGTAGTTTAAACGGTAGTAAATTTCGAATTGATGCAATTACTCTAGATTCCGATTGCAATGGATTTACGACTTTTAATTCGTTATATGTATTTACAACAAAATCAACAACAGATTTGTGCAAACGAGGATTGAAAGGTTGGTTTCTAATCGTGGCATCTCTGTTTGCAAGCAAAAAGTCATTTTCGTAATTTGCAATCAGCGCTGCTTTAAATTCCTCATATGTATTGACGTGATCTCGTACTGCTTTAAACCATAAAGAACATGGTGGGAGTAATAAATGAGGGATTAGTTTCATATATTGCGATTTATCTATACACATTATATTGCACTCGTCCTGAAATTTTTCTAGGAAAGAGGTAGCATTTTCGTTACATTTACCACTGAACTTACTCATAGCACGTATTTCACTCATCTTTACACTTAACTTTACCTTTCTTTCACCTTTCCGTGTTCGTGTTGAGTGACAATTCCTACCTACTGCGTGATGTGTAGTTCCACCGTCTCTTTTCCGCCCATCTGTATTCCTTGGATGAATTCCTTCCAAAATAATGTCCTCATCGGATGGGTTACTTGAAGATGAGATAATGTGAGGTCCACGTTGATCTGCTACGGGTGAATGCGAGGTCATCTCCTGTGAACAAGGGAACTCCAGATGATCATTAACCATGTTGTTGTGGTATGCGTTGTCCTTAATCTGTAGCATCCTGATTTCCTCTTGTAATGCAGATATCAACTGAGTATTCGCACGTATTTTGGTAGAATTATCCGTGACCTGAATCTTTTGTTGCCGTACAGAAGATTCTATTACTTCCAAATCCTTTTTTACACAATTGACCTCTTGACTTATATGGTTGTAATTATCCTGGCAATCTTCAGATACTCTTCTTAGCTTTTCATCGAACTGTGATGTGATGTCACTCACCGCCTGGATAATAGATTGTTTCGTCTCTTCGGATGTCTGCTCCAATCGTTTACTTAATTCCTCGTACTGTTTACTGGATTCCTCGGATTTCTGCTCCAATTGTCTACTTAATTCCTCATACTGTTTACTGGAAGTCTGCTTTAATTCATTGGACATCTGAGCCAAATTTTGTTCTTGTCGCTGTAAAGCCATTAAGATTTTGTCTTCAAATGTCAACACTTCAGGTAGAACAGGAGCTGTATTTTGTTCGTCGTTACCACTGTCACCAGTTTCTTTCTCCATTGCCTCACCGATCATACTTTTTCTTGTGATTATTCTACCACTTCTAAGTATAGTTAAGTTCGTAGTCATGAACCTTATTACTGAAGTAAATTCACCCTTACTTTATACTTCAGGATATGAATTTACAAAGTTCCCGAGTGAGGTAAACCAAAAATTTTACAACGACTCACCAAAGGTAGTCGTCAACCTGGTTCGGCTAATAATATAAGTAAATCTTGAGTGGTAGTAATTGTTTACACATTAAAATATCTTCAATAATTATATACACTATTATTCTCACCTTTTCTATCGAAATTACAAGTCGATGATGAGTATAAAATAATTTATTCGTTGATTATCTTTTAACGTATTTTCACTCCACACTGTCTTGTAAGCATACATGTTAGTTAGGTATCCATAAACAACTACATAGTAACCAATTATACAATAATGTATATTTCTTACATATATTAAAAACATTCTTCTTTTGTTATATTTTAAATTGACATTATATCATATATAGTGCTTGTATAGAAGCACTTTCTGCCCAAGATACAGATAATTATTAAACGATACAAAGTATCTCGTTGTATGGCCTAAGAAGGCTTCTACACCTTTCCACCGTTATCTCTAACACATAACGAATATTGCTAACTACTAACTTAAAGCGTTATTACTATCTAGCGTTACGGTACGAAAATAAGTGAAAATAACACAAAACATGATTAATTATCGATGCCTACCTTGTCTCTATATACAAAAAAAGGAGACCTGAGTGATTGGCTGGTAACATCTAAGTCAAACGGCTTAAGCTACAAACTTGAACGCCTACCTATTATTCACATCTGTACAGGGTTTACCGGGAGGAAGTAGCAATATTTTGGGAAATGATAGTATGTTTGACTCTAAATACCAAAGTTCATATGGTATTTATGTCCTGTTTTATACGGTTTGAGTGCAACACGTTGTGAATCATTTTACCTTATGTTGCTATTGCTTGCCCTGTAATTATTCTACAGAGTTGAGTCAGCACATTTGAATGACGATGGAATTACCTATCCAACTGGATGCAGTTTGTGGCAGTGTTGCATTTGAAAAGAAAGATATTGAAAGAAAGTTGTAAAATTTTAAAATTATTTAAGGAAATTGAATAGCAACACTGGTTTAAAACTCTTCCTGATTTCCATATACAGAGTGTACCATTTATCTTGGTACGCCCTTGTAACATTGAAACTAATGGTCAACATACGTACCAAGTAATACGTATCTTGAATTGCATGTAACATATTCAAATTTTTGTGTACACTATTACTGTTAGTTTATTTGTTACAATTTCAGTGACATAAAACACCAGCATCAAACATCATTTGCAGAAACATGTACTCAAACCCATGACAAAACCCAATGTGTCCTCTGGTATCAGGAGACAGAGCAAAAACAGTCCAGAGACAATTCCTGACGGTTTACCATAGATAGCCACCCGATGTTAAAAGCATCAAGATGTGGTATGCTATTTATAAGGAAACAGGCAGTATCAGTGATCTACCTAGAACAGGCAGGCCTAGATCTAGTGCGCGAACTATTCAGACGGTGAGAGACGCGCTCTTGAGAAGTCCCAAAACGTCAATCCACAGAATCTCACGTGTGTTGCAGATTCCTAAGACATCAGTGCACCGTATCCTACATAAACGTCTTCTTTTCTGTGCGTACAAAATCCAGATCGTGCAGTCCCTACAACAAACAGATTACAGTGCTCGTTATGACTTTGCTTTTGCGATGCTGTCTCAACGGTGTTGTCAAGCGACAAAATACTAGGGTCTAGAGGTCCGAAAACTCCCACACTGTGTTTGAGACCGTCAGAGATAGCCCTAAGCTGAACAGGTGGTGAATCGTATGCACAATATCATAGGACCTTTTTACTTCAGTGAAAAGACAGCAAATACCTATCTTGATATGTTGATGTGCCACAGATTCAGAATATTCCGGACTGAATTTTCCAAGAAGATGGTACGCCACTTTATTGGGGGTTAGATGTCCACGCCTATTTGGATACAACATTTTCGGGCAGATGGATCGGGCGTGAAGGTCCCATAAACTGGCCTCCGCGATCACCGGACATAACACCACTGGATTTCTTTCAGAGTTATGTCAAGGATCAGGTTTACCAAACACCAGTGTACGACATCGCAACATTATAGGGCCCAGAATTACTGAAGTCATAACATCCATCCCTCACGTAATGTTGACCAACACATGGGTGGAATTGGAATATCATCTGGATTCCGTAACAGCACAAGATGAGATAGGCATGTGCCATTTAGGTGTCCCACCTAATATTTAGGTACCCGACACTTGGCACATGTGGTATTTATGTGCTAAGTATGTACTTAAGCTACTTAAAGTCTTAGGTACTTGTTGCACCTAATTGGTATTTGCGACTATGTACCACACATGTGGCTCAGTTTCCCACTGTGACAGTCATTTGTTTATTATGTCGTCTTCCATGTTCTAGGTACGTCCTTTAGGTGCATACTTTTTCAGATACTTATAATACATATTTGATACCTGCAGTGACGCACGAATGTCAGTCAGCTGTTTGCATTTGCTCATGCGCAGTAACATACAACGGTTTCTCGCGCTTTGTGCTTCACTTCCTGTTCGTGGTTAAAACGGCAAGCGATAATACATATCTGCGTGTTATTGTGAAGTAAAACTAATTATAAGGCTATTACTATAAAGTGGTTGGTCCTTATGGAAATAGTGGATCTGAGTGGATCCACCAATTGTGGATCTGAATGCAGCAGTTATGTACGTATACGGTATGTTAACTGTTCTATTTATTTTTTGAATATTGTTAGGTAGTGTAATTTTTTGATAAGGTGTGATGGCGAAATTTCATTCGCAGCCGTTGAAGATACTGTGAATGGACTTTGCGCCGTCGTTTCTCTTTTATTTTTGCAATGTCAATTTAAACTACTCTTGCACTCAGGTACGCAATTTCTACACCCATCTCAAACACCCAAACTCCTTTCCTTACATAAGCAGTACTCTCTGTGAAATTGATAATTTTGAATACCTTCTTATTCTTTATCCCTAACATACGTAAACAATTAACTGATCACATATGTATGAAAGATTCATTTTAATTGTTATTCATCAGTTATGTCATCTCTTTCTTCTAAATTCATCTTAAACATTTGATGTTTTTGTTGTTTCTAGTACACAATCGCTTAGAGAAAAGAAGCAACAAATGCATCAAATTTGGGAGATGAATTTGGAAGAAGGAGATGACATAAATGATGAATGAAAATTAAGACGTATCTTTCATACATATGTGATCAGTTAATTGTTTACGTATGTTAGGGATAAAGAATAAGAAGCCACGGGAAAAGAGAATTTAAAACTACATTTTGAAACAAATAGTAGCAGCATATGGACTTTACCTCTATTAAGAAATTAGGCATTCTTTATTTCAGTGGATATTTCGGGTTCTAAATGACATAGCAAACTGTAATTTTCAAAATAGTAAGATCTCATGCTATTTCATATAAATGCATACTCATTCGAACCGAAAACCATGTCCACGGGATGTAATTTGAGAATAAATGGCCAAAATTAGACAACTTTGATCACTAAGCCATGCGACGTCGTAATGTCAACAAACAATTGACTACCGAAAACGGACACGGTGGCGCTGTAGTGGAGACATAATTTACCGTGTACTGAAATATATACTTGTACTCATTAATCAGAAATCTAATATTTACTCTCGTTTAGTGTGCTTTGAGTTAGACAAATGGTATTAAACTAACGCATATGAACTACACTATCCTAACCGCAGAAATCACACACTCACTCAGAACTACTAACTACACACACCACTATAAATACTACACATAAAAACTACTAACTAAACAAACACCATTAAATTACATGCATGTTGGGGAAAAGTACTCCTTTTTGGTATATAGAGTTGGCTCTATTAAACTTTAAGGGGCAAAATGAGAATAGTTAACCCTAGGTCCAATTGACCTGACCAATTGTTTACAAAATTATTACTAAAGATTGATGCCCTGGGGGCACCTTAACAAGGTTTATTGAGGGACCCTTCCCCTGAGAGGGGAAAAGGCCCTAAAACAAACAATAACTAACCCATCCCCCGCTAGAAATGGTTCAATTTTGAAAGGGAATAGGAGCTCCCTTTTGTTAGCTTAAGCTGCCATTCTGATGATTAGTATTACAGTATTAAACCTACTACGTACATGCACTTAAAAAAAAAATCACATCCACCGAATACACGAACAAATTGCACAAAACCAGGTCGTATTTCCCTAATCCCTAACTGAGTTTTGAAAGATCAAAAATCACTATTACAAACTGTCTATGCTTTGGCTTGAATGACGAGCAATATGGCGTCCTAATAAACAGAAATCCGGAATCAGATATTTTCCCCTGGTTTTACAGTTCTTTCAACAAAAATATGGATTTCCTGGCTTCTGATTGATCACACGACGTTTATCTATGCAATTAAGTTAATGTTACCTGGATTTTCCTTAACATGTCAGCTTCTTCCCATCAAAATGTGTCAATCAACGTCACAAGCTACGCCTCTCATAAGCGTCTTCGATTATTATGATAACATTGCGCCGAAAACGCTAGAGGTAGGAGAATTCCTCCAATCAGAACGAAATCTACCAGCCGCGGAAATTACAAAGCGAATGGAAATTTGGTGAAATCTAGATATAACCGGATCTGAAAGTGACTATGGACTAGTGAGAGGGGGTGAGGGAAAAATTAGGTACCTGACTAAATTCTACATTGGTCTGAAATTAAGAAAATTTATGTCCAATGACGGAACTATGTTTCGGTATGACGTCAGAATGGTAAACCTTGTAACTATTCAATTTGTATATGCGGAAATGGGATTTACAATTAATCAAAATATAAATAAATGTATTATTCAGTGGGAATATGGTTACTAATGAAACCTTTCGATTCATTACATTTAATTTGAAGTAAAGAGAGTAAATAAATTGTGTAATTAAACCGAAATCGAATAAAAAAAAATTACTAGGTACAGGGTGCGTAAAAAAAAGTTACCATTACTTTCAACTGTAATGGTACATTACATAGTTTAGAGCTCATCCGTGGCTAAGCGGTTAGCGTACGCGAATGTGGCGAGGGAGACCCGGGTTCGATTCCTGGCGGGAGCTCATGTGGTTCGGATTCCACATTAATCAGTAGGTCCACGTCTCATATACCTTCGGTGCTGAAAGGGACGCTAAATTGAAATTCAATAATTCTAATAGTTTAGCATATGTCCCACAAAAATGCTAACTCAGGATCAGAAAAAAATCCCCCTGAACTGATTTGCCTTGGTTATTCCTTATGTCCAAGAATATCATCCCAATCCTAATCAGCGAAAGATTTACGGGATTTGGGACTTTCAGGCTGAAGCCCACCCAACTTGCATGATTTCTCTTTTAAAAAAATCTAGTGTTAGTTATTTCTATGCGTATAAGCTGCAAACCCCCTACAGTATCGTGACTTCTAAAAGAAACAAAGCTTTTATGAGTGAAGCCCCTCTCAAACCACTTTTCTGGATCCGCCACTGTTCATAATGTATTTTCCAACAATAAATTCATTCCGGCATCTACCTAAATAGGAAATTTAATAAATTTAGAATGCAGGAGGTTTCAGTAGTAATAATTTCCTATATAAGCGATATTTTGGACCAGTGCAAAGTAACCCCTAGAAGAGGCTGAAATCGCCTTCTTCCTGTTTTATTTTTTTATGACTTTAAAACGTTTCACATTTTAATTTCAACTATTGCATCAAAATCCCATTATACACTATAGTATTCTACGAAACTGACTTAAATTTGGCGGAAATCATTGTACGGGACATCTTTCAAATTTTGTCGGACTTTGCAGTGATTGGTTTCCATACCTCTACAACAACAAACCCTCAGGGGAATTAGAACTGATGTTAACCGCCAACGTTATAGCCAAAATATAGTTAGATCTTCTATCTTACGGTGGCAGTTGAAACTTCCTCTTTATTGTTCATGTTTTTACCGACAGAGGATTGTGAAACTCTTTTTATATTTTGTGCGAAGTAACCCGTCTGAAAAAACAAGCATCTTCTAGAGAGGCTCACAGTGCTTTCCAGGGTAGCCTGACGCTAAACTTTGAATAGGCCTATATGAGAAAATCCTGGTTGAAGAAATAATTTCACACTTATGCTCGTAAGAAGATGTGGAGTTCATACAATAGTTTCCTTTCAGACTTGTCTCGCTCTCTCTAAAAACATCACTTGTTATTTTCAAGACTTGTACATATATTGTATATATTAATAAAATGGCATTCTTAGTTTCTATTAGAGATACTCAGTTGGCAATTCCTTGCACAGTTTAGGTCACTGACCTCTGAGGTTCGTTTCTAGTCAATTTCTTGGTTCTTGGCAGAATGTTTCTCATGTTTCTAATGATGATTTCTTCATAGTAAATGGAATATACAACTAAAATACTAACATTAGCTCTCATAATTATTAGATGTATTTACTTAATAAGAATACAAACTCTCTAATATTCATAGTTCAATTAATTATGCAAAATATCTGTTCAGATATAAAAAAAATACATAAGCATTTCTCCCAATATGCAAAAAAATGTACTTACCACTATATGTTAAAACATATGTTGTTACTACTTATTTGAAACTATGTCCTACTGCAGTTTTGTTTTTACAGTGCAGTACATCTAAAAGGCAGGATAGAATTATCATTTTAAATTAAACTGATTTATTCTCTAATTTCGAAAAGATTTCAAAATTAAGTAATGCATAATTTTAAGTTTCAAAGTAAACGATTGCCATCTCTTATGAAATTTTGTAAAATTTTACATAAAGAAAAGTTGTTTTGAAATACTTATCTTAAAACCGTGAAGTGAATTCATTTCCTTTATCTTTGTCTATGTCACCTTAAAGTAACAACCCTATCGACAGCCTAAGAGAAAAGACACGCTTTTCTTTACGAAAAATGAATAGTTCTGTCTTTTTTTTGGGGGGGGGGGCGGGGGGAAGGGGTGTTTTGTTTCGCACGACGCTGTGAATTTACTTCTTGATTGAAACTTTAAATCGAAGTAATTGGGATAATAATAATAATAAATAAAACCGTGTGGTATGTTTCATGACGTATTTTTAATATAAATAAGTCAATCCCTAATTTCTGTGTTAAGATTATATATACAGGGTGACCGCGTGACTATGTTACAAAATTTAAGGGATGATTCCTGACACGGAAACAAGAAAAAAAGTTCAAATAAACTTTTGTCCAACGTACATAATTTCGGAGCTACAAGGTGCCGAAAGCGTGGGAAAATGACATTCAAAGCTCTATAGCTCGACTATGGTGAATGATAGAGCTAATGCGGCATGGTCACGTCAAAGACACCGAAGCTGCTGTATTCAAAAATGCTTAGGTCGAGATCGTGCAATTCGTGCACAAGGGATTCCCCAAAGGAGCGTAGGGATTCCCGGATAATCTGTCAAGAAAGATGGGTCGAAAAGGATACGGATGAATAGCTGTCCCAACTGCTAGCAATAATGCGTCTGTACTAAGTCGATATCTCGCACAAGCACAAAATGGCGAACAGTTTTATACGTGCCATGTGTGGTTGCATAACGCGCACTAAATAAGAGTGGGGAAAATATGAAAGGAAAATGTGAATAATTTAGTACAAATGGTAAATACATGATAGTACACTGTCCTGTTCATTGTACGTATAGACGCGTTTAATAAAGGGAATAATCATGAAACGTACTAAAATGTTGTACAAACAGCACACTATCATTGTTTTCTTTCATGTAGTTTTGTCATTGAAAGCAAGTAAAACTAAGGGGAAAAACCGGGGAATATGGGTGCTTTCTTCCAGGCAGAAACTTTATTTCATTTGATGATACGAGCCGAGGATACTTTTTACGAGAGGGGGATTTTTCCGCCATCCCATGTTAATTTGACCACTGCCAGAGAACAACAGTAAAATATCCGTTTCTTATCATTAGCCGTAATGTGCGTTACCCGAACATTGAAAAAGAACAAGGAAAAACAATTTATCAGGACGTTTGTTTTAGTCGCTGCTTCCGATGTTTTGCAGTACTAATTCCGAGATTTTGTCTAGAATGCTTAACATGTCGTATTGTTATCGTTTAGAAGATATTTTGTTTTCACAGACGGTGCTATCACCTGAAGTACACCACAGTTTGCAGGTTCGATCACAAGCATTTGTTCTTCCTTCTGTCGTAGAAAACAATCGAAGGTAAGGAAAGTATAAGACAACCCTACTAGAAGGTGTTGTGGAAGGTGGAAGGTCATTCTTCATGTGGTTTTGTTCGTAGCGTACGAGTTCCTTAGTGCAGTTTGTGCTTTGCTTGTTCGAATGTGAGATCAAATGGAGTATTCGATAGCAGAACTTGCGCACATGATATTTGTATACGGTCAAGCAAATGGCAACAGTCGACAAGCTAACAGGTTATATCGACTGAAGTATCCAGAAAGAAGACATCCAGCCCATACTATGTTTGCCAGACTTTTTCAACGCTTACGAGACACGGGGAATTTACAACCTCAATACTACGACCAAGGAAGACGAAGAACCACAAGTACTCCGAACTTTGAAGAACAAGTGCTTGACCGTTTCACCCAAGACCCAACAGTAAGTACCCGGAAAGTAGCACGTGAAAGGGGAGTAGCACAAGATACTGTTTGGAAAGTAGTACACGAGCAACAGTTACACCCCTATCACCCGCAGAGGGTTCAGGCCTTACGTCCAACTGACTTTCAACCTCGCGTTCGGTTTTGAGAGTGGTTTCTCCAACGCTCTGTAATTGATCTACAGTTTGCTTCCTACCTGCTTTTCACCGACGAAGCTTGTTTTACGAAAGACGGGATATTTAATAGTCACAATAGTCATGTATGGGCAGATGAAAATCCTTATGCAATTGTGGAAAGGGGCCACCAAGACCGATTCGCCATAAATATGTGGGCGGGTATTATCAGTGATCAGATAATAGGTCCATATTTACTACCACCACGATTAACTGCACGTGTGTATACGAGATTCCTGCGAGACATACTTCCAGAGTTATTAGAGGATGTCCCTCTCGGTGTTCGTCAACGGATGTGGTTTCAACATGATGGCGCCCCAGCCCACTTTTCAGCTAGTGCTCGAGAGTATTTGAATCAAACGTTTCGTGACAGATGGATTGGAAGAGGCGGTCCTTGTAATTGGCATGCACGTTCCCCAGACTTGCATCCACATAATTTTTTCTTGTGGGGTCATGCCAAAACACTTGTCTATGAAACATCTATAGACAACGCAGAAGAACTTAGCACGAATACTCGCTGTCTGTGATACTATAAGAACAGATCCTGGGTTGTTACAGCGGATGCGTCAGATCTTACTGCGACGCTGTAACGCCTGTGTTGAAGTAGAGGGACGCCATATCCATCACCTATTGTAGGATAATTGGGAGATTTGTCTCGTTTACAGGTAATTGATGATGTTCTTGGCTGCATTCAATCCTGCTGTAAAATGTTGATTGAAGACATTATTCCCATTCTTGTGACTTTTGTTTTTAGGAAACAACCTCTTTTGCATTATGGTTGTTTCGCTCAGTTTTGTTTATTTGTTTTCAATGACAACAATACATGGAAGAAAGACTAATAGTGTGATCCTTTTACAACATTTTAGAACGTTTCATGACTATTGCCTTTTATTAAATGCGTATGTTTAATGATAGGACAGCGTAATATCATGTATTTAACATTTGTACTAAATTATTCACATTTTCCTTTCATGTTTCCCATTCTTATTTAGTGCGCGTTATGCAACCACACATGGCACGTATAAAACTGTTCGCCATTTTGTGCTTGTGCGAGATATCGACTTAGTACAGACGCATTATTGCTAGCAGTTGGGACAGCTATTCATCCGTATCCTTTTCGACCCATCTTTCTTGACAGATTATCCGGGAATCCCTACGCTCCTTTGGGGAATCCCTTGTGCACGAATTGCACGATCTCGACCTAAGCATTTTTGAATACAGCAGCTTCGGTGTCTTTGACGTGACCATGCCGCATTAGCTCTATCATTCACCATAGTCGAGCTATAGAGCTTTGAATGTCATTTTCCCACGCTTTCGGCACCTTGTAGCTCCGAAATTATGTACGTTGGACAAAAGTTTATTTGAACATTTTTTCTTGTTTCCGTGTCAGGAATCATCCCTTAAATTTTGTAACATAGTCACGCGGTCACCCTGTATATATATATGCAGTGGCGTATTTACGATTTTGTTTCGGGGGAGGGGCTTTTCCTGAAAATGTGAAAATTCAGCATGATATTTCATATACTTTACTATAGTAAGATTTCAGGGGGGCTTAAGCCCGGAAGCCCCCTCTTAAATACGCCACTGTGTATATATATATATATATATATATATATATATATATATATATATATATATATATATATATAATGCTTATCCTAATAAGATATGCGATTGAATGATAAAACTCTCTCCTTGATGAAATTCTGCCTACGCCACTAACGGTAGAAACAAATTCCAGCAATCAAAACGATAATTCGATTCGTTTCAGTGCTTTAATATTCATACTATTTTGGACACAATTCACTAATGTAGCGTACATTGTACAAATTAAGCTAACCATTCTTCGTAACTTTATTTATTTTATTTTATTTTATTATTATTTTTTTTAAATATACAGTATGAATTTGTAATAATTCGAATCTTTCTTTGTAGTAAATTCAAATTCATAAAAAAATCATAAAAGTGTTTCCAAAAATGTTCAAAACAAAGGTATACACAAACTATTTTTATTATTTTTAATTGTGTTAAAATGTTGTTCGTCAGGGTGAGGGGCGGCAAACATGCTTCAGCCTTGGGGCGGTAAAACATTAATTCTGGCTCTGAGTACAAACGAACACTAACAAATCTTGTTGCCTCCAACACAGAAGCTCCTTCAATTAAGACACTATGCTAAGCGTAGAAGGTACGTCAGATAGTATCTACAATATAGAATACTTAGACCACTTTCAAATCTTTTCTTATACATGGAGAGAAAATCGAGCGTATTTCGGAGGTATATGAATAGATTCCGGCTACAGGCAGCTATTATGACACTGTACCTAGGGTTGCCAGATTTGTAAAATAAAAAGGAGGACACTTTAACTTCAAAAGATCGCTAAAAAGCATTGCTTTTACCGAAACTTAAGTTTGCTTCCAGATTATATTAAACAGCACATTTTAAAGAAAAAGAAAAATATTATATAAATTAATGCATTATTATAAAGTAATACAAAAAGTAGAACTACAAAATGATAACTGACTAGCAGGCGGCAATAATAATGATACTTTAAGTCATGATATTTAATAAAGTCATCAAGTATTTAACGAAGTCATTGTACTAATAACTTATTTATTCTATAACCATTCTGGTAATATTTTATGCATCTTGAAACTTTGTTGACCTGTTTCATTACTTAGCCTCCAAACTCGAAAAGAAGGACAAAAGCGCGTCTGGCTTGGGTACAAAGCCGGACATCAATTTCTGTTCAAAAACCGGACGTCTGGCAACCCTAACTGTACCTGCCACAGCAGGAGAACTGAAATCTGTATATTGGTGCAGATTTTCTGTACTGTGTTGAAATGTGTAGAACCAGGTTAAACTACATAGTGTATACGTAACTCTTCATCTTCGTGCGTATGTTCTGTACAGATTTTCTAGATACTGCTACATAGTCAAATCTTTTCCCTGTATGTTTATTTAGGAGAATCAGGATAGTATACCAGAGTGAAACTTTGTAGTGTCTTATACTGCTTGTCGAAGTACTGTGACGTGAAGTGGTGTTGATATTTAAAAAAAAAATGTAAAAAAAAAAAAAAAAAAAAAAAAAAAAAAAAAAAAAAGATTCAGGTGAATATGTAATACGACAGCTGTTTAGCGAATTAGTCGCCTGCAGAGCAAAGGCAGGTTTCACTTACTTATTGTTGATGCAGCCTGATAGGTGCTGACACCTAGCGGCTAATCCATGATATGACCGTGTTTGCTGATCTTATGTCAATTCAATACGTTAGGTAAGAAAATGCAAAACCAAAATTTTTACTCCATGAAAGTTTAATTCTGTAATGTGTTTGAGAAAAGTAGTTTTACAACAAAATGTCCTTTGTGACAAAGATATAATAAGTTTCTGAAAGAAATACGTGATTTGCAGAAGAATTTTGGCTACTATCATTAGTAAAAGATGACAAAAATTTATGGATTATTTCTGGACATTGAAAGTGAAGGAAAGAGTACAATTTGAAATGACATAGTAAGAAAGTTCACCACAAATTCACCAGATGTTTAGTATGTTAAATAGTTAATGAATTCTAATTTAATGAAAATAATTTTAGGCAAATGAGATTGATTTACAATCAGCATAGGATACATCTAAATTTGATAGAAATTTCATGATGAAGTTTTACATTTTTTCCCCAGTTTAACCAAAGAAATTTGTTTGTTATATTTAGCAGAGTGATTTTGTTCAAATTTGACAAAGCGTTAGTAATAAAAGTTGGGTTCAAGTTTGAAAGGGCTGGTAGTTTAAAATTATTGTATGAAAACCAAGACTTATAAACCAAGTTTTGTCACAGCACGTAATCATGATTTCCAAAGTCCATACGAGCCAAAGGAGAACACACATGATTTCACTCTATTTATGGCTGTACATATCTATCTTGGCCAAGCAACAAACTTGTACGTAGTCTGGTACAGAAAATCTTGTTTGAGATATGGTCATCATCATCATCATCATCATAGATACCGGTATTCTGCCACTATTGGCATGTTACTTGCCCAATTAAGAAGCTTCCATGCTTCACAGTCTTCCCGCTATCCTCTTCGTATTCAAGTATGATTTTTCTGTTGTGATATTGTTCATTACTTGCAGTCTCCTTGGCCCTCTTTCTCTCTTTCCTGTCACTATACCCTCTAGCATGTCCCTCATGATACAGTTCCTTCTTGGTCAATGTCCAAAACAATTTCTCTTCCTATCTTTATTTAATATCTAAAATTGTTCTTTACTCTTCCACCATTCTAAGACCCTCTCATTCTTTTTCCCGCTCGATCCAGCAAATTCTCTCTATTATTCCCCCACAGTCACATTTCGAAAACATTCAGTCGTTTTTCATCATCTTTGCGTAATGTATTTCTCACCTACACAGTACAACACTACAAACGAAGCATTTTGAGTCTTTTTCTCAACTCTTTATTCAAGGTCCCACAAAATGGTAATTTTTTCTCCCAAGAGCTTCTTTCGCCATTCCTGTCACTTTTTGCTTTTATTTCACGTTCTCACTTCATATCATCACTCGCCTCTTCTCATTTTCCAGATTAGTAAGTCAGCTTTTCTCTCTC
The DNA here is from genome assembly GCF_964235325.1 of Thermobia domestica. Classification (NCBI taxonomy): domain Eukaryota; kingdom Metazoa; phylum Arthropoda; class Insecta; order Zygentoma; family Lepismatidae; genus Thermobia; species Thermobia domestica. The sequence continues at coordinate 168,877,504 of NC_137465.1, read as the reverse complement.
TCTCTCTCTCTCTGCCTCTCTGAGTGTAGATCTGACATTTAGATGCACAGTATGATGTCATAAGTACTGGACACCCACATTCATATACTATACGGAAGTTTTTGGAAGCTATTTCTATTTCATATAACAGCGTGCTTATCTTACTTTCTACACTTATGATATTCTTCATTATCTTTACGTTATTCATTAGAATTAAGAGAAAGTGGAGGTGAACTTAGTGAAGGGTCTTTAAGATTAAATGATTTTCGAAACTAGTTTATCCTCCTTCATTTAAATTTTCTTACAAAAATCACTATATATCAGTGTATATCGTACTTACACAGGTTAACTCATCCGATCTCATCAAATGTAGCGTAGTAGAACTTGACCTACTTAGTACATATGCGAAATATTTTCGTAAACAGATGTTTCATTCTTAAGTTATTGGCCATTAAAATTTGGGTTTAGATATGATAAAATTTTTGTTTACAAAATTCTAATTCACTAACAAATTTAAGACAGGTCACGTTCTCAAACGTTTATTTGAGTCGTAAGAAAGTGAATGGCAAGACAGTTTGTTTGGCTTTATTGTCAGTGGCGAGTCTAGCTCGGGGCCAGGGAGGCCTAAGTCCTCCGAGTTTTTTGAGTGATAGAAATAATTGAAAGTGTTTTTTTATATATTTTTGAAAGTTTATAATAAGCGTTGCCTTGTATTCTTTATTGATTTTTTTTTTTTTTTTTGAAAAATTAGACATTTCTAGTTTCTGGTAATGGAATGCTTAAACGGATTTCAAATTTAAGAAAACAAATGTGTAAACTAATGATATACCTACGTATCATAGTCTGGGCTCTGGTTGCTCCCTCCCCCAGTTTTTACCTTCCAGATCCACCACAGTATGTTGCAGTGGCGTATTTACGATTTTCTTTCGGGGGGGGCTTTGCTAACTTTCGGGGAGGGCTTTGCCTGAAAATGTGAAAATTCTGCAAGATATTTCATATACTTTACTATAGTAAGTAAGATTTCGGGGGGGGGGGCTTAAGCCCGGAAGCCCCCCGTAAATACGCCACTGGGTTGTAAATATAGTGTTTACTCATAGTAAAGACTTGCTAAAATCGATTAAGGAAGATTTTTTCTATGATAGAAAAAAATACTAGTTTTGAGTATAATCTCGTTCTGAAACGTGGAACTAGTGTGTTTCTGTTAAATAGTGGAAACATTTGGCATTTTTGTTACTGAAATTTTCTTCTCAGTTAACACCTTCACTACAGGAGTTACATAAAATCTTGCTCATAATTTACATACATAGGCCACTCGTTTTTTAAAAAAATGTCTGTGAACCGTTGATAGAATATTTAGTAAACAAACCTTAAAGAAAAGGAATTAATATTAAAACATGTAACTACTTAGTGGGAAGAACATTTGTCTGCTATCTCAGAGAACTAGGACGAACTAAATTCTCTGGTGTGACTTTTAAAACATTTTTTTTTTTTTTTTTGCGTGCTCGAATCCGATTTTAGTTGGATAGTAGCCTTTGGTCAGCTGCGGACCTCGACTATACACCCCAGTGTTTGTTCGGCCTATGGCCTCGCATCTCATATGTATCCGCCTCTGCTTCAAGAGTAAATTTCGTGCATTTGCTCTTAATATTTTCTGAATTTGGCCAGCTGAAAGTCTCTCCCCCAGGTCCTCGCGTAGCTCGGCCTACGGCTTCGCACCTCTTAAACACACAATTCTACCAAACTTCAAGTTTCTTTTCCTATTTCAACTGCCTAAAAGATTACTTTTTGTATCCCAAGAAAACTCATTTCCCTTTAGACCCCCTAAAAAATAAAAATATTCACTTTGGGTAATTTTCCTATGGGTTGGTCTAGGAAGGCTACAATCACGCCGAATATAATTCTAGTTTTACAGGAAGTGCCTAAACATTTTCCGGGTGAAGAAGGTGTGCCACATAAATAACATAGAAAAGATTTTCCAATTGCCCCTAAAACCTAACTAAAGTTAGATTTTTTATTTTTATTTTTGTCGATTTACTTAGGTAACGCTAATTTCAAGTTTTTGTTCTAATTCCAAGTACCTAAAACATGACATTATAGGTCTAAAATAACGCCCATTTAAAATAACGGGTAATTTTTCATCCTCTTTTTAGACCTCCTAAAAATTAAAAATATTCACTTTTGTCAATTTTCCTGTAGGTTAGTCTCGAAAAGCTACAACCATGCCAAATTTCAACTTTAGGCTCTACACACCAACCGAAAGTACCCGTTATTTTATGTCGATAAGTGAGTGAGTTCATGTAGTTTTATATATAGCTAGGATTAGAAAAGTAGTTTTATAGATTGCAATTCATATCTGGTCACGGTCGGATATGAGAGTGAATGTGCTAAAACGTCGACCATGATAATCCAACTATGAAAATGAAAGAAAACTGAAAGGGACTTGGAATTTTAGAAGAAACTAGCCTTTGGCTAGCTGGGGACTCCGTCCCCAGACCTCCGAGTCTGCTCGTCCTACGGTCTCGCATTTCTTATCTATCGGCCTTTGCATCAACAGTGAATTTCGTGAACTTGCTCCTCATATTTCCTGGATTTGCCTATCCGGTGGCTTCGCCCATACACACTGTCTTTGCTCGGTCTACGGCCTCGCACTCTTCAACCCACAGTTCTATCGTTTCTTTCCCTATTTTCAACTATCTAAAAGATAAGATTTTGTACCCCAAGAAAACGACCATTTAAGTAGCGTCCCTTTAGACCCCTAAAAAATTAAAAATATTCACTTTTGGCAATTTTCCTGTCGGTTAGTTCCGGAACGCTACAATCATGCCAAATTTAATCATTGTAGCCCTACAGGAAGTGCTAAATAATTTATATCAGCTCATGTAGTTTATATGTAGTTAAGATTTAATGATGGGACACAAATGTATTCTTGGAGTGATTAATCGATTGCAGGAAACTGCTTGTCGTCATCTATTACCGTTTCTGCTCTATGCTGATCAATGTTAAAACCGGAAATGGTTTAATTTCTGTCACTTCCAGTTAGAACACGTCACCACCATCAACAAACTCGATTCATAATATTTGATCTACATCGTGACCAAAATTGATCATAATACATCCAGTGGTTCTTTGAGATTTTCTTTCTCCCGGATAAACTTACGGACCGACAGCGTAAACATGTAAAGCAATTTTAGTACCAAAATTTCTCTGAAAAAAAAAAGTAATTCCTTCAAGTTCTACCATGAAATATTTGGGTCTTGTTTTAACAGTGTTGGACACTTTTCTCATCATTAATTTTGGACCATTTGATTTATACATGGAATTTTTAATTTTTTTTTTTTGAAAAAACGAACTGGAATTTTAATCATATTACTTTTACTGAAAATTTTTTTCAAGTTTAGTTAAAGATTATTTGTATATTGAAAATAAATTTTATATTTTTTGTAGTATTGTATTACTAATTATTAAAGAAATAACAAATACCTAAGAAGTAACTAAATATAATTTTCACAAAGTAAATAGCATATAAATAGATTTGAAGAAGAAATCAGTAAAATAAAACGATTGAAATTTCAATTTATTTCAAAGAAACAGTCAATGGGCGAAAAGAATGGAAAATGGGCGAAAGGAATGGAAAATCGGCGAAAAGAATGAAAAATTGGCAAAAAGAATGGAAAATGGGCGAAAGGAATGGAAAATGGACTAAAATAATTTAAAATGGGCAAAAATAATGGAAAATGGGAGAAAAGAATGGAAAATGGTATATTTATTCAACACTGTTAAAATATTTTTTTTAAAAAAAAGATATAAGTAATTTATCTTACTGAGAATTTGCTTAAAGCGAAGATACATTATTATTATTATTATTATTATTATTATTATTATTATTATTATTATTATTATTATTATTATTATTATTATTATTATTATTATTATTATTATTTTAAATTTCGTCTTTTGCTAAAATGTGATGGCTAGATTGATAACTTCGGAATAGGGCGATTTGTTTACTTTTCTGCATCTTCTTTTTGTTTTATACTTCAGCTTCATGACATAAGCCATGATTTATAAAAAAAAGTTAAATAGCTATGTCCAACGAGGAATGGTGTTATTTATAAGAAGAGCACTAGATGTCACTAGTAATGCTACCACTTTACAAGTCATTGTTTTTGAAACAGAGCAAAGAAAAATACCAGTAAAGTAGGAAAACGTTTCACAGAAGAAAATCAGAGTGATACAATAAAGAGAGATTTTGGTAAATTGGGTTCCTCTGTTTCCGTAATTTGCCTCATAACCATTTTTTTTAGGGCGGAGAAATTTGCTACTGTGGCGGCTCAAAATGGAAGGGTAATTGGCGAAAATAGTTCACAGAGTGCAGCACAGTCGACAGTTACGACGAGAAATCAAGACTGAAGTTGTACAAAAGTTAATGTTCCATCTTTTGTTCTCTTGGTTAAAGAAGGAGCACAGACTCGCTGGTTGAAAGCTTTGTTGTACGAGATGGTTCTCTTTTTCCCTTTTCTCGCTGCAGGCCTCTTCGCACTCTTAACTGAAGCTCTTTTCTACTTAAAAAGCGACATCGTTTAGTCCCACAGGAAATAACATAACGAGAGAGGGTTTTACATTATTCAGTAGGGCAGAAAATTGAATTGGCTCCATAGTATACTGAAATTGTCTGCTTTAGCATGTCCGTCGAATGTTGCAGTTTGCACATATGCAATGAGAACTATTTTAATTAACTTCAACGCTGTTACAATGAATTGGCATGGTTCATTTACAAAATATAATTCGCATATTTATAATTGGTGCCTTTTCTTGTACAATTGTGAGACAATTGTAGACGAAATTACACATTTCATATGAAAATTATTATTACGTCTATTTGTTATCTACTGCTGTAGAGAATTAACATTCTCTGGCCAAAAACGTACCGATACAAAGTCCGTATCAGTTTTATTCACTTAATTTTTGGCAATCGAACTTAAATTAAATCTTTGGATTTAACGTCCCACGTATATGCCATATAGGCTAACGGAGATGATGATTAAAGGAAGTGAATAAATGATGGAAGAATGGTTGGGAATGAGAAAGTGGGAGGAAACGGGAGTACCCCGAAGTTGTTTACTTTAAACACTAAGTTGTTTACTAGTTATTCACGGACACTAAGTTGTTTGGTTTAAACTTACCTGGCCTTGTATCGAACCAGAGACCCCTCGCACCAGAGGTACCGGTAAGTGCTTTACCAGTGAGTCGCGGTGCCACCTTCAATCAAACTGACGTTTGGATGGTCATCCATATGGCTGCGCTCATCGATGAGCAAAGGGGGAAGTACACCCCTCTTGAAGGATATTCAGTTGTAAGGACGTTCAGTTCTAAGAAATACATGACAAATCATACTGATTTGCTCTCACATAGTTACTGTAGTAATTAGTATATTTATATTAAATACTGTAGTTTACTTACTGTAGTTAATAAGGAGAGGTTTATGTGCGTAAATAAGTGTTGTTTTATGTTATACATGTATACATGTGTGCATCAAAAAATGTGTCTAATAAAGATTGCTTGTATATTGGTCTCTTGCTCCCCCCCTTTCTTGGAAAAAATACTGCGAGCGTCCATGACACAATTGTTCGAAAGCGCCCACTGAAATTCTAGGTCTAATCATATAGGCCTATATTAAACGGGCATAGTACAAAAATAACCCCGGAGCTTTTACCAGTGGCGTACGCAATGGATATTTTCAAAGTTTAACACTCCGTGGAAAGATATGAAAAAAGAAATTATCTTTTTATGACATGCATACAGAAATCGAGTGTGTCCTTAAACAACACGATCGTGATTACTTGATCTTCTTTTTGACGAAATTCTGTGAACATCACTAGTTTTTATGAAGAAGATAAAAATGTTCCTGTTAATAATTGTGCGACTTGATTTAAAAATAATTTATACATAGGTTTCTTTTTGTCTCATTAGGACCGGGGTAGGATCATTGCTAACATAGAAGTACCTCAACGAACCAATAGCGACTGCTGCTATTGGATAACACTGTTCAACAAATTTTGATCGAAAGTATGTAAATTCTTTGAAATTGCGATTTTTACATTCATTTAAGCATAATATGAAAGGAAATAATAATAGAAAAATTTTCTTAGCTCAGCTTGTGAAAAAAACGCCCTTGTACAACAGTAACTGTATATATACAAATGTAATAATATTTATAGAACATTTAAGCAAAATCCTTGTAAAAACCTACATTTCACTTTTTTTTTATCTATTTCACTGTGATGTGATAAGCTGGGGAGTTAAGAAGTACCCTAATCTATAGCTTTCTATACCCTTGTACTTCCTTTTTCAAAATTGCGCAAATACCAGTTTCACAGCGATACAGAAAATAAAGTAACCGTGGTCAAGTTAAACATTAACAATTCCGTAATAAAAATCAGTATTAACATCAAAACACGAAAAATATGTACCTTTTCGTGCAAGAACTACACTGCATTGTAGACAAAAGTTTCAAGTATCCCTTGTACAGGATTATGTTTATTTTATTTTGAGCGTCTTCGCTTGGCTTCCCTTTTGTAGGTTACATCTGGAGCACCCCTTGCAATAGTCCAACAGTAGTCGGCCAATATGTTAGAACTCCACTTTCCCTCATATCTCTTCTCCATGGCTTCAATATCTTGATGGAAATGCTCTGCTCACCATGTTCGTCACTTACTGCTCCACAATCTTCGGGAAAGAAGTCTAGATGTGAATGAAGAAAGTGGAGTTTCAGAGACATATTGCAACCAAGATTTTCGTAGCGCAATAACAACTTTGCTACCAGTTGTTTGTAATTTGTTGCTCGATGTCTTCCCAAGAACTGTGAACAAACACTCTTCAAGCTTTCCCACGCAGCTTTCTCCTCACCTTGGAGAATTTCGTCGAACTTGTGATCTTTGAATAGTTGCCTAATCTGTGGCCCTATGAAAACACCCTCTTTAACTTTGGCATCACTTAGTCGAGGGTATTGTCCTCTTAGGTACTTATAGGCCTCATCCTCTTGGATCATGCTCTCAACAAAACTTTTCATAAGAAATAATTTAATATGTAGAGGGGGAAGCAAAATTCGGTTACGATCTACCAGTGGTTCATGCTGCACATTTTTCACTCCCGGCTGAAGAATTTCTCTGGTACTCCAATCACTTTTGCGGTAATAAGATCCACGATCTCTACTGTCCCATTCACATATAAAGCAACAATACTTTGTATACCCTAACTGCATACCTAGCAACAGTGCTATTACTTTAAGGTCACCACAAATGAGCCACTGAAAATCGTAATACTTAATGGCTTGAAGTAAACGTTTCAAGTTTTCATAAGATTCCTTCATATGAACTGCGTAACCTACAGGAATTGAAGGAAGTTCATTTCCAATATGTAAAAGCACTGCCTTTAAACTCACCTTGGACGAATCTATAAAGAGCCTCCACTCCGCAGGTTCGTAATTAATTTTAAGTACCCTCATGAGACCATTTACATCTGTACATGCCACAAGTGTCTCTTGCATAGTTAAAAATGAGTGAACATCTCCCTATTCCGATACACTGAAATATTTACTTTTTCCTGCAATAAATTCCATTGCTTTAAGCGTGGCGCTAAAATTTCGGCTTTGCTTTTCGAGAGGTCCTAGTCTCTGATTAGATCACTTAGTTCCTCTTGAGTAAGTCTATGTGGTTCACATGGAGGTTCTTCTACAACAAACGTAGGGTCCTTCGAAGTACTTGATTCAGGAGCTTCAACTTCTTGATCATCATCAGAAAAAAGATCGTATTCTTTAGGTGGGTCAGGAACAGGTAGTCCTTCTCCATGTGGAACAGGGCGCATTGCAGAAGGAATGTTAGGATAGATCAAGGCCCGCTTCTTCTTCGTGGAAATTCCCTTCTTGACGGAAGGAACCATACAAAAATAACAGTCTCTGATGTGGTCGTTTGGCTCCCTCCAAATCATGGGCACTGCAAAAGGCATTGAGCGCCCCTTCCCATTAATCCAATTTCTTAGAATGCTGGCACAAGTGTTACACACAATGTGAGGTGCCCAAGATTTATCTTGGTCTCCAATTTTACAACCAAATTAATATTGATAGGCTTTTCTTATTAGTGGTATTATAGTCTGCTTTTGTGAAGAAAATGTCACTTCCCCACACACGTAGCAGAAGCTATCCGCACTGTTTACTCAATTTCGCGGCATTTTTGTTTATTGAAATCCGCAAAATGTCAATTGAAATAGTTCCGACAACTATTTAAAAATATACATTCGAAATACCAGTATTTTTGCGTACTTGTAGTTGTATTTTTATGTCCTGCACTACACAAACGTCACATCCAAAACGCTCATAACTGCACAAAACCTGTCTTTTCTAACAATAGCAGAACACTACTGAGATAAGGAACACAATGAAACCAAGCGTTCATATAGTCTATCCAGTGTTGCCGGATCAGTGTAATATTTTACCCCAAACGAAGCAAATATATTTATTTTTAAAGTGTTATTATTAGACATGCCTGTAAAACGAAAAGTAGAGCTAATATTCGAAAATAACTTTCAAATTCGTGATCAGCACCACAAAATCAATAAGAATTAGCTGATTTTGTTCAATTTACATTTTTGTTGTTGAACAGTGTAACCCAATGTTTTAAAAAGAACGTTATTTCGATGAACATTGGTTGAGGAAGAGCTCTAGAAAGTTGTGCCTTTCCTCTAGCGAGGATGTCAAAGTCTCAGAAGAATTTTATAAGGACCATTGGAGGCATATTTCTGAAAAATTCTAGATGAACCATTTCGAAGTTGCATATTTTAAATTGGAAGCATCGTGTTGCCTAAAATATAAGTATTATACAGTAAGCTACAGAATTCAGTTTATAATTATGAAACTTAATTTAAAGAAAGACGATAAGGTCCTTATTTAGAATACTTGTTTTGTCACTGAGAATGAACTAATCTTATTAAGAACTTTTTGAAAGCTGTATTAGATTTTCATCTGTTTATATCAATTTCCTGTACATGGCAGGAACGTAGCCAGCCCGAAAATGTAGGGGGTCCCGGATTAAGTTAGGGGGGCCAATCCAACCATATGATAGTTCATCACCATATTATAGTTCTTTTGCAAGCCTACTGTAAAAATTTTAGGGGGCCAGCAAAAATTTAAGGGGGGCGGACCCCCTAGACCCCTCTGGATACGGGCCTGGTACATGGTAGTTGAAAGAAGATTCACATGTAAATAAGACATTCGCGTTTTAGCGATTTGGCCAGAAAACAGGCAAAACATACCATATGATTAAAAGTATCCGGACACTACCGCCAAAATTATTTCTCGCTAGTCCCGGTTTCGATTCCCGGTAGGGGTACTCGGTCGAAAAGTGTAAAAATCTTTTTCAGACCAGCCATCCTTAATGAAGTTTTCCTATGTTTTCCTGATTCACACCAGGCAAATGCCGGAGTGGTACCTAACACATAGGTCCCAGGCCGCTCCCTTCCTTCCCTTTCCCCGAATAGTGTGCTCGCCGGAGGACATCATCCCACAAACGTGACGGGCTAACATGACCATAGATGCCAAAAGTCCAGAAATCTAAATCCTAAATCATAAATTCTGTTTCTCGCTGTTATACCCACACTGACGTCACTTACCGCACAGAGCACAAGAAAGCAAAATGGGCCATTCTGCCGAACTTACATATCTCCAACGTGGTTAGATGATTGAGTGCTACTAGTGTAACGTGTCAGTGTGAGAGATTTTAGCCCTCCGAAGCATGCCAAAATGTATTATTTTTGATTGCATAGAGAAGTGGAAACATGACGGGACATCTTGAACCCTAAAGCTACCTAGCTACCCTTACTTTGGAAACTTAAAATACCGTTGAGCATTGAAGAGAATCATTGTAAGAAATCGGCAATCGAGCATTGAAGAGAATCATTCTAAGATATCGGCAATCGAGCATTGAAGAGAATCATTCTAAGAAATTGACAATCATCTGTTGCTAATCTCACCACAGAAACAATATTATTGGCATCAAACATATTCTTAACTTCATAGCTGTTTGGAGAGAAGTACGGGAAGATAATTTACTTCGCCAAGCAGATGTCAATAATTAAGCTCTGACAAACGCGAGACACTTCCGCATTTGGTGTATGGAGTGATGCCATTGTGATCTCAAGTGATGAATTTTGGTATACCAACGTTTCTCAAATTGTGAGCAGCAAGATATGACGTTGTGGTCCGATTACTCAAAAATGACAGAAAAATGAAATTCAAGTGAATTGCGTGTCACATAGTATAGTTGAGAACCTCTAACAGATTTATGTATAGTACACTTATATATCTATTTCTATTTCTATATCTATCCATATATATATATATATATATATATATATATATATATATATATATATATATATATATATCACAATAAGATAATGTCTATGTCAATAATAATAATAATAATAATAATAATAATAATAATTATTATTATTATTATTATTATTATTATTATTATTATTATTATTATTATTATTATTATTATTATTATGGGCTCACATGTGAAAAGCAGTAATCATCTGGATAAGAGGCTTTCTGTTCATAATTGTTTTTATTAAAACTATGAAGTCTTCCCATTTGATACCGTACAGGTGTGATGCTTTTGATTCTCTATGGGAGAGAGGGGGCGCGGTGGCTCAGTGGTAGAGCGTTTACCTCCGGTGCTTGGGGTCCCTGGTTCGATCCCAAGCTCGCGCCGTGTGGGCTTTGTGGTGGACAAACACCGTGCTCGTGGGTTTTCTCGGGGTTCTCCCACTTTCTTCATTTCTCATAATCACCGTCTCCTTTAGCCTAATCGGCATAACGTGGGACGTAAAACTGAAAGATTTCATTTTTTCTTTTTTCTTTTTTTTTTTTTTTTTGTCTGTGGGAGAGTTCATAAAGTTTAGATATCACGTTAAACTGTAGAGCAATGTGGGATCTTGGGGGAAGTATTGATTAAAATATTACAGTGGACTAGTGGACTTTGCTTTCATCATTAAGGAGATGCCAAACATACGTTGAATTATCCTCTGAGTCCTGAATCTTTACGGTAATGTTCGCTACATATCGTCCTATTGTCCTAGCACAACACTAAAAGCACACCTCCTACGTTAAATATACCTCATCCACAAATTCATTACGAGTTGAAACTAAGTGTGTGAAGGTGAAATTTTCAGAATTCTGACTTGCCGTGAAACTGTGTTAGTAAGCGAAAATCGTTATAAATAAGATACGTAAAAGAGATTGTGGTATGGCAATGTAATTACTATTACTAGTAGTAGTACTACTAGTAAATATAAGAGAAGAGGGATTATCAGAATGGGAAATAATTCTTCATTCTGTTTTTATTCAAATTTTAGATAAGTTTTGGTTGGAAAAGCTATTCAATTATCACTAATGACAAAGGACTAGAAATTGACAACTTTGAACGCACAACTGGACAAAAGTTACAGATAATAACTAAACTACTTTTTTATTTACTAAACACTGTAAAATGGTTAAATTGGAAACACTGTTCACTATTAAGACACACACACACACACACACACACACACACACATATATATATATATATATATATATAGAGTGAATCAAAAGTCTGGACACGGTGGAATAAGTCGAGAACTGAACTTCGGAGCGAAAAACCAAAAAGCACGTGTTTAGTAATATTGAAAAAACTATCTGATGAAATCAAACTCAACCCTCTAGACCAACCCCCTGGGGGCTGGGGAGGGGTCAACTTTGAAATTTCAAATGGAAACCCCAATTTTTGATTGCAGATTTGGATTCTACGGATCAAACTATGTAACGTTTCATCAACACTTTTCCGTCGATGCATAATAAGGCGCAGTAATCGGGGAAAATAAATGGCCCCTAAATACTCCCATTTCGTTCATGAGCTTGGTAGTATTTCCGACCTCTGTTCTCGTTCAGTGTCACTGGTTCACTTCTCTGTTCCTTCTCGTCACTGGATAGAAGCACACTACACACAAACAGAAGACGCAGAGAAAGGCACACCTTCTTCATTGGGGCTTCGGGCAGTATCAGTGTTGCAAACCAGAAAATTCAAAAGCGGCGAGTAGAGGACAAAAAATAAAACAATTAAAAGTAAAAGGAAAATTAAAGAAAAGTATAGCTATTGAAGTATCTGCTTATTGCACTATGGTATTTGTTGACTTCTGTGCCTGAGATGAAAATGTATTGATATAACTGTTTTCTAATCGCTAAAATATCACATTCATTAGGGTCAATTGTACCATTCTCTGATAAAGATAAATTATCGGAATGATCCAACCTTATGGCAGTAGTAGATCTCGTCTTACACAAAATGGGCCCGGTGGCTCAGTGGTAAAGCGTTCACCTCTGGTGCTAGGGGTCCCGGGTTCGATCCCAACCCCCGCCAAGTGAACTTTGTGGTGGACAAACACCGTGTGCGTGGGTTTTCGCGGGGTTCTCCCGTTTCCTCCCGCTTTCTTCATTCCACCATTTTATTCATTACTCATCATTACCGTCTCCTTTAGCGTAACCGGCATAAGCGTGGGACGAAAAACTCAAAGATTTCATTTAATTTCATTTTCATTTCATCTTACACAAAATAACACATGACCACTGCGACCAGTGTTATTTTATCTGACGGTTAAAAGGTATCAGGATAGTATAGAATTGGTCCCTATAACATGCACATGTTCGAATGGAGTGAAATTATCAAAAATAGCCTGTAACTGTCAAGCTAATTTATGTTTGAAATAACGATTGAAACAAAAGTTTGGCCACGGTAGAGTAGAAGGAGAAATACACTTCTGATTTAAAAAGCGCAAAAAAAAAAAAAAAAAAAAAATAATATGTTTCAAGAAGCTATCCGATGATATCAAACGCAACACTCTACCCCCACCTTCTGGAAAGGAGTGGGGGGGCATTGATTTTTCAAATGGAAACTCCAATGTTTTATTGAAGATTCGGAGACTATATCCCAAATAATATAAGGTATAATCAAAACATTTTCGTTGATGTGTGATATCGCGCTGTAATAGGAGAAATTAGATGCTCCCCTCTTCGTTCATGAGCTTGATATTAGCTCCGACCATCTGTACACGGTGCAGTATTTTGAGAAATACGCGTCGGATCAACAAAGTAATTCAATGGTACCAAACACGATAACGCACCCTACCGCTAGGTGAGGTTAGCTGAAACATTTGAAATGGAAGCTTTTATTTCTTATTGCAGAGTCGGATTCTGCGCACAAACCTGTATAGGGTTTTGTCGAAACATCGTTGTCGGTGTGTGACGTGGCGCTATAATGGCGAAATCAGGAGAACTTCCTATATGAACTTTAATTTGCTTCAATGCTGTGGACATGGTGAAATAAGTATACATGTGATCAAAAAACAAAAGAAAATGTGAGACTATTGGGTTTGTCAGGATGTTTATCGTTCCTTTTCCGCAGTGGGACGCGAGAGACGGGACCTACAGTTGAAAGTGGGATCCGAACCTCTATTAGGTTTTGGAACCGAGACGTTCCCCATGAACAACTGCCGAAGAAGTTCGTCCGACCGTCGTCGGTTATTGGGTAGTAGCAGCGAAAAGGGTGAGCTAGTGCTGGTTCAAAGGCTGCTGCTTATTTGTCGGCTTGGAGCGGACACCGTGACGGCCCCGCCGCTGTTCAGGAACGGCAGCTATGAGACAGATGGTTGTCTTCGGCCCAGCAGTGGCACGACGTCGTCCCCCGAAGCGACGGCATCATGAAGATTTTCGCCATTGTTTCGCCTGACTTTTGTGAGTAGTCTCACGAGACTGCTCGCGGTTTCGCATAGTTTTAGATGGGTGAAATTATTATGGAATTCTTTCTTTTCTTCTTCTTCTTCTTCTTCTTCTTCTTCTTATTATTATTATTATTATTATTATTATTATTATTATTATTATTATTATTACAGTAGAGGGGGAGTCCTTGGACACCTGCATAAGTTTGAAAATCGACGGGAAAAGTAAAAAGTGAGGGAAACAGAGGTTTGATGAGGGCCCGCAACTTTTGGAGTGTATGTCATTCATGGCCGCCATCTTAAAATCCGCCATTTTGGATTCAAGTCACTTTTTTAAATGGGAAGGGGGTGTATGACACATCAAATAACACTAGCTTGAGCTCAGGAATTTAGTGGTGTAATTTGTTTTTTCTATCTTGTACAGTTTAGAAGTTAATGTTCAAAGGTGGGAAATTACCTTGATACTGACCCAGTTCTGAGGTCTGACACGTGAACAGAATATCGAAATCATCCTCATATCAGGGGAACGCAGCTACCGAACAATAGCAGCTGACTACAACAGAGGCACCCAGACAGAGAACCGGTATCGAACAGCACGGTGGCTCATGTGATTACCAAATTTCGGGAGACGGGCTCTGTTCAAGATAGGACACGTAGTGTGCGACCAAAGACTGACATCAATGAGGAAACTGCAACGGCGGTTGTTGCGTCGTTTGTGAAAAATCCTAAACGAAGTACCCGTCGTGTGTCCCTAGCATGTGCAATAAGCCAAACCTCCGTTGTCCGGATATTGCACGCCAATCAGTGGCATCCTTACAAGCTGCACATGCAACATAAACTAAACGAAGATGACCCTGATCGCCGGTTGGAGTTCTGCATGTGGGCTAGTAAACAATACGAACTGGATCCTGCGTTTGCCAAGGGCATATTTCACTTTGAACGAAGCGTATTTCACTTTGAACGGGGAGGTTAATCGACATAATTGTCGATACTGGTGTGACGCAAATCCGAACTGGGTTGACCCGAGTCGAGAACATAGTCCAGCGAAGGTGATTGTGTAGTGTGGCATACGGGACACCCGCATTATTGGGCCATTTTTCATTTACAACACCTTAACTGCACCACAGTATCTGATGCTGATGCAGGACCTTGGGTTCCCTGCCACACTGAACGCTGACGGCGTTTTCCCATCTTATTTTCAGCACGATGGAGCCCCTCCACACTATGGACTTGGTGTCCGTGAACGGTTGGATGAACAACTGCCAGGGAAGTAGATTGGTCGCCGTGGTCCCGTGGAGTGGCCGTCCAGAACCCCTGACTTATCGCCCCTTGATTTTTATCTATGGGGACATCTTAAGCAGATAGTGTATGCTGAGACAATCCGTGATTTGAGACACCTGGAGGAACGCATCCAACAAGCCTGTGACCAAATTTCAGGAGACATTCTCCTCCGTGTGCAGTCAGAGTGGTTGCGGCGACTACATATGTGCATTGCACGGGATGGGCAACACGTAGAACATGTGTTGTAGCATTCCGTATCAAGGCAATTTCCCACCTTTGAACATTAATAACTTCTAACTGTACAAGATAGAAAAAACAAATTACACCACTAAATTTCTGTGCTCAAGGTAGTGTTATTTGATATGTCATACACCCCTTTCCAATTTTAAAAAAATGACTTGAATCCTAAATGGCGGATTTCAAGATGGCGGCCATGAATGACATACACTCCAAAAGTTGCGGACCCTCATCAAACCTCTGTTCCCATCACTTTCTACTTTTCCCGTCGATTTTCAAACTTGTGCAGGTGTCCAAGGAATTTTGACACACCCTGTATATTATATTAGTATCTGCTAGTAGTAGTAGTAGTAGTAGTATCAGTAGTAGTAATAGGAATTGTAGCATTAGTTGTAGTAGTAGTAATAGTAGTAGTACTAATAGCAGTAGTAGTGGTAGTAGTAGTAGTCTGTAAAGGGTAGTAGTCTGTAGTAGTATTTTTTCTTTTTATTTTTAATCCTTTCATCCTTTAATTTTTAAATGTCTATAATGTGTCATCAACAAATTGATCACATCGGACCCTAGAAAAAGATTTGATTCTGTCGTTCCAATATAATTCAAAACTAAAGGAGTTACCACTAAAGAGCATTGTGTGAACAGAGTGCACATTTCAAAACGTACGTATGGTACCACCTTAATTTCGTGGCATGGAGGCCTCTTAAGAACGTTGATCGAACTTTCGTTCGGGATAGACATGACGAAGGTTATAGGCGTAACCTGTAATTTCGGCATTATAGTGGAGCATTTGTACAAGAAGTGATACCTGTGTGTGTGTGTGTGTGTGTGTGTTATTCGTTTCATTATTGTTTTCTCACATGCAATGTATGGATGTGTGAATTATAACACGTTTAGTGACACATGACATGGGATTGCAACATTGGGATAGCATTGGTCGCTCGTTCATTCACATGTTAAAGCGACGTTCACCTGAACGATTCGTTTATAAGTGGCAGGTCTTTAACGGTGACGGATCTGTTGGTAACGATTCTCGGTCTAACAGCAAAATGTCTTTCTTTTTCACCCCAAACAGTTAATTTACTTTCACCGATTATAACGCCATATTATGCATCGACGGAAAAGTGTTGATGAAACCTTACATAGTTTGGGCCGTAGAATCCAAATCTGCAATCAAAAATTGGGGTTTCCATTTGAAATTTCAAAGTTGACCCCACCCCAGCCCCCAGGGGGTGGGTCTAGAGGGTCGAATTTGGTTTCATCAGATAGTTTTTTAATATTACTAAACACGTGATTTTTTTTTTTTTTTGGTTTTTCGCTCCGAAGTTCAGTTCTCGACTTATTCCACCGTGTCCAGACTTTTGATTCACTCTGTATATATGTATAGGGGAAAGTAATACACAGTGGATCAGAAGGCATTATTCATTTATTTATTGCACAAATTCAACTAACACAAGGTAGTTATTCTGTTTTTACATTACACAGTTATTAATGAAATGTCAACAACACTGGATGCTTCTCACTTGTGGTGAAGTGAAAAATCTGTTTTCCTCGTGCTAAAGTAAAAAATTAAGTAACGGAAGTGAATGCTCTGACTTTGTGATTTATCTTGTAATTTAGAATATCATGCATATGGCAAGTAGGTAAGAATGTATTTGTAATATATCATTGTTTATTTTGTTCTTCTACTTTAATAGTTCCTTGTCGTGGGAAATTGTTTGGGTTGACAGCAACAAGTACACAGTGGATCACATCGGTGTGGTACACAGTGGACTGATCCACTCTGTACCTCATTGTGTTTAGAGAAGTTCAAGTATTTAGCATACTCATTTAGATACACATCATAATGTTGGAATCTTATGGAACTTTTACTATCATGTTACATGTTACAGATGAATGGTTTGACCACGAGGAAATACACGCGAGGCAACATGAAAGACATCTCGATGAGAGAAGCAGTGCAATTAGTGGTAGAGCAGCGATATTCTATTAGACGTGTTGGTAAATTGAAGAGCATTGATTACAGAACTTTGAACATACATATCAAAAAATAAGAAAGTATTAGGTGACAATGCTAAAATGAAGCCAAATTATTCTGTACGACAAGTTTTCTTTTCAGAGTTGGAGCATTTATTTCCGAAATATATAAAAATATGCAACAAAATGTGTTAGTCTACAGTGGCCGTGAGGCATTTGGCATATGAAATTGCCAAGAACAACAATATATCGATACATGCTTCGTCGGAAAACAGCAAAATTTCAGGTCTAGAGTGAGTCGTTATAAAGATCTTAGTATTAGAAATCCCGAAGATGTGTTGGAAAGCGTCAATCTTGGACTATCAAGATTGTTGTCATTCAACAAACACAATGTTTAGGCATTCTTTAGTAATTTATGTAACTTATCTACGAAATATCCCAAATTATGTAGCCTTTCACGTATTTCCAACTTAGACATGAACTAGAGCAATTCAGACATTCAAGAAAGTAATAGCAGAGAAAGAAGCCAAGCAATTAAATCTATGCACGAGTGGCGAAAATGGGGTCCTCGTTATGACGTGTGTGACTGTGAGCATCAGGTATATTTTTGCCACCAGGTATGGTTTATCCTAGGAAATATTTTGAACAGCATATGATCAATGAGGCATCGCCTAACCCACTTAGTTTGAGAACTTCATCAAGATGGATGAATGAAATATTGTTACCACATTCTAGCAATAAAATACAATCAGTTGGATGTGCCTGTTTTCGTACCATTGAAGCATATTAAAATGCAGCTGTGTATACTTGATTATTACAAAAGCCAAGAGTGCCCATGCTAATATACGAAGCAGCTCAATCTTGGGAATAGTATTTGCACGAGCAGTGATTCCAACCAACATCAAAGCAGGTTTTAGAAAAACAGGAATGTCACCTTATGATCAAAATGTATTTACAGACCATGGTTCTTTTCTACGCTGTATGTATGCAGAAACAGATAGAAGACCAAATCAATGTACCTTCCTCATGCAACGATCCTTTAATTCAAGAAGTAGAGAATATAGATGCAGATTCGAAAGAAAATGCTTTCCAGAAAGAAGAACTTAAACAGTGTTTTTGTGTCACCTCAAGAAACATCGTAGAAAGAAAGGCAGAAGCCGTTTCCGGAAAGAGCCAAACGTTTTGAAGGCAAAGCCAGTAAATAAGGGGAGTCCAAATTCAGCAGTAATCTGAAACAAAAAGGATAAAAGAAAGACGTTCCTTCCCGAAGAAAGTGAAATAAAATGGTAGTTCAACGGAGAATGAAGATTTTCAGACAATTGTATTATAAGATTTTTCAGATGATGATGATACTTTAGAAAACGAAATATTTAGTTTGTCTCACGATTATGTCCCTCAGGCTAAGGAAGACGGTCGAGGTTACTTTCGAGACAGAAACTACTACTTATGATGACTTGAAACAGAGTCAAAGAGAAGTTCAACCTGGTGATTACGTTCTTGTAAGATTTCTTTCACGGACACATTACATTGGTCAAATCACGACTAGGAAAAACAATGAAAATGACTTTAGATTTCGTTTCTACGAAGCGAGAAGATACCTGAAAGTTTCATCCAACCAAATAATCCAGATATTTCACCCATACACAATATTTGAATAGTAAGAGGGCTTCCAAAACCTCTTGACTAATAATTTGCATAATCAGACAAATTGAATCCAGTACAGAAAGTTAAATTGTCCATTCTTATAACAAATTGCTTATACTATTTGCATAATTACTTAAACTTCTAAATTTACTAATCCGGAACCAATGATTCTCTGTACAAGATATCAGTTTAATTGTCTAAAAAGTTTGTTTTATAACAGTCGTTTGTATTATTTATTTTGGTAATCAATTCCTCAAATTAATAGTATGCTATTAAGATCTTGTAATACTTCAATTATAACTTTTATTTAGAATTTTAAAATTTATTTTGTATTGTGAGTAATAGTACAGATTTTGGCAATAATGCTTACAATTTTATGTAAATTTGGAGATTTTTAAATGATGGGCCCCTTTATCATACGTTTCTATTCATTACTTTCAATACATTATTTCTTTGATCCACTGTGTACGCATATATGATCCACTGTGTACGATAGTGGTATACAGTGAATCATTTTACAAGCATTAGCGTTAACTGTAACTGTAAGATACAGAGCAGCGCTACAAATTAATAAATTACTTACGAATGTAGTGGAGACATGTGCCCATATTCTACACTAAACAAATTCCAGTAATACTTACATTAAACGGATTTATGCTGAAAGTTTTAAAAATTGATCCACTGTGTACTACCTTCCCTTATATATATATATATATATAAAATATTTTCTAGGATGAATTCGCGAACTTAATTGTCACACCTCGTAGTACGTATTAATGCTTTCGTTGAACAATAAAAAAAAAAAAAGTTATGCCGGTATCTGTGGAGAACAATAACTAAATAAGAAACAGTCGTAAACAAAATAATTTATCCAATACGTTTACAATAACATACATTACAAATAAACTATTAAGAATATTTTATTTTCATGGAATCCTAGTTTCAAAGCGAATCACGTAATACTTTGATTTTGAGGAAATGTGAAACAACTAAATCCTATTTTTAAAATGTAAAAAGAAAGGTTTTATTCAGTTGCCTTCGACGATGAATGCGGTATTAATGACGTTTAAAAGAAAACCTTTATTTGTTTGTAACGTGATCCTGTTCTACGATAACAACACTTTTTCAAGACATTACTTGTATTTTTTTAAAAAAAGAAAAGCATAGCGTCTGTAACGAAAGACGCAATACTGTTTGATACTGCGATAGGCGGTAGCTATTGCCAATGAAAATGATTTCCAAATGGGTTCATAGAGGACAGTGAAAGGCAAAGACTATTTGAGAATTCTTTACAGAAGAGTAATATAAATACGTCTCTTTTGCAATGTATTTATTTCTTTATCGTGCAAGATAAGATTGTGCTCGAATGATCTGAAATTTCTGTGTTTCAGAAGTAGGAAATGATTCATCATAAAACGTGAAACGAGAAGAAAGAGGACATTTTTTTTATTCTTTTGTAACGTACCTTTGTTGCAAAATTTTATAGCTCATAAAAGCTACAAATAGCAATGTTTTCTTGTTTCGAATGTTCTATTTATTACAAATAATAATGGCTTGTAATATTTGAGTTCCAACGTCCTTGTATATCTATTTTTAAATGTGGAAATCTTTTAATTTTGGCTACAGGAATGACGTACACTGATCAAAATACGGGTAAAATTTGGTAGAAAGGTAAATTCATATTTTAAAATTTACAGATACAATGCTTTGTTTCAAACCGTTAAGTGGCAATGAATCAAAGTATTTAAAATACGAGGGCCATTCGGAAAGTAACTTCCGATTGGTTAAAAAAGAAACATCAAAGTCAGTAAGAATTTCTTATATACACATGCTGTGGCGTATTTAGGGGTGCTTCCGGGCTTAAGCCCCCCCCGAAAACTTACTTACTATAGTAAAGTATATGAAATGTCTTGCTGAATTTTTACATTTTCAGGCAAAGCCCTCCCCGAAACAAAATCGTAAATACGCCACTGTACACATGAAAACTATTTCCTTGCTCTATTTTGCAACATAGTTTTTATAAACATTCAAGTAGAAATACGTATCATATCTCTCTATTAATAGAAACCTCCTGCTTGTGATATGAGACAGCGTGTGACCACATATTTCAGCTTCTCATCATCACGAAAGCGCTGAGATCCAAGCCACTTCTTCATATACATGAAGATGATGATAACTGTTGGGCCAAAGCCCCAATTTTTACGAACTTTTCCATTAATTTTCTGAGCGACTTCATCAGTGACCTCTGATGGCCTGGTACTCCTCTCTTCGTCATGAATGTTTGTTCGTTCACTTTTTAAATGAACGAACCCCTTCACGAACAACTCCTTCACTCACCAAACTTAGTCCAAACACGGCAGAAAGTTCCCGATGAATAGCTGCTACCGAATATTTTTTGCCGCATGAAAAAGTATAACACCTCGCGGCGGGGTTTTCTATTGCAGCACACATTTTGAGACGCTACAAAACTAGAAATAGTGACTAGACAACCTTCATTCTACCCCGGCTGGATGGAGACTGATTTATCGTGCACTTCTGTGCAAAGATGGTAGCACTGCCCCCACTATTTCACGTACAGTGATCAATCGGAAGTTACTTTCAAAACGCGCCTCGTATATTTTTTGTTTACCATTGTATGAATGTGAGACATACATACATCAATCGAAAGACCACAACGAGTTGGAGAATATGTCTTGGGGACTCACATGCACGGTTTTCGAGAAAATCGAGAAACACTAATCATTATGGCGCTAAAATGAATGTTATTCCTTTATTTATATAATGATTTGTTTTATCCTGCTGAAATAGTTAATTAACTTATGGATCATATACATGTTTAAATAATACGCTGTTATATAGCAGATTGTATGCTCGTCTTCCCCTAACAATTTCAGTATACTTCTAACAGCGACGCACATATGCTTGTGAATTATTAGAAAGGAAAGTAAGTATTTTTAAGAAATTGGATTTCCCGAGGAGACAAAAGAAATCTCAGAAATTACTCGATGGATCGTCGGTTTTGACCATTGTGTAGAAGATCAAAAGACATGAATCGAGTTCCTACATGATCGCTCATGATCCATTTAATTGACGCCAAGATATGGACAATCAAAATTCTTTTTTTTTTCCATTTAGTTTTAATGAAGGGGTTTAATTATGAATATCATCCTTGATTCATAGGCAACCCACAATGCTGTTGAGATTGGTAGGTTAGTATAATGCTCAGGATGCAAAATACTAATCTTTCCGTTGAAAAACAGCGCTAAAGTGAAACTAAAGGACTTCCTACTCGCCAAATTTAAAGACTTATTTTTTTCTGTTTTTAAATAATGATTCATCTTAGTAAACTTTTGTATGGGATTTTACTTGTGTCCTAACCAAACTCATTCACGTGGTGTACACCGTGACACTGACACTTGTTTACTTTCTCCGTCAATTCCAGAAGGCGAATGTTGAATAGGTACGTTTAAAATGTTGTCCTTCTCGTCCAAAGGTCCTATTTCTGTCCGATAGTTAGTTGTTTTAGATATATAAAATGTGTTCCTAATTGAATTTCGAGGATTTATGATTTAAGATTTCTGGGCTCTCGGCATCTAAAGCCATTTAGCTCGTCACGTTTTGAGGGATGACGTTCCTTGGCGAGCATACTATCCGGGGAAAGGGAAGGAAAAAGGGGACCTGGGACTTATAAGTTAGGTACCACCCCGGCATTTGCCTCATTCAGGGTGGCTGGCCTGAAGAAGCGTTGTGAACTTTTTCGACTGAGTAGCCCCACCGGAAATCGAACCTGGGACCGCTTGCACGGAAGGCGAGAACGTTAGCGACTACGCTACGCGGGGCAATTAATTGAATTTCGAATTTTGTAAAAAATTAATACATAAACTTATAATTATAAGGTACCTACTACTAAAATATAATCAATGTTAAATTATAATTGGAAACAAATAATACCTAATGCAAAATCCTAATCACATAACGCATTACTGTAATTATATTTACCTTGAACTCTATTTCATTTATTATACTACAGATTTTTTCCTATTAGTTACCTTTTAGTTTTCCATCAGAGTACGTGATGATACATAAAACTACAGATACTATAATTCACTGGATTAATTCAAATAGTCGAATTTGATTCATATTCGTAATTATTGGGTCACTTTTGGATTATTAGTGGGATCAATTAATTATAATTGCGAAACGGGAACATTTAACTGAAATTAGTTACACTGCTCTCCTATAATCTCAATGTAAATGTTAACAACTGTTCCGTACCTGTTAATGTGTGACGCGACAGGTATTGGAAATGAGCATGCAGAGTGAAATTACTAATGTTCATTAAGTGAAGGTTATTGTTACTTTACGACCGATGTGTATGTGTATGTGTGCTGTTCTCCTACAGACAATCACAGATAATGTAGATGTTGTCTACAATGCATTCACATGTACATTTAAATGTGATTGGGCTATTTTATTACCACTTTTGTCTGGATATTGTAAGCCAATGATTGACGTACTTGCTGTCGAGAAGCGTAATGGTTATTTGCGTGATAATGGGTTCGATCCCAGTGGAGACGCATGCGATTCAGTTATCGCGTGACTTTAGATTCATAACTTATGCTCAGTGTTGAAAAGAAACCAGAAGCAAAATAACATATATCGTTTGCTTAATTTAATACTAAGGCTGAAAAAAGTGACGTTAATATTTTCTCCATTTACAAGGAGCATAATACAAGATTATTTAGACGACTAACTGGGAAAGAATGTCTTAGCTAATTTATTTATTGACAGTCAACAATAAATATTTCACAAAAACAGGTCAAGATCTGTATTTCGTCTCAAAGTCTATCACCATACTAGGCTTATAACCCAGATGAAACGAATTTCATCGACTGAGGTTTGAATTTTTTTTTTTTTTTTTTAATGAAACGAAATGAAATGTTTAAGTTTCATGTCTGACGACTAGTGTTACAATAGAAAAAAAACGTTCGTATTTTGTCCAGAAGAGTACGTTTATTAAAAAAAAAACATTGCCACTCGTTTTTTTTCTAAATTTCGTTGTTCTTTTTTTTTAAATACCGTATTTTACGGACTATAAGATACACTTTTTTCTTCGAAAAATTACCTCCAAAATCCAGGTGTGTCTTACACTCGAAATTAATATTAAAATGTCCAGAGTTTGATTTAAAATTCCCACCAGTCTTAAAAATGGTCATGCCGCGGGAAACCTATCCTTATCTGGCAACATTGGATTCAACTGTGCAGCAGCAGTGCACCGATACGACGAACATGAGTTGCGGGGATTCACAACCTTACTGACACTGTCTCCTTCCCCCTAATAATAAAAATGGTAAAAATGTTAAAGGAGACGTATACAATATATATGTGAGTAGCATACCTACTAATAAGCCGGGTTTCTGCAGTGTTTCATCAATATCAACTAAGAAATAGAAGTATAAGTGAAAATTTGTTTTTTCGTGAAAGCATTCCTTTAATAAGTTTGAAAGTATCACGTACAGTGTAAAATGCAGAAAACTTATCTAAAGGTAAAAACGGTGTCGTCCTACTTGCGACAGTCCTATGCTCGACAGGAACTGTTAACTGTCCTATGAGCGACTAATTCGTTCTATTAACTGGCCTATGAGTCACCGATTCATTCATATTAAGATAATGGAAGAAGATAAGGTTCCCTCTTCTTTAACTTGTTTCACGCTAGTGTGATTTAGAACCTAACAAAATGTACTATGAAAAATTTACGATTTCAGAGGTCTCATATCTTCCATCCGTATCACAATTACAAGGAACATATACTCGTAACAATTAAAAATTTAAAAAAATAAACCTTAATGAAATACCTCTACGAAAAGCCTCAGTCCGCTCCCTTACTTTTCATACTTTTCCAAATAAACATTTGAACATAACCAATTTCTTAAGAAACACACTTAACTTTACCCTTACATTCATAAATATAAAGGTTTCTTTAATAAGCATTGCATGCAAGTTTTATTAACAAACTATTAAAAAATATTATGTAGGTATATATATTTCCTTAACTACCACTCACACTTTATCCAGGCTTAGGACTGGCAACGTATTGATCATGGCATTCACGTGTTTAAAAGTTGCGGAAAGCAGGAGTTGTCAGAATAAATAATCTCTTAATACACACATACACATGAACAACTGTCTTGATCATACTTAGGAACATATACTGCGTAGTCTTCGGTGAAAATCATTTCTACATACGCATATGCCACCTTCTTTCCTTGTCAAAGTTATTAACTTATAGTATGCAGTTTTTGTCTAAAATATATGAGGGATAGATGCAAATGGGGCAATCTCAATTTTTTTGAGAAATTGAGTTAGAGGTGGGACTGTATTGTTTTAAGTGTCCCCGATCGAGCGGTGAAGTCTGTTTGGATAAAACCTACATCTTCCCAGTAAAAATTAATCAGGCGCATATCACGATTTTTTTTTAAACTTGCAATCTCCACTACCCGGTGCGGTCCAAAAGTGACAATCTCCACTTCAGCCAATCAGAGGCCCGCTGGCGTCAGATATTGCCATGGTGACCGTGTCGCTTGCCTGGAATCGTTCCAAACTTCCTCACTAGTTTGTAATGAGTCAACAAGTCTGTACTAGTTCACTGCTTGTATAAAACTGAAACTCTGCTTTCACTCTCGACGAGTATACGAAGGCACCCACGCCGGCCTGGCCACAACAGCAATAACAAACCAGCGTGGTGACAACAATACTGCCTTCGCGCGGAGTTTATCTAGTAAAACCTACTTTAGTGCAGGAGAATTAGCATTTAACCAAGAACAAATTGGAACATAGACGACTGGTGTTGTATATTAACTATAACATGCTAAATTGCAACATACTAAAAATCCGCCAAAATCCAGTCACGGGAACATATTTATTTTCGCCATTTTCAAAATGGCTGCCGCGGAAAGACAACATTTGGGAGTGGCTCAATTATAATTTTCTATAGTAAAGAAATCCGGGTTAAAGCTAATTTTCTTTGCTTATTTTGCTTTTTTCTATATAATGTGATACATTATGTTGCATTTCATTTAAATAAAGTCATTATAATAATTAATTTTTGTGTTTTGTTGTGTTTCAGGTATCAATAAAAATTAATAAAATGTAGATCACTGAGAAATCCAAATTACTAAGTTATTCCAAACCACTTAAGAAATGGAGTCAATTACAAATGTTTGTATTGTATGTGAAAGTGAAGAACAAGCAGACAAACTAATTCAGTTAACAAAGAAAGGTGCTGAAGGAATTAATAGGGCTGCTAAATTACGAGGATTGACTATCAATGCCTCAGATAATAGTTTTGTTCACGCCTCCTGCCGCAAACGTTTTACGGATAAAAAAGACATTGAAAGATATTTAAGAAAATCTTCTGATGATGTGGAACCTGCAGTTAAGAAACGATGTCGTACAAGTGGGGGAGCTTTCAACAGCCAGACTGATTGTATATTCTGTGGACAAGTTGTTGATTTTAAGCATTTACCTAAATCAGAGTGCTTTACTGTGAAAACACAATTTCTCTAAAACAATAAGTGATATTTGTGTTAAACGGAAAGATGATTGGTCTCTTGAAGTACAAGGACGCTTAGAATATTACAGCAATGACCTTTTTGCCGCAGACTGTGTATATCACAATACTTGTAGTTCTAATTTCCGATCCGGTAAGTATATTCCTTACTCATATAGAAAAAAGACAGATGCTGGGAGCAAAAAAGTAGTAGTACCTGGAAGACCTCAAAATGAGAAATTAAGAGAAGCATTTCTCAAAGTATGTCTTTTCTTAGAAGAACATCAGGATAATCAGTTTACTGTACGAGATTTAGTAGCATTGATGGAAGAACATTTAAAGGATTCTAGTGAAAAAACATACTCTCCTAAGTACATGAAATTTAAATTGATTGATCACTTTGGAGAATATATATATTTTTGTGAGATGGAAGGTAATAAGGACATTGTACTTATTAGGGAATCTGTGAAGTCAATCATAAGAGATCATTACGAAAGAAACCGCTGTGTGGATGATGAAAATGAGAAGATAAGAATTATTGAAACAGCAGCAAGACTTATAGTAAGTGATATAAGAACAATGAACGTTGATAACAAAGAATTTTACCCTCCTGCTAGCAGCATAAATACTGAGAACATTCAGGATTTTTTGCCTCAAAGCCTACAAATACTTCTGTCTAAAATATTTACTGGAGATAATGAGTTGAAGATTGCTACTGTTGGTCAATGCATAATACAAGCCTGTAGGCCTAGAACTGTATTAGCTCCATTACAATTAACACTCGCAATTGGGCTACATACCCATTATCGTTCACGACTCCTTGTTGATGTATTACACCGTTTTGGGTTCTGCTCGTCGTACGATGAAGTCAAAAAGTTTGAACGGAATGCAGCGGTAGCAACAGGAGAAAATTTACTTGAACTAAATGGAAATGAAACAGTTATATTTGCGGCAGATAATGTTGATCATAACAAGCAAACTTTAAGAGGTCAAGATACATTCCATGGCATGGGAATGATGACTTCAATAACACCAAGCAATAAAAGACAGACACGACTAATTCCACGAAAGAATATTTCAGATGACGACGTGAAAGAAATGGCAACAGTTAACATGTGTGAGTTTATCAAGACCAACATATCGTCATGTTTATTGTTTGAAGAATTACCTAAGCTCCAAGAGAAAACCTCAAAAATAGACATCTTATGGAAGGCAGCGTGGCATCTCAATCCACGTACCCCAAACTGGTCAGGAACAATGAAAGGAATTCGCATTTCAGGCGAGGTTAAGAAATCTTCTGTAGTGATACTTCCCATCATAGATATGTCACCAAGTAACATGAACTGTATTCTGTCTACTTTTACATACATTGGCAATTTATGTAGAGTTCATAAGCTCACCCCAGTGATCACCTTTGACCAGCCATCATTCTGGAAAGCGTCCATTATCGTGAATGATAGTAGATACAAAACTGAATTTGCGGACACAGTATTGATGTTGGGGTCGTTTCACTTGTTAATGAATATCATAGGTGCGATTGGCACATTAATGGAAGGTTCTGGTCTAAATTACATTTTCCAAGTTGTTTATGGAGGAAATACTGTGAGACACGTGATGACAGGCAAAGCTGTCTCAAGAGCTTTCCGAGGTCACATGTTAGTTGACTGTTCTTTGACTTCTCTGCTACTTGCTGAAGTGTTGAATGAACAAGGGGAAGAATCAAAATCTGAAATTGGTGCAAGTATTTTAAACTTATATGAAGAGCTTATATCAAATACAAGGCCCATACATGAAATCGAAAAGTCCGAAACTCTATCTAGACTTCAAAACTTGCTGAAACGGAAAAAGTGTGATTTATGTAAAACCTCATTGACAAGTAAGTTGTGGGTAGAATATCAGTCAATGATAAGTACAATGCGTAAGCTGGTACAAGCAGACAGAAGTGGCTCGTGGTTGATGCACTTGGAAGCTGTTCAGGAATGTCTACCAATAATTGGAGCAGCAGGTCATACTAACTATCTGAAATCTGTCCATCTGTACTTACAGGAAATGCTGAAACTTTCTGAGAAGCAATTACATGTATACAATGCATTTCTAAAGTGAGAATTTGTTGTATATAGGACAGGTACTTCATGGTGTGGCCTTGGATGTGATCTAGCTATTGAACAAATCTTGAAGAGGTCACTAAAGACTATTGGCGGTCTCACAAGAGGAAGTGGATTAACAGAACTTCAGCGAGCAATTTGGGTACTTTCAATGCCAACAACTTGTGAGTACAGCATGGTTGTTCAGAATCTAGCAAGAATCGCACCATCAAGAAGCGAACAGCACAGAGAAATGCATACATCAAGGATTCTGCAAGATAGATCTGATGGTAGAAAGATACTTGAATTTCTTCAGCAGTTCTCTCCTTTCACTACAGATCCATCGCTTAGGAACATCGTAACTGGGGTCACAGTTGATGAAAAGGTAGTAAACGTTCATGCTCTAAAAGAAGTAGGGAACAAAATTGTTGAAAAACTCGCTGGGAAGCTTGTGTTTTCTTATTCAATTCGAAGAGATAAAGCTGTTACTCTAAGTTCACACGAAAAAGTTACAATTGACGAAAAGGAGAAAATTGCCATAGATCCTGCTCTTTTGTTCCAGCGGTTTATCGTAGCTGCTACCAATACTGAAATGGATCTTGAACATGTTCTACAGTACGAACTCTGTGCTTTCCCACTATCCCTGTTTGAATCACCAAATCTCCTGCGAAAAGGACAAAAATCTCAGCTAGCTCATGCAATAAATGTATATGTTAGAAATAAGTTACAAAATACATCGAATAAAACGTCTCAGATAGAGACATTCTCACAAACCCATGCGCAAAGTAAAAAATATATCCTTGATGGCGGTTCACTGCTTTATAGAATACCTTGGAAGGCCCTTGACACCTTTGACACTATAGCAACAACATACGCAGAATTTACGATCAGGAATTATGGGAAAGCTACTATAGTGTTTGATGGTTATGAAGCTACTACTCCTTCAATCAAAGATTGTGAACATCGGAGAAGAGGCATGAAGTCACGATTCAGCCCATTGGTTAAATTCACACAGAATACTACATTCATAGGCAGCAAAGAAAAGTTTCTTCAGAATTCTGAGAATAAATCACAAATGATCAAACTCATATCCAATAAGTTGATTGAAAGAGGTTGTAGAGTTATCATAGCGGACGGTGATGCTGATGTAACTATTGTCAAGGAATCAGTTCAATCCTCAAAACATCCAAATACAATAGTTGTAGGAGAAGATACTGATCTGCTCGTGCTTCTTTTATATTATGCTTCTAATAGTGACTTCTCATTAGAATTTCGGAGTGACGTCAATCGCAAAAAAAAAAGTGAAACTCAAGTGTATGATATACATTCCATTCAGGATGTGCTAGGAAAAGAAGTATGTGAATGCCTACTTTTCTTACATTCTTTCACAGGCTGTGACAGTACATCGCATATCTATGGTCTTGGCAAAACCACAGCATTTAACAAGTTTCTACAGTATAGTGATTTAAGACAAATTGCCAAAACTTTCTGCACAAAGAACAAATCGCAAAAGGAAGTAGAAAATGCTGGGCAACAAGCACTTTTGATGTTCATGCGTGGCAAGAAAAATGAAACAGTACAAATGTTTAGAACTCGTATCTTTAAGGAAAAAGTTTCATCATCTAAGTGTTTTGTAAAACCAGAGCTCCTACCTCCAACAGATTCAGCACTTAAATACCATTCATTTAGATGTTATTATCAGACACTTGTGTGGAAAGAAGAGCATACAGTGAAAATCCATGTTCATGGGGGTGGAAGTTGAGTGATAATACTATCCAGTTCTGAGTGATTTACCCCCAGCACCGAGTTCTTTGTTATCTATTATCCGTTGTAAATGCACTAAAAATTGTGTAAGCTTGCATTGTACTTGCAGAAGCGTTGGTTTACATTGCAGTGATGTATGTGGCCAATGCCAAGAAACAGAGTGTGAAAACTGTCCTCAAGAACAGCTAAGAGAAAGTGATGTGGAAGACTCAGACATTGAATAGAGGTGCAAGTTCAAGTAACGTTTTATTAATTTGTTTGTGAGTTTTTTTTTTCTTTTGTGATCAGCCTATTTTTGTATATTACGTAGAAAAGTAAGTTCTGTTCATTAAAAGATCAGCTTAAGTCTTGAAACTCCACCACTAATTTACTGGTACGTAAACGAAAATAAAAGTTCATAACTATATACTCATTCTGTTTATGTCCATTTGACTATAAACTGGTAAACTCAACAATTTTGCTTTCAAAGAGCTAAATCTAAATACTGATTCATTAGGTGAATAAAATTTACGAGTTTGTAATAATCTAAATGCTGTTACAATTAAATAATAGCAATTGTATAATTATATCTAAGGAAATTGAGGAGCATCTCGACGGTTATATTCGGTCGACGTTTTTGGACATTTCCCGTGAACGGATTTTGGCTGATTTTGTGTATGTTATAGGGGAAGCATATTAGTATATTGTGCCCAAATATCTCTTCTGTTCCAATTTGTTCTAGGTATCACCCTATATTTCCGTATTTCTCCTGCACTACTTGTTTTAGAGAATTGTTTAAGTGATTTATAACCTTTATTTTAGTAGTACAATGCAATGGAGCAGTGTCCTACAGAAGTAATGCCACCAAGGCTAGGAAGCGCATTAAACAAACAAAGAAATGGAAGAGAAACCTGTTGAAGGAGAATAGATTAGTATGGTCTTCGATTGCTTCACTTGTACAGCAAACGGTAAAGATTGTTCTTTTGACGATTGTAAAATGAATATTATAAAATGTGTACATTTGTTATTAGCTGAGACGTAAAAGCATACGACCTTCGGAATTTGCTTTATAAATCACTAGTAAAGCTTTGCATTTATTCAAGTATGGAAGCATCAAAGAACATTGTTTTATGAGTATTTTGCAGTCACGTGTGCATGCCTGGGGGCAGTGACGTCACAAACAACGAAGGTGCCTTGTAGAAAAGGGTAAATATTAGAGCTTTTTTACAAAATTCGTGACGCATCGCTATTAATCGTAGAAACATAGTTTGTATCTCGTTGGTTTCATTATAAAGCAGAGTTTCCAAATGTAGCACTCAAATTTTCCTATTATGTACCAGAAGCGGGAAAATTCCGCCCAAATCGAAAAAAAAAAGGTTTTTTGCAGGAGAAAATTGGCCTTTTGTTCTAAATTTCTCCGCTCAGGGACATTTATAGACATTTATAGAAGTAGTACCATTGGAAACCTACCCTTTTTGGAAACAAAGCGAGATACAAATCAGGATCCTAGAGTAAATAGGAATTGTGCCAGGAACTTTTCCAATGTTTGAATTTTTGCTTTATTTACACGTTCATTATCAAAACTTGCAATCTTCAATTTTGAAACTAATTACAAAAAATTAGGGAATTTCTCTGGGGAAAATTTATGTTCAACCCTCTAATTTTGCTACGATCTACTATGCCAAAAGATCTGTACGTTAAAATCTTATGGGGCTTACGAGATATCAATTAATCGCTCGTCCTAAAAAATTCGCTCGAGTGGAGATTGCCACTTTTGCATCTACACCCCTCATATGTTACACATACTGTACAGTCAATTCGGCTTATCATACTTAGAAAACTACGGTAAGAGGTCAAAATAAGAATATATATAATATATATATATATATATATATATATATATATATATATATATATATATATATATATATATATATACAGTTTTTCCAGTCACACTCGTTAACATATGCTGACCAGTTTTGTCAAAATTATCACATACACACGGACAAAATATTACTGCAGCTTTTGCACATACGCAACTGACCGCAAACACTTATTCATATCCAGTGTACGTTTGTATTAATTTAGAATGGAAAATATTCTGTGATCTAACATTACATACATCTCTTTCCTTCTTTTCTCCTCCAAATTCAGAAGCCTCCTATCATACAAAAGAGAGTTTTGCTGAGCTCCGTTCTTCAGATCAATTATTAGATCCATGAGGCTTGGATGTATTTCTTTCTAGCAAAGCATTAAACTTATGATTCCAGTCCTCCACAGCGTTATTTATTCTATGCCTCTTTCGATAACAGCTCCACATTTCAACCCTAATATGAGCATTCTCCAACCATGTATCAACAAACTAGTTATATAAGTCCTGGAGCTTATCATTTATAGGGGAGCCCTAGCACCAAGGGCGGATCCAGGATGGACTTCTGGGAGGCGGTGGGTTGTAATACTGCTACTTAGAGCTATTTTTTAAGAGCTCCAAACTCGGAGATGGGTTTTATTTATATATATAAAATAAGAAAGTTTCCTGTTCTGAAGGGGGGGGGGGCGATTGCCCCGATCGCCGCCCCTGGATCGGCCACTGGCTAGCACACATGCTCATATAAAGCCTGGTTTCAACGTTCTTCTTGTACTCCCTTACCAAACCGATATCCTGCACTTTTCTCCAAATGCATTGATTAGGATGGTAATTACAACCATTGACATCCACTGGCGGAAATACTGCCCTCAAGCTTGAAACAGCTTTCTGTAAATTAAGTACAGAAAGCAGAGTTTTTGAATAAAAGGGATATTACAATTGGCTTTTCAATAATTAATTACATAAGAATATACTTTTCTTATGTTAGATATGTAAAATCTAACTCAAAATTAAGATAACTTTTATTTGCACTCACAATAGAGGGATAATATATTTTAAGAACAGTACATTGGCACTTGTATGTTTTACAGCTAATAACGCCAGAGGCAAATATATTTTACGAGAGGGTATCATATCACCTTCTATCATCTCAATGTAAATGAATCGGTCGCTCATAGGACACATAACAGCTCCTGTCGCCAATAGGACTGTCGCTTTTAGAACTAGTTCGGTAAAATCTAATATTAATTTGCCTACTAGTTTTTTCTGCAAATATCACACATAAATAATTTGTCGACTAGATATATATGATATGCAGGTCCGGATCTAACATATATGCTACATGGGCATTTACATGGGGTGGCAAGTTAGGAGGGGTGACAAAATCTGTCATAAGTATGTTATTTAAGTTAAATATTATTTGTTGGAAACAGACTTCATAATGATGGTAGTTAAATTTACTAAGCTGACCTTCTATTTGAATACTACATTCATAAATCATGTTTAGGGCTCATTAGTTTAAGGTCACTTGGACAGTGCTAAAGCAAATGGTCAAATAAATCGCAGTATAAATTGCTTGATTGTTGTCAAATACAAGAACTCAATTCTAGAACACTTCCTCCATTTAGTTAGTTATTACAATTCTGATATGAAAGCTAGTCTTTATGTCACAAACAAGTTCCTTATCATTGAAGGTGGAAACAAGTTCTTTTTTAAAAAAAATATATAAAAAATAAACAACAGATGGAGAAGGAGCTTCAAGAAATAAAGATAAAAGAACTAATTGCAGTGGAATTGCAAACTGATATATTGAGATTGAAGCTCGATATTGAATTCTATAAAAATGGTTAACATCTTTCAGGTGTATTTGCTTTATCTTTCACTATCATAATAGATTAATATTTAAAGAAAAACAGACACAACGAGAATGTGTTTGTAGTATTTAAGCCTTTCTGAGCACTAGTGCACTTTTATTCCCCTTCGTTATTCATGCTGGAATAGCATACGAGGGGGGACCCAAAAGAAACCGGACTTTCGTTCTAAGAAAATAATTTATTACATTTTTTACAAAATTCTTTCAGTCTTATTCAGAATAGTCCCCATTAAATGCGATTCATTTCTTCCATCTTCTTTCCCACTGTTTGAAGCCCCTTTGGAACTCTGGAACTTTTATATCGTCCAATGCGCCCTGCGAAGTTCTTTTTACAGCCTCTACACAATCAAAACATTTTCCCTTTAGATTTTGTTTAATTCTCGGAAAATGTCATGATCTTGATCAAAGAGTACCTATCACTTTCAATCTGATTTTTCAAGTCCTGGCTCAAATTCAGACGAATGATTTGATCCTGTGTGAGCAGGCGAGAAACAAACTTAGCGGCAACATGTCTTATTTGCAAAACCTCACGCTGGCACGAGCTCCAACTCACTCCTGCCTGTTTTGAAATATCATCGATCATGAAACGACGATCCTCGCTGATTTTGGGGCAGATTTGTTCGATGTTTTCGTCGTTTCGAAATGATGAAGAGCATCCAGAACGAGCATGATCGTCAACAATCATCTCACCACACTTAAAGCGCCCAAACCACTCAAAAAATTCTGTTGAAGCATTTGGTAAGGTTTCGTTTCCTATTTTCCAAGTAGGAAGCAAACACACTCCTTGTTCCTTTGAATCTGCCATTACGATTTCGCAGGCGGCAAACGAGAACAGTTGAGAAAAACAATAATATGATCAAACGTTAACCTCCGACGCAGACGTCGCTTGGCCAACTGATCTGGGAAGGTCTCTGCTAGACCCACTTACCAGGAGAACTCTCTACTACGCCTAAGAACGGTGGCGCTCTTTCAATCCGTTTTTTTTTGGGGGGGGGGTTTCCTCATACTTAAAATCGTGACTTTTTTAAAATTTGTTCTTTCTGAAGAAAGAGTGAGGCTGTAAATGATGCCATTGCACGGGCGGCAAATTGTCTAGGGCCGGCCCTGATATGTACATACAAGACATGAATATAGGATGACATAATTTGAAGCAATGCAGGGTGTTTCAAAATGAATATTAGGATTTTGAAACTTTGTAGTATCAAATACAATTAAC
This sequence comes from Thermobia domestica, assembly GCF_964235325.1. Classification (NCBI taxonomy): domain Eukaryota; kingdom Metazoa; phylum Arthropoda; class Insecta; order Zygentoma; family Lepismatidae; genus Thermobia; species Thermobia domestica. Next base: position 168,842,251 of record NC_137465.1, on the reverse strand, counting down.
TTATAATAAACGAAAGAGGAATTCAAACAGTTTTATACACACGCATGCGCATACACTGCCGTTTCCTCTATCTGCCGTTAGGAAGAGCTAGTATCAAAGAGGCGACTAGAGAGCAGAAAGCTTTTTGTATTTTAATTTTGCAATGACTGAATCTGCAGTTACAGTGCAACCATCTGTGTGAAGAATTTTAAGGAAACGCTTACAAATACGTCCTTATCGTTTGCAGTTGCTACAAGGTCTAAAGCCTACAGACTATTGTTTGCCAATTTTGCAAATGAAATATTGCTGCATGACGATGAAGATTTTCTGGATCGCATCGTCTTCAGTGATAAATCGACATTTCACCTAAGCGCTAATGTGAACACTCATAATGTTTGCATCTGGGAGTCAGCACATCCTCAGGAGATGGTGCAGTTGCAACGGGACTCCCCTAAATTGAATGTGTTTTGTGCCATATGGCGGAAAGTTTATGGGCTTTTCTCACCTATCGACACGCTGAATGGTGGTCACATTGAACACTTGTACCAAAAACTGTTTGAGTTCCTCTTTTACTTGTTTATAATTGTACGTTAAATGTAATCAGTACTACAAACTCTTTAAATTCAAATATTCATTTTGAAACATACTGTATTTTCCAGAATCACTATTGGAACTAAGATGTGAAAAGGAGAGAAATTTCTCTTATAAAATTATTGTTTACAACAACTAGACTATTACTAGTCGAGAGTATAACTACTACAACAAGGCGAGTTACTAGTAAAAAAAAAGTAATCAAATGTAATCACAATTTTGCTTATATAGGTACAAAGAAACAAAGGACTTATAAGTTACGAGGGCTTCGACTCAAGTTGTGTTATTATTTCACTTATCTGCAACATAAATCAATAAATATAGTTATCAGAAAAAACAGACATTTAAAAAAACTGAAAAAGAACGATGTTTTTATTGAAAAAACAAACTTCACAGAAAAAAAGTTACTTTTACAACACTACCGACGATTATGTCGGCTAGGCTAAAAGAGACGGTGATGATGAGAAACGAATGAAATGGTGGAATGAATAAAGGTGGAGGAAACGGAAGAACCCCGAGAAAACCCCGGTGTTTGTCTACCACAAAGCTCACGTCGCGTAAGCTGGGATCGAACCAAGGACCCCATACACCACAAGTAAACGCTCTACCCGCGGCTTCCTGAATTTTTTCTTTTTTTCTTTTTTTCTTTTTTTGACTAAACCCAAACAGCATGTTCTGATGGCCAAACTCTCGGGAACCAAAAGTTTGCATAACCTAATAGTTTGTATGCATACTAAGTTGCGCAAGGTCAGACATCATGTCAAATTTTGTCAAGATCAAATAAGTATCTTTTTGATTGGGAGCACGTGGCTAAGTGGTAGAGAACTCATCTCAAGTGCGAGAAGTTTCTGGTTCGATCCCCGGTCATGCAAATATGTATACATGGGTCTCCTTGAGATTATTCCGTTTTCTTCCGCATTCTCATTCCACTAAGTTTTCATAATCATTCATTTTCAGTAATCATCCCACTCCTTTAACCTAAAGAGCATTATTGTGGAATATAATACTAGAAATTCCATTTCAGTACCATCCTTGTGATTAAAATTTTAAAAGAAAACTCAAATGAAAGACGATAAGAAGAATAAGGAACTGTAACTCAAATTACCAATTGTATACCAAATTTCGCTAAATTGCAAAAGCGAAAGTTATAAATGAAAAGTTCCTTGAAACTACGATTTACAAGACACACGGAACTAGTGAAGCTATATTCTCCGTTACTAATCCAAACGTTTATGGTTCAAATCTTAAGACAAATAATTTTTGCTGATGCTTTCCTCAAGATTAGTATCGTGTAGCCGAATAGCTATCGTGTACTCGTTTAATGCGTGTGATTCAAATTCGATTCCCGGTAAGAATATACCGTTTTATTCCCCCATCCTGTCCAAATGTCTCGATTTTTTCTAAATCTGACAACCCTAATATACGGGTTAATTACAAAGTTTATTTTCAAGTTATTCCCCAATTTCGTCTCCAAGATCATGTTTTCCGCATCTCGCTTAAAATGGTGACAAGATGCAAGAAGGAAAGTTCTCAATTGAAGAGCGAATTTCTCTTAACGATTAGTTCTGCAAAATTGAGAAATCATTATTATTCGTTTTATTTTGTCGAAGTGACTGGAATTTATTGGAATTAATAAAGAAAGATATAATCGTAAGGAAATACCCCAAATAAAGGGCTTGACTCTATTTGGATTCATCCTCCTCCTTGAAAGAAAAAAACCAAAATCACTGTAATAATTTCAAGTCCTAGTTTGCCACCTTCGCACTGCATGAGCGTGTATAAGGGTAGCGTTTTCACTGAAATTAACTGTTCTATTACTTTAAATATAGTTGAGTCTCAGTCATAATTTTTTTGTGAGATATTTCTATTTATACAAAGAACATTCTGTAAAATTTTCAGTTGTTTTCACTCAGTCCCTTTTCAGATATTGTCCTGATTAAATTGACGTTAAGAGGCTTTCGCTCATTTTGGAACAACTCTAGGAAAAAAGTGCAGTCTCAGAAGAAAAACTTATACTGAAGGTAGTTTTTTAAGTATTCGACACAGAAATAACATATCATTAATGAGTCCCCTTTCCTTCATAAAACTAACGGTCTTCAAAATTAACGGTTCATAAAATTTTCCGAGTTTTTGCAGAAAAGAGTTTGACTCTTTTGCATGATAGAAAAATTAAAATAATATATACTTTATGCTGAATACATTGATTTTTGAATTATTGATATCTTTAAAAAATAGCTTGGCTTATTTCCGAAAATCACCTTTTTTTATTAAAATTTGCCTAGTCAAACTAGTGCTACCATCTGCCTCTTGTAGCAAGGTTTCTTGTGTATTGTCGCGGAAGTTCTCAGAGAAGACTGAAGTCTACAGCGTACTGAAACTTGTTTTTGGTGGTTCTCTTATAAGGATTTGCATATTTTAATTCACGATACGTGTAATCTTGAGTTGTAAGATCTTGAAGTTACTAAGATTCATAGAAAGTTATATTTACGTCTAATGCACGACACATAGTTATATTTCAAATAAACTACGTTTTACAGTATAACCAGCTCAATTTTCAAAATGGCGCAATGTTGGGAATGCCGATCAACGTGAACGTTTTACCATCATGGTGATCTTCATTCCTAAAAAACATTTGGAATATTTCTCCAGCCAAAAATTATAAAAGAGGGTAGATCTAAGATAGGTAATACGCCTACTTGAGTCAAACACTGAAACTTTGGTATCGGTATAACCTTTGTGGATCGTGGGTGCATGCTGACTGTACTGCTGTGGACTCACCACGTGGATATATCTGTGACGTGTCTTTGAAAAAACGTCAATAAAACATTCAGTTGAAGTTTCTCACAAGGGAACCTTCCGAAAATGATAGTTGCAGTGAAAGATGTGACCTATGCCAATTGAAAGAGCTGTAACAGAGATGAACATTCCCAAAAAATTAGCTGCCCATAGCAATAGGTTCAAGAAATATAAGGGGTGGAAGTTCGGGAAACAGCAATGTTGGACAAGGGGGAAAAGTGCAAATTCCGAAAAAAAAGGGGGCACGGCAAAATACAATGCTCACAAGTGATGTATAGAAAGAGACTTGCCACAATAGGGAACAAATGAAGGCCACCAGTGGGGTTAACAGTGTTGCCAACTGCAATGAAAAAGAGCATGCATGTTTTGCAAAGAGCACTATATGAAGTGAGTGCAATATTCAGTGTCAACCTGTCATGTAGAACATAAAATATGGCGTGTATAATCAGTGGTACAATCTAAGAAAAGAGAATAGAAAAAACAAAAGTACGAAAAATACTTAAAAGACGAAGTTGGCCATAATGCGCCACATTTGATCACGAGCTGTGCATATTAGAATGAACAAAACAAGAAAGCACCAATTATGGAGGAAACCGACGTATCTAGAGTCGAAAAGAAAAACGAGTTCCAAAGTTGGCAACACTGGCCATGCACATGCAGGCAAGTCTAATATAGTTAGGCCACTCGCTTCACAAAAAGAAAATTCCGGCAACAGGCATCACTCGGAATGCATCAATGCTAGAGTGCTTGAGGCAATGTCAAGTCGGGGAACACGAAATTGTTGGGTTGAGCCAACAACCGATAATAGAAGTAGTGAACAATATGTCATGGTTGGGTCGTATGTGGGAATATACAGGGTGTCCCACCAAACTTTGTGACCTGAAAGATTTGCGAAACGAACAAACATGTGACGGATCCAGTTGTGCAGGAATGTACCAATGTCAGGAGGTGATAAAAGTCTGTGAGAAGCAAGTGCCCCCAGGATCCCCATCATAGGGCCCCAGGAGCCAACTTCAAACTTTCAAATGGCAACAAGGACCGAGTAGTACCTCTCTCGATAGATCATGGAATGTGCAACAACACCTATAGGAAACATTTACTATATGAAGCATGTTTTTCAAAATGGCCGCCACAAATATATGTTGTGTCTTAACATGGCATCGAACATTGTGATCTCAAATTGTTGCGAAGCGAAAAGAGATGTTGCAAATCCAATTGCACAGGAATGTACTCATGTCGAGAGCCAAGAAAACTTTGTAAGGAACAAGTCCCCCAAGGCCCCCATCATAAGCCTCGAGGGGTCAACTGCAACATTTCAAATGGGAACAGGGGGCGGATGATATTTCTCTGGATAGATACAACACCGCCTATAAGAAACATTTGCAATATGAAGCACGGGTTTCAAAATGGCCGCCAAAAATGCACGTTGTTCTTGTCACCAAGTAGATATTTTTGGTGCCCATTTTGAAATCCCATATAGTAAATATTTCTGATATGCGTTGTTGCATATTCCAAGTTTTATCGAAAGAAATATAACTCGACCGATGGTGCTATTTGAAATTCTTAAGTTGGCCCCTGCAACCCTATGATGGGGGACTTGGGGGCACTTGCGTCTCACAGAAGTTTGTCGCCCGCTGACATGGATTCATTCCTGCACAACTGGATGTGTCACATTTTTTCGCTTTGAAATTATTTCAGCCGGAGAATTAGGTGGGACACTCTGGATATACCATAGGCGGTGATAGTACTGCAGACAGCAACACACAGCAGATCAAGCCTTTGATTATGTTTGTTTTCTACATGTGTCGATATGTGATAGAAAGACCGCCAAAGGTTCCGACACCTCTAGAGTACTGTTTCGAGACATTCACAAGCGATCATTGTACAATGTGTGACGGATTGGCAGTATTCCGCTGTGCTCACTGCAAATGTATCTTCTGTTTGGACCATTGTCTCATCGAACAATTGCACATACAATGTGGAGGAGCATGTACAAATGATGCGAAGGCTAATGCCTGTTGCCGAAATTTTCTTTTTATGAAGCGAATGGCCTAACTATATTAGACTTGCCTGCATGTTCATGGCCAGTGTTGCCAACTTTGGAACTCGTTTTTCTTTTCGACTCTAGGTACCTCGGTTTCCTGCATAGTTGGTGCTTTCTTGATTTGTGTATTCTAATATGCACAGCTCGTGATCAAATGTGGCGCATTATGGCCAACTTCGTCTTTTCCGTATTTTTCGTACTTTTGTTTTTTCTATTCTCTTTTCTTAGATTGTACCACTGATTATACACGCCATATTTTATGTTCTACATGACAGGTTGACACTGAATATTGCACTCACTTCATATAGTGCTCTTTGCAAAACATGCATGCTCTTTTTCATTGCAGTTGGCAACACTGTTAACCCCACTGGTGGCCTTCATTTGTTCCCTATTGTGGCAAGTCTCTTTCTACACATCACTTGTGAGCATTGTATTTTGCCGTGCCCCCTTTTTTTTCGGAATTTGCACTTTTCCCCCTTGTCCAACATTGCTGTTTCCCGAACTTCCACCCCTTATATTTCTTGAACCTATTGCTATGGGCAGCTAATTTTTTGGGAATGCTTATCTCTGTTACAGCTCTTTCAATTGGCATAGGCCACATCTTTCACTGCAACTATCATTTTCGGAAGGTTCCCTTGTCAGTCTTTCGAAGGCGTAGTGTAAAAAAAAAAAAAAAAAAAAAAAAAAAAAAAAAACTTGAACTGCCTATGAAACTGTGTGTGTTTATTAAGCTTGTATTGTGATCGCCATTACCAACATGTGATGGGAATGGTGACCAAAGTAGCACTTTGATTTTTTTCCATCGTGATCCCGAACTGAAAGAATTATCCTCCTCTTATTTTACACAATTATTGTAGAAGGATTAGAGTACATATTTACGATTTTGTTTCAATATATTTCGCAAATGAAATTACGTAATAACCGATTTTTCTTAGGTGATCGCCATTGCCCACCTCTCCCCTAGTAAATCAGTGAAAAACGCGAAATTTTACTTATATCTAAGTCTCTTGCCCCCCCAAGCAAAATCTGAAATGACGCTCCTGCTGCCAGAAGGAAACTATGGCATATAAATTATTTTCAAGCAGTGGTTTCTAATTGTCTACCTATAGGAAACTCACGATTTAAAAATCAGTAAAATAAAAAAAAAATGTTAGGCAACAATTTTGTTTAAAATTGGGTGATTTGAAATGGATTGACTTGAGTAGAATCAGAAACTAAGGTTACAAAGCCGATATTTCTAGGGTTCTGTCTGTTATACACGAAGGAGGAGTGTGCAATAATTGTAATACATTGAATTGACAACTGTGCAGAGACTCAGCCACCCGCCACCTACAGCGCTATCTGTAGGTAAACACAAATGGCGACTTATTTGGAAACTGGTCTCACGATGAAGTCTGCAAGGTTATTCGATTTCTGGGGGCAAAACATGTAACCACGGCTGAAATTCAGCAGCAGCTAGTAGAGGTTTACGGAGAGTCTGTAATGTCTCATCACACGTCTGAAAATGGTGTCGAAAGTTTGCGGCTTTTAGAGAAAACGTCTCCGACGAAGAATACAGTGGTTTACCACAACACTGGTGAAATAGTTTCGCTGGAACATCGCCGACCATCCTTGCTAAAGCCAGGACCTCGTACCAAGCGGCTTTCAATTGTTCCCACACTTGAAGGAGCACCTAGGTGGCCGTCACTTCGCTTCACACGCAACAAAAGGATTTTTACCAGGATGGAATCTTCAAACCAGGAGAATCCGGTGCGACAAGTGTTCAATTGATATGGAGACTGTCAAAAAATAGCCTAATGTATGTACTATCTATTGACTGTACTGGTTGTATGAAATAATATATACACATTTCACTGCAGGCTTTGTAACCTTACTTTCTGATCACTCCTCATATATATATATATATATATATATATATATATATATATATATATATATATATATATATATATATATATATGCCCGTAGAAAAAACTTCCTCTATAAAAATTGTTGCGTGAGTACCACGGGATTATGAAACATATATTTTTGGATAGCGAACATGTTAGTTCCTAACTGGTCTTGACTCGACTACTGTAGATTCCATGGTTTTGGAACTATGGAGCTTTAAAGAACATTTTTCAATGTTTTCGACAGCCAATAACTCCAAAGGAAGCATTTGTGCACCCAGGTTAGTATAGCCCTATATTTTTTGTTTTATCTTGGTGTAAGGAATCACCTCCCTAACGTTGTTGGTGTTGTTTTGAAACATCCTACACACACACACACACACACACACATATACATATATATATATATATTGGCTCGAGCCGGACTGGTTGGAGTGAGCCATCAGCTCGGTTCGATTCGGGTCAGGTGAGGAGCCATCAGCTCGAGCTGGTTCGGTTGAGTGAGCTGTTGGATCAGTTCTCTTCTCGGTTCGGCGTGACAGTGAGCCAAACCACTTGAGCTGATGCCTATCCTAAACCCAGGCCAAGCAGTTTTGAACATGTTTGGCCTGTAAGTTTTAACAATTTTTGGCTGGAGCCTGAATACTTGCTCCTCCGGAACTTAAATCCAGAATCCCGTGAACGATGTCCTTGCCTTCTAGACTTCACGATTACCGAGGTAGGCAGTCAACTAGTTTTTTCTATTCAGTGTTTATACACGGTGCAATAATAATAATAATAATAATAATAATAATAATAATAATAATAATAATAATAATAATAATAATAATAAGAAGAAGAAGAAGAAGAAGAAGAAGAAGAATAAGAATAATATGTTCTAGTAACACTAGTATCATTGATAATAATTATATTATCTATGTACTGTAGGATACTTAAAGAGAATACTTCAAACTACACACAGGATTTGGCTCGTTTTGACTCGGAGGAAATTTTTCAAGCCGAATTCTCGAGTCGAGCTCAAACATGCATGTTTCGAGTCGAGTCGAGTTTCAAAGAAAATTCGCTCGAACTCGCTCGTGCCCATCCCTAAATGGGAATTATCATCTTGTCTGAAATGGTCAAAAATACGTGAAATCAATAGTTAATAAGCCGTTAGGCGAGATGGGATTAAATTTACCCTTTCGTGTATATTCTATAAATTCTTAATCTCATCTAACACTATCAAACATATTTTCCCCCCGAGTTTATTTTGTCATTTATTACGTATATAAATTTATCTTCCGATCCTTGTATTCTGTTACTGCACTTCAATTCATCATATAAATTACATACATGCTCAGATTACCTTCTTCTGTATGCTTAACCAGGTAAATATATCAATAAATAAATAAATTCTGGTACCCGTCTCTCAATGATACTACCAATAAATGAATACTCATGGCTCCAGAGAAGGCGTTGCCTTCAACGACCCGCCTACTTTCGAATGGAAATGGAATTACACATTAAAAAAATATAATAGCTCTGCTCTATACGTAATTACTAAAATCGAATAACAAAAAGATGTTTATGACAAAAAAAAAAATATTATGGCTACTTCCTGGTAGTAGAACATGAAAGAATAAAGGTTTTCATTTATTAATTTAATATCAAATACATTTATTTATTTAATTTATTCTGGGTAAAAACACAATATTTTGTTGAAGATTTATATGATCATATAATAAAAAGTTACATAACTATAAGTAAAATATTGGTTTCTTATTAAAATATTCATTAAAGAACTATTTATTAATTTGATGTGATTTTATTTTGTGTGTAGCGTCCCTTTCAATAGCGAGTATGTATGAGACGTGGACCTACAGTTTAATGTGGAATCCGAACCACATGAGTTCCGGGCGGGAATCGAACCCGGGTCTGAAATATTTATCGAATTTCAGACACAAAGCATATAGTCAATCTCATATTTAGAAATAACGACACACAATTCCATATAATTCCATCACTCATCGAATATTTTTGACATTACTTTGTTTCGTAGATAGAATTTGATTTGTATAATACAGTATTTAGCTGTCAGAAGCCTGAATGCTGATTTCAAAATTTTATCACTCTTCTGAAAATCTTCGACTTCAAATTTCTAGCATAGGTAAACCAGGTTTACCTGGTACCTTCTAAACGATCTGTTAGTTTTAAATACGATATACATGGATATATACACACACGATGGTTATCAATTTAATGGACCCACCTCAGAAAGTACAACTTACCAGATCGATATGACGTTTCACCGCCTTTCGCCCTCTGAAGCGACGTGGAATGGAGCCATAGAGATCATGAATAATAGCAACTAGAATATTTAGTCGTTATGCCTCCATTGTATCACTCAGTTTCGTGGGAGAAGATAGAGGTAGAAATCTGCTATAAATGTCTGCTAAAAGGAACACAGGTGTTCACTTACGTTCAGATTCGTAGACTGGACGGGGAGAAGAAATGTTCAACTTCACGCCAATGGTGTCAAACTACGCTGCAACAACTCCTGCTGTGTGAATGAACGTATTATCACCCGGGAATGTGGCGTAATTGCCGGAAACAATATCTGGACGACTATATTATTCAAATAATTCCTTAAAATGGCTCCATAATTACAGGCAGTGACGCAACCGATAAGGGTCAGTACAAGACGCACTGCAAACAAAAATATTGCGACTCGCAACAATACATATCCACCGATATGTTTCACGGTTTCACAGAGAATCTGCGGATCAAACACTATTTTGTACGTTCGCCATACATAGGCCTAAATACAACCCGAGGTTTGAAATAAAGTGAGCAGTAACTCATCTGATCATATTACAGTTTCTAGTTATCCGCGTTCCATGTTGAATATTCGTGGTACCATTGGCATCATGCTAAATCGTTATGGTCTCTGATCAACGATTTCGCCCATACAACCGGACCCATATGTCCATGTCTTAGACTTGTGGTGGACTGTAATTGTTAACTAGGCTGTAGCAGGTGCTACTTGAGTTCTTCCGTCACGACGATTGTGAGTGGTAGGCCTAATCCTATTTAATGCTCGATGAAATCTGTCATTTAGAGTTTTCTTCTGAGGACTCTTACTCTTCACCGACATGCTTTTGACATTTTAGACCTTCATCACCTTGAATATTGCCCCTGGACACTCAACCGACACATTTGCCACTTTCATTATGCTCGCTCCGCAACTGATGACCAACAATTTGACCTCTTTGGAAATGAAAAGGCAACCATTTTACACGATCATTTTCTGCTCAATTCATTGGACACTACTGTTCTACTGGTCCTCACGTAGTAGGAAGTTCGTACCAACACATTACCACCAACAGTTTGGCGAGCTGTAGTGACTGGCTAACCGTTTGCTGCCTACGTATCTAACGTTTGCTGCCTACGTGCCTACGTTTGCTGCCTACGTATTCTATATATATAAAGGAGATGGGTGGTTAGTGAAAGTGAAGATTATGAAGTAATAGATGGAATGGTAAAGTAGGGAGACATGATAAAACCTTGATTAAGCCGGGGGACACGAGATTGTCCCCCGCAAACTCATATGGCCTGGAATGGAATCAGTGGTCCCTAGCTATATACACAAATCCACGTGCTCGCATATATAATGTAGGATATAACAGATTTTTTTCCTTGTGTATTACGTCGCGATTTGGTTCGATTCTGTGTGATTTTTTTTCACATAGAAGTAAAGTGCCTCAATAGAATTTCAAAATGCGAGACCCAGCCATGCTTTTCGGACACCAGATCACTAGAAAAAACTCAAGACTTCAGTAGTTCATTCTTCTGTTCCTTATCTTTTCATACTTCTTTCAAGCGTGGTAAGTAGTCACTAAATAATACATTTACATCTATTTGCTTCATAACATTGTCTCAGAAATATTTTTATTACATCCCCTAAACAATAATATTTTCTATTTTGTAACACTTGGGCATAACTCTACTGTTGCAGTAACTACTGTTTTTGGCACTTTCATTGTTTCCTACTGCGAGTCTTCAATTCTGGACATCAGCTTTGAATCTTTTTCTATTGTGTACTTGAACAGTCCCGTAAAATTCCAGTCGAACTTGATTCTTGCTGATTTTAGAAAACATTAAGTTGATTTTGAGTTTAACGCCCCTTTCAACAGCGAGGCTATATGAGACGGGACCTACTGACTAACGTGGAATCTAAAAAACATGAGCTTCCGTCAGGAATCGAACCTGGGTCTCACACGCCAAAGACGCGTACGCTAACCGCTTAGCCACAAAGGAGCTCAGTTCCTTAAAAAATTCATACAAGAATACCAGAATGCTTGGTCCCTTAAAACGGAATATTCTAACCAATGCCTTGTGTGATAGCACTGACTTTGGGAACTACGTTCTTTTTAATCCTGCTTTGTTTTTAGGTGTTGTCTGTCAAACAAATAAATGCATGCTTTCCGGGGGATAGTATCTTGCCCCGTGCTGCTATGAAAATAAAATACTACACATTATCCCATATCATTTCGCCAGTAGCTTCCTATTTGCTGATCAGTTAAAACAGTATTCCTGGTCATCGTAGCGAAAAGTGTATTTGCTTTTTCGTGCATTGTACGAAACGCACAAAGAGTGAACGCAATAAAAACGAAACAAGGAAACAAATGCAATGCGATGTAAATGCTTGGACTCTTTCGACGAATCACTCAATGTAGCGCTATTCTTGCAAGCAGGTCTTGATGGTGTAATCGGTAACACCGTGGGCTCACGTTCACGGGATCCTCAGATCGATTCCCCGTGAAGACATACTTTTCATTTTCTTTACAACAGTAGAAGCTTTTTTAAACTATCCAGTCATCCGAGAAAAGGAAAATGAGTAGAAACACATTTCACTTTTGTATTCACATTATCGCGAAGAAATATGATCATTTCTTGCAGTTCAAACCGTAAACAATAAGTTAGTGAATAATGTTTTTCGGTCGTTTTATAAACAATGTCCAGTGTGTTGTCGTGGGCAGAGTTCTATACTGTAGACCTTAAAGTCGCCAGTTTCTAAAGAAAAGAGTTTCCATTTATTATTATTATTATTATTATTATTATTATTATTATTATTATTATTATTATTATTATTATTAGAAAAGAAGGAAGGAAAAAGACACATAGTCGAAGCTATTGATACGAACAGAAGAGATATACTTTATGTCAGATTCTTTTTAGGTTTACACACGAACGTAATAATATTATTACGTTTATGGATTGAAAAATAATATTATTATTTTATGAGAGCAAGAAATGAAGTCTAGATATTTGTTAGCTGGTAGCAGTAATGAATTTTGTTTCGCCCTTCTAGATAGGTTGAGTTGATTTTGAGTTTAACGTTGCTTTAAACAGCAAGGCTATATGAGAGGGAATCCAGTGATTAACGTGGAATCTGAAACACATGAGCTTCTGAGGGGAATCGAAACCGCGTCTTTATCTAGATAGGAAGGTGAGGTGGCACGTTGAATAGAATCGTTCTTGTGACTTTACAACAAAATGTTGTATACTTGTATTCTATACTTGTATATTCTTTATTGTATACTTGTGTTCTCTTCGAGCAGTATTTGGTTTATAAACATGTACAAACCAGTTTATTTTATTGAGGAAGAAAGAGACAGAAATAATATATGATTATTATATATTTTTTAATATAAATAATTGAAGGTTGATACGTAACTAAGAACGACGAACTGAAGGGTTGTCATAGAAACGAACAAACAAGATATAATGTAATGTAATGTCATGGACTCGCTTGCGTTGTATGTGAGTTAATGATTTACGAAGCTTCAAAAGATAATAAAAGGTTTAATAAGGTAATTTAAAGTCGGTCAATTTTATTATCTACGAACAAGTGAGTTTGTTGTGTCAGATATATTTGTTATATATATATATATATTTATATATTTCTTGTTGAACAAATATTATACATAAAAGTCGCATTAAAGCAGAAGACGACGAATTCATAAAAGGAATCATTAATTATTCTTCAGTCTTGTTCAAAGCACAATTAGTAAAATAAAAACATTTTAAAATTTCACCACAATCAACAGCACCATCAAGAAGATTGTAAAAGCTGCCACTCCTAGAACACACATCATTTTCCGACTTCTTTTCTGATGTTTCTCTGCTTTCTGCAGCTGCTGAAGTCCTTCTTGTACCTGCACTTGGACTTGTTCTATGTTGTAGTCTATTCGATCTAATACAGTTCCCGGTATTAGCCATGACTTCCAACAATGTATATTTATCCAAACTGGATTCAAAACATTCTTCATGAACATAGTCAAAGTGGTTGTCAGCCTCCTCGGATATGTCTCCTTCCGTCTTATTGTGTGTTATAGAAGAAAAATCTCGTCCAGTTCTTTACCAGGAGGTAATGTGCCTAAGATCGATGACACATTCCCGCGCTGGATGGCGATGCTGATACGTTGGAAAAGGAATGCAGTAGCTCGGGGGTCACCAGTTTTGATTGCTATTCGATGACCAACTTCATTAATTAAATTAAATCCTTCGTGACCCCAAGACCCACTGGTTTCTATTGCTACTGTTACAAACCAATATTTGTCCAATAGGTTTGAGTATTTTAGTCTTTTGTCTGATTCTCTGTGAGCGGCGACGAGACCTGCCTGAATTGAAGAATGGGGTAAGTTGGAAGGAGCAAACGTATCGGAACATGTGAAATCCCAGACTAGTGCTTTTCCATTTTTCCACGGTACCAAGGTCATGCCATCAGGCCTTTTTTGTTATATATTTGTTATAATTAAAGTTTTAAGGTCGATCACTATTTGTAATTTGTGTTAGTCCTTCAATGCTTTATCAACGTTGAAAGTAGCGTTAAATTTAATAATAACTTGTTGGCGAAATCACGTCTAAAATCTGAAGACCGAGTTGTGTGAATTTGCACACAGATCAAGGTAACGCAGCCAGAGTAATATGCGTATATCTCTTGAACAAAGAAATCAGTTTCTCTGCTCTGGTCATCCTCCCTCGTAAAGTATTCGATAGAAAGGTGGTCTAAAGAACTTGTAGTGCACGGATCGATTACCGCGCAGAACCATTTTTAATTCTAGAGCACATGTAGAAAATTAAAAAAACGAATCGAGACGCACGAAGTTTAGAGCTAACAAGTAAGACCGAACAAAAGGTATGGATCATTACGTGATTTGTTTAAGAACAATGAAATTGAGGAAAGTTTGTCTGTGTCTAGGAATGCAGTATAAATAAAAAAAAAAGAAACTACACTTCTTTCCAGAATTTCTGTCACATGTCTTTCAAAATTACATAAATAGAAATTACTTTCTTTCTTATGATAGAAAATGTTAAATGTCTTAGAAATGTGCAGAAAAAGGAAACCACATATTTTCAATCAAAATTTTCTGTAAAAAATTAAGAATAAAGAAGTTGTCTCGTAAAACAAATCTCTGAAACTCATTGCCAAATTCTAAGTTCCATTTTCGTAAGCGTCGCAAACGCGCGGCGAAATGTACAGAGGGAGACAGAGAGAGAGAGAGAGAGAGAGAGAGAGAGAGAGAGAATTTTATGCTTTATTAGAAATATAACGTAAATCTTTCATAATTTAGTTACTATACATATTGCAGAGCTCTAATAAAAATAGATATTAAACATTTTATATGTAAAGAAAAAATAAGAGGAAAAGAGCGCAAAATATGCGAAGCGATCAGGCAGTTTGTGGTAGTGATTTTCTAATATGCGTTTACTAAGAGAATGAACCTTAACATACCTTCGTAGAGTAGACGGTTAGCGCACGCTCCCTAAGTATTTTGTTTTTATCCACGATATTCAGTTCGAATCCCATAGCCTACGCTGCCTTTTTAAGGAAAGCTTGATTCTATCAATTTCTTAAACAGCAATGTTTTGTTCTAATAATATTGCTTAGTATTATCGTCTTCAGTCTAGTTTATTTGAATATTTCCAAATACTCCAGAATTACGTCCTTTAAATAAAGTATTACAATTATCAAGAATTTCATTTCTAATAATTATTCTAACCAAAGAGGAAAGTTATAAATATTTGAAATAGTAATTAACATATGACTAAAGTTTAATGGAACATTACTAAAATAAAACATTAACTCCGAATAATCTCTATAAGTAATTTGTAGAAAACGTACAGAAATAGTGAACATAAACTCTTAGTTGTCAATTAAACGTGTAGTATCGATAGTTCTAAATCCAAGTAGAATATTCACTCTTTGCTTCATGAAAATAATAAACATTTTAGAAAAATAAGTATCTTTTGGCTGCATCGTAAATCTTTTAGTAAATAAATAAATAAACAAAATGCATATTATGTATCATTTAATCACCGTGACTTGATAGCTGATTATGAGGGTGAAGATAATGAATATTACTACAAACTATTTCAAAGCTAGGGTCCGCAGTGGCCCAGTGGAAGTCGGTGGGTGTAGCTGAAGCCTGAGGTATTAGACTGAAGTGTTGTCAACGGCTTGAGCGGCTCGGCTCACGGCTCAGACACCACCGAACCGAACTGAGAAGTGAGACGAGCCCACAGCTTACCATACTGAGCCGACTCGAGTCCTCGGCTCAGTTGGACCAAACCGAGCCCAGCCAATGGCTCACACCAGCGGAGCGACCTCGAGCCGACGGCTCACCTGAGCCGAACCGAGCCGATTCCAACCAAGCCAACTCGAGCCAATGGCTAACCTGAGCCGAGTCGAACCGAGCCAGTGGCTCATCGCAACCGAGCCGACTCGATTCAATGGCTCACTTAAGCTGAGCTGAACCAATTCAGCTCGAGCTGTTGGCTCACTTGAACCGAGCCGAGCGAGTGAACATCAATATTAGACTGATGATCATGAGGTTTTCGAGTTCCCTTGTAGTAGAAAGGGAAGAATTTTAATTGTCCTCGATGTTTCTGAATTCATGTCCCTGTTGATTCTAGGAGTTCTGAAATGTGATTGAGATAAGTCCGGAAGTTATAACATATATGTAGCGGCCACCTCTGGTGTGTAAAGTCCCTGGTTCCATCCCAGCTCGCGCCAACTGAACTTTGTGGTACAGCGTGTGTGTGTGTGTGGCGGGGGGGTTCTCAGGGTTCTACTGTTTTTTCCCACTTTCTTTAGTCCACGTTTACATTGATTTCTCATAACCACCGCCTCCTTTATCCTAGTCGGCATAACTATGGGACGTAAAACTTAGGTTGTTTTTAGAGATAAAAGACTGTAAATAATTGTGAATATAATTTTGTACCCTCAGGTAAAATATTAACTTTCAACCCTTCCCGTTGGTCTAGCAAGTTGCACGTGCGCCTTTGGTGTATGCGGTTCCGGGTTCTATTCTAGCTACGCAATATGTATAGTACCTAAATTATGAAAGATTTACGTTTTATTTCTAACAAAGCATAAAATTCCCTCTCTGTAAATTTTGCCGCGCGTTACTCTGGCTTCGTTACGTTGATCTGTGCGCGAATTTACACAACTAACTCGGTCTTCAAATTTTACAAGTGACTTCGCCAACTAGTTATTATTAAATTTAACGCTACATGCAACGTTGGCAAAGCATTAAAGGAATAACACAAATTACAAGTTGTGATCGAATTTACCTAGATACAACTCTAGTCACAAGAAGGATTCTATTCAACGTGCCACCTCACCTTCCTATCTAGAAAAGACCCGGGTTCGATTCCTCTCAGAAGCTCATGTATTTCAGATTCCACATTGATTACTAGGTTCCGTGTTGTATAGTCTTTTTGCTGAAAGGGACGTTAAACTCAAAATCAACTCAACCTATCTAGAAGAAGGGCGAAACAAAATTAATTACTGCTATCAGCTAACAAATATCTAGACTTCATTTCTTATTCTCATAAAATAATAATTCTATTTTTCAATCCATAAATCTAATAATAGTATTACGTTTATGTGTAAACCTAAAAAGAATCTGACATAAAGTATATCCCTTCTGATGCTATTAATAGTTTCGACTATGTGTCTTTTTCTTTCCTTCTTTTCTAATAATAATAATAATAATAATAATAATAATAATAATAATAATAATAATAATAATAATAATAATAATAATAATAAATGGAAACTCTTTTCTTTAGAAACTGGCGACTTTAAGGTATACAATGTAGAACTCTGCCCACGACAACACACTGGACATTGTTTATAAAACGACCGAAAAACATTATTCACTAACTTATTGTTTACGGTTTGAACTGCAAGAAATGATCATATTTCTTCGCGATAATGTGAATACAAAAGTGAAATGTGTTTCTACTCATTTTCCTTTTCTCGGATGACTGGATAGTTTAAAAAAGCTTCTACTGTTGTAAAGAAAATGAAAAGTATGTCTTCACGGGGAATCGATCTGAGGATCCCGTGAACGTGAGCCCACGGTGTTACCGATTACACCATCAAGACCTGCGTGCAAGGATAGCGCTACATTGAGTGATTCGTCGAAAGAGTCCAAGCATTTACATCGCATTGCATTTGTTTCCTTGTTTCGTTTTTATTGCGTTCACTCTTTGTGCGTTTCGTACAATGCACGAAAAAGCAAATACACTTTTCGCCACGATGACCAGGAATACTGTTTTAACTGATCAGCAAATAGGAAGATTCTGGCGAAATTATATGGGGTAATAGTAGTATTTTATTTTCATAGCAGCACGGGGCAAGATACTATTACGCGGAAAACATACATTTATTTGTTTGACAAACAATACTCACATTCGTTGATCTGAGCAGGTCTTTCGTATCTGAGATCTGTCGCTTATAAAAAACAATTCTAGTACTTTCGTCTCCAAGATCCGTCACATGTGCAATGACATGCAATGCTTTTGTACTTGGCAGCTTATTTTAATTATTACCCATTGAATCTTCAACATCAAGTATTTCACTGTGACTATTGGTTTGGGTATTTGGTTCTCTCGTCTGGCGAACAACAAATTTATTCATACCGTCTTGTAATGTCACACCTTTTAGATGAGCAATATAGCCACTGTCATAAAATAAATTGTCTAGAGAATTTAAAAGAATTATTCTTTAGATAATGTTAATTTGTACCAAATTAAGAACTTCCTACATTGATTCAATGTCATGTTGTGATTAATATTTTCTGTTTCAAAAATATGATTTTGTTAATGCTTAGTGATACACGTAAATTTGAATCCAAAGTTTGACTTGTCTGCCCCATCTAAGATTATCCAATAAAACCATTCAACGGGAGCTATTTATGATATACAGTAGAATCCCTCTAATCCATCACCTTTGAGACTCGCAAAATACAGAAAAATACGGATTTACAGTAAAAGAATAAAAAAAAAAACTCTTGATCAAAAATGACTATTGCATCCAGGCTTTCTAACACTGTTGTGAAAGAGGAACGTGTTTAAGTTTTTCTCCTGACTTGAAAAAAAAACTGTACTGTAACAAACATAGAAGAACACTGTTGTAAAACCAACGAACAGTAAGCACTAAAAACTGCACAGTGTAGTACAGAAAACACGAACAACGAAAGAAATAATACAAGAAATGACGGAGCACTAAAGCGAACAAGGGGTAACAGCAAATAAACAACAATGGCGCGGCGACACAAAACGACAATGGGCCTCGTGAGTTACCGACGAATCGGGACAATTTCGGTTCGAGCACACATCTGTGAAGTTGTCCCGCCCACCTAACGAATTTTTCTTTTTTATCTACATCGTTAGCTTATCGTTAGTTTACGTTAGTTTTGCTAAAATTATCGTTAGTTTTGCAAAAATAACGATTTTATTAGAGAAATAAATGGGCAGGCCAACTTCACGGTTACCCGCCCACAAACGAATTTCAAAAGTTTTTCATATCACATCGTTAGTTTATCGTTAGTTTACGTTAGTTTTGCTAAAACTATCGTTAGTTTCGCAAAAATAACGATTTTATTCGAGAAATAAAGTGTCCCGCCAACTGTGAATTACCCCGCCCATATTGAAATCTCATAAAATTCCAACTCATATTGTTAGTTTATCGTTAGTTTACGTTAGTTTTGCTAAAACTATCGTTAGTTTCGCAAAAATAACGATTTTATTCAAGAAATAAAGTTTCCCGCCAACTGTGAATTAGCCCGCCCATATTGAATTCTCATAAAATTCCAACTCACATCGTTAGTTTATCGTTAGTTTACGTTAGTTTTACTAAAACTATCGATAGTTTTGCAAAAATAACGATTTTATTCGAGAAATAAATGGGCAGGCCAACTTCACGGTTCCCCGCCCACAAACGAATTTCAAGAGTTTCTCACATCACATCGTTAGTTTATCGTTAGTTTACGTTAGTTTTGCTAAAACTATGGTTAGTTTCGCAAAAATAACGATTTTATTCGAGAAATAAAGTTTCCCGCCAACTGTGAATTAGCCCGCCCATATTGAATTCTCATAAAATTCCAACTCACATCGTTAGTTTATCGTTAGTTTACGTTAGTTTTACTAAAACTATCGTTAGTTTTGCAAAAATAACGATTTTATTCGAGAAATAAATGGGCAGGCCAACTTCACGGTTCCCCGCCCACAAACGAATTTCAAGAGTTTCTCACATCACATCGTTAGTTTATCGTTAGTTTACGTTAGTTTTGCTAAAACTATCGTTAGTTTCGCAAAAATAACGATTTTATTCGAGAAATAATGTTTCCCGCCAACTGTGAATTAGCCCGCCCATATTGAAATCTCATAAAATTCCAACTCATATTGTTAGTTTTTCGTTAGTTTACGTTAGTTTTGCTAAAACTATCGTTAGTTTCGCAAAAATAACGATTTCATTCAAGAAATAAAGTTTCCCGCCAACTGTGAATTACCCCGCCCATATTGAAATCTCATAAAATTCCAACTCATATTGTTAGTTTATCGTTAGTTTACGTTAGTTTTGCTAAAACTATCGTTAGTTTCGCAAAAATAACGATTTTATTCAAGAAATAAAGTCTCCCGCCAACTGTGAATTAGCCCGCCCATATTGAATTCTCATAAAATTCCAACTCACATCGTTAGTTTATCGTTAGTTTACGTTAGTTTTACTAAAACTATCGTTAGTTTTGCAAAAATAACGATTTTATTCGAGAAATAAATGGGCAGGCCAACTTCACGGTTCCCCGCCCACAAACGAATTTCAAGAGTTTCTCACATCACATCGTTAGTTTATCGTTAGTTTACGTTAGTTTTGCTAAAACTATCGTTAGTTTCGCAAAAATAGCGATTTTATTCAAGAAATAAAGTTTCCCGCCAACTGCGAATTAGCCCGCCCATATTGAATTCTCATAAAATTCCAACTAATATCGTTAGTTTATTGTTAGTTTACGTTAGTTTTGCTAAAACTATCGTTAGTTTCGCAAAAATAACGATTTTATTCGAGAAATAAAGTTTCCCGCCAACTGTGAATTAGCCCGCCCATATTGAATTCTCATAAAATTCCAACTCACATCGTTAGTTTATCGTTAGTTTGCGTTAGTTTTACTAAAACTATTTTTAGTTTTGCAAAAATAACGATTTTATTCGAAAAATAATTGGGCAGGCCAACTTCACGGCTCCCCACCCGCAAATTAATTTCAAAACTTTTTTCTATCACGTCGTTAGTTTATCGTTAGTTTACTTTAGTTTTGCTAAAACTATCGTTAGTTTCGCAAAAATAATGATTTTATTCGAGAAATAGTTTTTCGCCAACTGTGAATTAGCCCGCCCATATTGAATTCTCATAAACTTCCAACTCATATCGTTAGTTTATCGTTAGTTTTGCTAAAATTAACATTTGTTTTGCAAAAATAACGATTTTATTCGAGAAAAAATTTCCCGCCAAATGTAAACACAATTACACAGCAGGCATACGCCTATCATGTTCCGTCAGGTACAGTACATGAGAATGTGTCCAGTATGTGCACTATTTATTTCTTACGTATGCCTGTTATGTAAATGTGCTGTTAGGGTTTACATTTGGCGGGAACTTTTATTTGTCGAATAAAATCGTTATTTTTCCAAAACAAACGTTAATTTTAGCAAAACTTACGTAAACTAACGTTAAACTAACTATATGATTATTAATTTTAAGGGAGTTCAATATGGATTGGCTAATTCACAGTTGGCGGGAAACTTTATTTCTCGAATAAAATCATTATTTTTGCGAAACTAACGATAGTTTTAGCAAAACTAACGTAAACTAACGATAAACTAACGATATGAGTTGGAATTTTATGAGAATTCAATATGGGCGGGCTAATTCCCAGTTGGCGGGAAACTTTATTTCTCGAATAAAATCGTTATTTTTGCGAAACTAACGATAGTTTTAGCAAAACTAACGTAAACTAACGATAAACTAACGATGTGATATGAAAACCTTTTGAAATTCGTTTGTGGGCGGGGAACCGTGAAGTTGGCCTGCCCATTTATTTCTCGAATAAAATCGTTATTTTTGCGAA
Source organism: Thermobia domestica (assembly GCF_964235325.1). Classification (NCBI taxonomy): domain Eukaryota; kingdom Metazoa; phylum Arthropoda; class Insecta; order Zygentoma; family Lepismatidae; genus Thermobia; species Thermobia domestica. The sequence continues at coordinate 168,820,499 of NC_137465.1, read as the reverse complement.
ACTAACGATAGTTTTAGTAAAACTAACGTAAACTAACGATAAACTAACGATGTGAGTTGGAATTTTTTGAGAATTCAATATGGGCGGGCTAATTCACAGTTGGTGGGAAACTTTATTTCTTGAATAAAATCATTATTTTTGCGAAACTAACGATAGTTTTAGCAAAACTAACGTAAACTAACGATAAACTAGCGATATGAGTTGGAATTTTATGAGAATTCAATATGGGCGGGCTAATTCCCAGTTGGCGGGAAACTTTATTTCTCAAATAAAATCGTTATTTTTGCGAAACTAACGATAGTTTTAGCAAAACTAACGTAAACTAACGATAAACTAACGATGTGATATGAAAAAGTTTTGAAATTCGTTTGTGGGCGGGGAACCGTGAAGTTGGCCTGCCCATTTATTTCTCGAATAAAATCGTTATTTTTGCAAAACTAACGATAGTTTTAGCAAAACTAACGTAAACTAACGATAAACTAACGATGTAGATAAAAAAAAGAAAAATTTGTTAGGTGGGCGGGACAACTTCACAGACGTTTCGAGCACAGTCGGATGAAATGGAGTGGCGAACCATCTGAGGGCGGACGAGAGGGGTTCTACGGTAATGTTAATCACATTACCTTTATGCAGGAACAAATGTGGAGTATTGGTTTAAAAATGAATGAAAAAAGTTTCACTAGTCTAACTGTAAGTCTGAATCCTAGTATGATTTTAGAGCGTGGTTGCGAAACGCCGTGTTTTGTTTCTTATTATGATCGCTCTCACTAAAAATATGTTTTACATGTTGAGATTAAGCTTGTGAGATTTGAAAGGACAATTGAACAAAATATACAACGATTGATTCAAAAGATTCACCTTCTGATGTAACTCATCATAGTATTTATCTAAAAATCTTTTGTCAGTCAAGCCACGCCTAGTGAAAATATCAGTGAATAATGTTGAAATTAGGTTAAAAATCTTTCTTATGTTTTGGTCTTTGGGTGCCCCCTTTTCCTTCCTTACTTCAATCTTTCCCCTATTTGAGCCTCGAAGTGACGAAAACTAGCACCTGTCAATAAAGGACCGGTAGATATTATTAAGAAGAGGAAGAGAAACTAGTTGGGACATTGGCTAAGAAGGAACTGTATCATGAGGAACGTGCTAGAGGGTACGGTAGCAGGAAAGAGAGGGAGGAGAGAAAGGAGACTACAAGTGAAGACTTTGGAGCAAAAACCCGTCAAGTCCAAAAAGTGAAAGTGTAAAGGAGATAGCTTCACAAGGATTTGTCGTTCTCCGATTTTCTTCAAACTTAGCACATATATACTAGATCGAAAATAAATCCATAGTTTTTTTTGTTTCTTTCGGAAAATAGGTTAAAGAGTGCAAAGGGCCCATTGACTAAAAGGGCCACATTAAAGAAACGAAACTGTGCCGATGCAAAGATGACTTCAAAGGAGAAAATGCGGGTTTTGTCGTTTTTACGAGAAAAGAGTTTCAGGGGGCAATGGTTCCTCTCGAAATGACAAAGTACCCCGCACAATCGTTACGGAAATTACATTTCGGTGGAATTGCTGGAAATCGTGATATGTTGTAGATATTGTTACCTGAGAAAAAGTCTCAATGGATAATACCAAAAATCACTGACCGTTTGCCACTACAGGGCCACTTTTTTGAAAGCAGCCGAAGATAGTGATCTTCTGGATTTCGATGAAAATGACTGAAACTGTGATATGTTGTAGATATTGTCATCCTGAGAAAAAGCCTCAATGGACACAACCACAAGTCACTAATTGTTTGTTCACCACAGGGTTCTTTCTTGAAAACAGCCAAGTATAACGATGTTCTGGATTTCTGTAAGATTGAGTAAATTTGTGATATGATTAAGATATTATCAACGTGAGAGAAAGTCCTAATGGACACAACCATCAATTGTTGACCATATGGCCAGATTGTTGAAAACAGCCGGGTATAACAATATTTTTGATTACGGTGTAAATAAATGAAACTGTGATTCGTTGTAGATGTCATGATCCTGAGAAAAATTGTCTAGAGCTTCTCACAGTTTTCTTTTGTCCCCCAAGGTGAACATCGGAATGTTGTCTATGCTTAAATGATGTTTGCCCCTACTCTCCCCATCCCTTTTCCGGGTTATGGGATAGGACATTTCAGGGCTTCATACAATTTCACCAAAATTCCAGAATATCCTTTATAGTACGAACGGCCCAAGAGGTGAGCCAGCAGTTTAAATGTCCATCACTTCACTCCTAATTAACCTAAAGAAATTATTTAGGTGTCTATCTCTTCAGGAATTATGTAACTTTCCAACGGTGTGCACTATGTCTACATCGGTTGTCCAGTAGCGGAAGGGTAGGGGGAGAAGTTGGATGTTTTAGCTCCCCCTCCTCCTCAGAATTTGGGGGAGAGAGACTCTCCCTCCAAAGGAGCTACAAGCATAAAAAATTGTATCTATAAAGATAAATAAATATCCTAACTAATAATACCTGTGTATGGCCTTTCTTGCGCACGACAAATAACAGTGTTGCCAAATTTGAGAAAATGTATTTTTTATTTCAATTTGTTTTTGTTTCATCATCATCTTCTTCTTTTACAGGTTAGGCACGAGGGGCAGAAGTGTTATCTGGTTAGAATCTATGTCACATAAGCTTTTCAACGAGGTATGGCTTGTATCTCTGTGACGATTAGGGGCGTCAGGATAGACGAAAATATTTCGAAAAATATATAGTATACAGGATGATTCTCGTAGGTCAAACGTTTGGATTTTTTTCTCACTTGGTATTGAACTTTCGCACTTCGTTTTTTTTTTTTTTTTTTTTTACTAGATTGTACTCAATGCCTGGCGTACACATAAATATATGTTTTCCAGTGTACGACAAATAACAATGTTGCCATAGTCCCAGAAGCTTAGAAAAATGTATGTTTTCCCAATGTTATTGAATTTCTTCTTCTTCTTCTTTTACGGATTGAACACGGAGAACACAAAACTAATTTCGCTGAAACATGTGCCCCATAAGCTTTATAACCACTTACGGTTTATATGTCTGTGACGATTAGGGGTGTCAAGGCAGACCAAAATATTTCAAAAAATATGTAGAGGGTGATTCTCGTAGGAAACAAGTTTGGAATTTTTTTCTCACTTAGCTTTGAACTTTCAACCTTTTTTTTTTTACATGATTGTACCCAATGTCTGGCGTAGACGTGAAAATATTTTTTCCCAGCATACGATAAAAAATAGTGTTGCCATAGTTCCACAAGCTTCGAAAACAATGTATTTTCTTTTCAATTTTTTTGAATTTCTTCCTCTTCTTTTACAGGTTAGGCACAGAGGGAACAAAAGTTGCCTCGTTGGAATTTGTGTCTTATAAGCTTTCAAACGAGGTATGGCTTATATGTGCCAATTAGGGGCGTCAGGGTAGACCAAAATATTTCGAGAAATATGTACAGGAAGATTCTCGTAGGAGACACATTCGGAATTTTTTCTCACTTAGTTTTCAACTTTCGCCCTTCGCTTTTACATGTGAAAATATTTTTTCCTGCTTACGACAAGTAACAGTGTTGACAGCTTCTAACAAATTTCCAAAAAATAATCTCATTTGTTTTTTAAAAAAATGTTTTTTTCTTCTTTTACGGGTTAGCCACGAGGGGCATAAAAGTTAGCTCATTAGAATCTGCGTTCCATAATCTTTACAACGAAATATGTAGTAAGTTCATAAAGGGTACCAGAGCTGCCAACGTAAATATCTACGATTTTCTTGAAATCCCTATCCGTGCAGTGCAAAAAGTGGTCCTATAATGGCCAAACGGTCAGTGATCAATGGTTGTGCAAATTGCGACTTTTTCTCAGGATCGCAATACATACAACATATCACGGTTTCTGTCATTTTGACCGAAATCCGGCATATCGCTATCTTCGGCTCGGCTGCTTTCAAAAAAGTGGCCTCGTAGTGGCCAAATTGTCAGTGATTGGTGGTTATGCCCATTAAGACAATCTCTCAGGATTACAATATCTACAACATATCACAGTTCCAGACTTTTTCATCGAAATTCAGAAGATCACACCTTCGGCTGCTTTTAAACAAATGGCCCTGTAGTGGGTAAACGGTCAGTGATTTTTGGTTGTGCCCATTGAGACTTTTTCTCAGGTACATAATATCTACAACATACCACGATTTCAAGCAATTCCACCGAAATCTAATTTCCGTAAGGATTGTGCAGGGTCCTTTGTCATTTCGAAGGGAGCCATTGCCCCCTGAAACTCTTTTCTTGCAGAAACGAAAAACCTGTATTTCCTACTTTTTAAGTCATCTTTGCATTGGCAGAGTTTTGTTTCTTTAATGGGGCCCTTTTTGTCAATGGGACCCTTTTTTGATAAGAGACCCTTTGTCCCCTTTAACCTATCTTCCGAAAAAAAAAAACTGTCGATTGATTTTCGGTCTAGTATATACAGTATGTGCCAAGTTCGAAGAAAATCGGATGGCGAGGAACCGTTGTGAAGCTATCTCCTTTACACTTTCACTTTTTAGACTTAGCGGGTTTTTGCCCCAAAGTATTCAATTAATGGACGATAGGAAAACAGAAAATTCGTACGTGAAGACAAAGAGGTAAGCAGAAGACCGTGAAGCATAGAGGCTTCTAAGTTGCAGCAAGTGACCTGGTTAGACTGGAAGAATACCTATGATGGTGATGACGATTGTTATTTGAAATTCATTTATAAACATAAAGATTTCATAAAGCAAAACTAATGAAATGCATTTCATAAAAATTTATAATATTCATGTTTCTTGGTAATAAGGTAAGAATGTATTATCAGCATCGTTTCGTAGAGCATTTTACTAAAATTACGAGTAATGAAAATCTTAGGACAAAAGATAGTATTTAATGTAATTAACGGCAAAGTGCTCGATTTGATTTAAGTAATAAGTTCAAATTCACTTGAAACAGTATCATATCTTACCAAAGCGCCATCCATTGATAATTTATGAGAGATATCCAAGAGTTGTCGAGGTAGGTGGTAAATTCTCTAGTTTGATGGGAAAATATCTGAGTGAAACACACGGAAAAGTAAAACAAGAGAAAGAGAGTAAGAAAAAAGAACAATGTTAATGTAGTTTGCATTCGCGATGGAAGGTACATCACCATAGTTCTGTGAACAAAAAGTAATTACTGTTTGGTGTTTTCAATTATTCCTCTCTTCTCCCCCTCCCCAACTTGGTTTTAGAAAGAAGAATGATAAATTGAGGGTGAAGCGCTATTTTTCAGTGGCGAGAAACGATGAAAGCTGGTAACAGTCTGCAGACTATAGATAGCGCAAACCAGAAATTGTTTTAAGCTCATTGTGGTTCAGTGAATTAGCAAACAGAGTTTGGTGGGGCTTTGCTGGTGGGTGATAAATAAATTGAAAGGAATGGATTTTGGAGGGGTGTGGATGTGCTGTTTGTAGAGGGAATTCTGATACGAATATTGGGAATTGGGAACACTAGATAACTTCAAATATTGCCGCTGTAGGACTCTCAGATCGTTTTAAATGATTAGTGAATGCATTTATTTAAAATATTCTTTCATTAGTTTCACAATATTTTTTTCCTTGTTTTAAAACGAAACTTAAGTTTCGTATGATCTAATGTTATCTGACATTATAAAATAAAGTTACACACTTTTACCTCAGTCAAAAGTGCCTTCTCTTTGAGTTTCACAACATGTTTTCATTTAAAAAAAAAACAAACAAACAAAAAAAGACATTGTAATGTACTTTAGGTCATATAGGTCATATAGGTTGGAACCGGTTAGTCGGTGCACTGCTCATTAAAAGCGAGGTAAAGTTAAGAGTATGATAAAAGACATCGTTAGAAAGAGTTACTTTTTGTAATTTACCTGCGAATAAACTAGCTTTCTATTTGTCTGATTCGAGTGCAGCGTTACTAACAATTATGTGGAACCTTCACGCTGTATACATTACTCGTTCCAAGAATAGAAATTTTGCGACAATTTACTGGTATTACATATGGTATTGGATATGCATTGAAATAAAAATAATCTGAAAGAAACCTAGTTAGAGATAGTTGATAAATGTACATAAAAATTCGTTCCATGCGGTTCAGTAGGTTTCCCGTGATTCGATCACAAACAAGACCACTTTATCTTTTATATATTAGATTCTTGATACAGGTGTTATTTATAAGTGTTAATGGGTGAAGGTTTCGTCGAAGTCCTGTACACTATGGGCGATCATTATCGATTCTGTTTCTTCACTTTATGTTAGTACTCACTTCGATTTCTAGTGTAGGCCTACTATTTATAGAACTGTTTTGATAAAACTACTCTTAATTGAGTTGTCTTCTTTCAGATCTAATGGTACCATGATTGGATCGTGTTTGTTTCCAATTTATAAATAAATCAATTATTTTATGAGGTGTTAGTGAGCTAGATGTTGTGATAATATCAGGGTGATATTTGTCTTGTTGACCTGGCAATTCTATCATTTCTGTCAGTGTTTTCCATTAATATACTCATAAAAAGAGTTCACAATGTCTTGGTTATGTTAATATCTGCTATTGTTCGGATTTTGCGCATGTGAGTTTGTACCAAAGTCTCTATAATTAATATAAAAGAAATCGAAGTCCTGACTGACTGACTGCTTGATTAATGCACATGCCAAACCACTTCAGCTAGAAACTTGAAGTTTGGAGACAGCATAGGACTTGCAATGTGAGGTATCGCTATGGAAGGGTTTTTAGAAATACGACCGGGAAGTAGAGGAAAGAGGAGTTGCAATTCTTATCTTAAAATTGTCATATCTCGAGATCTCTAAAGATTAGAGACATGATATTTCGTATATGGAATTTTCATTTAAAGTAATTAGACACGTGTTTCAACGTTTTTCCTTAAATATTTAACCTAGAGGGAAGAAAAAAGGAAAGAAGAAAAATGAGTTGGAATTACAATTGTTATAATTTAATAGCCGTATCTCGAAATTTGTTAAGGTTAGAGATAGGAAATTTGGTATTTAGATTTTTCATTTAAAATAATTACTCGTAAAGACATGTTTCAACGTTTTTTGATACTTCCTCTACAAGGGAAGAAAACGCGAGAAGAAAACAGGGGCCAAGATTGCAATTGTTACAATAAGAAGCTTATGTTTCGAAATCCCTTAAGGCTAGTGAGGTTTAATTTTTAGCTTTAAATACCTAAAGATGCATTTCAGAGTTTTTTGATGTTTCGCTTAGAAGGTAACAAAAAAGGTGGGGTTGTAATTCTTGAAATAAGATGGCCATATTTCAAAATCACTTAAGAGTAGAAACGTTAATTAAATATGTGTTTCAGTATCTTTTTGATGTTTCCCTTTGAAAGGAAGAAATAAGAGTGGGTGTTACATAGCATAATCATATCTCGAAATCACTTAAGATTAGAGATAGGCTATGTTGGGGTATATGAGAAATGCGAGTTCGTAGGCCGCGCAAGTGGTGGGTCTGGACGGCGAAAGCTAGCTGTTATATAAAATAATAGGGAAGACAGGGGACATTTGTAACAAATTTTACATTTTTTTTTTCTCAAATGTTTATGCTCCTCCAATTGTTGCTCCATTCAATTTTTTTCATACATGACAATTTCTAATATAGAAAGTTATGAAGTATTTTATGACAGCATCTCTCTTGTTACAAACGTCTCCTTGTCTGGGTCAATTGTAACAGAGCTTTAAAACAATTGTAACATGATGCTTTCAAAGAAAACTACAATATATATATATCGAACGGTAAAACAATATATATGTGTAAATAATACTAACTAACAGGGTTGGCTGGCTTAAACCAAGGTGGTTTAAACCATGGTTTAAACCAAGGTTTAAACCAGCTGGGTTTTTTTTAAAAAAAAAACCAACTGGTTTAAACCAAAAACCAAAAAAAAAAAAAAAAAAATGTTCGTAAAAGTGTAAGTGTTTGTAAAATCTTGATGAACACACATTTGTGGGTTATCACGTTTCACTCCCGTATATTATTCATATTATATTCAGACCTAAATTCCCCATTCATTACTCAAAAAGATTATACTACAAAAGCAACTTTTTTTTACAAGTTTATAAATGTTTATTTTGTGATTTTTTTTGTAGTTATTATTGTTATGTAATTGCAATCGAAGAAAAATTCTAAATATTGTTTCGTTTCAATGTTTACTATTCATAAAATACATCGAAAATGCCGTACTTTTTTTGTGTGTGTGTGTGTGGGGGGTCATACAGACCCCACGAGAGGCATTTACTGAAATAAGTATCTTTGGTATCTATTTATGTATAAATGAGTCTGAGCCAAAGTGGACTCAAATAATTCGTATCTTTATTCACTTTTCTTATTGATATGCAGATTAAGTCGGTGTATTTCTTTAATTTAGACCAATAAAAGTCGTTGTTAACTAACTTGAACTAAATTATTTCTTCTGTACTCCGTCGTACTTTGAAATTGTTCATATGTAATTCTGTGTAATGGTTTCACTTGTGCAACTGTTTATCTTTTTGTCCTTCTGAAATGACTCTTAACAGTTATATTAAGAAGCATGTAAAGATCAGTACAACGTATTTTTTTTTTTTATCAGGATTCGTTCGTGAGTGACTTGGCAGACGTATCGCATTTGTGGCCAATTAGTCCTGGTTCCGAGTTCAAATGGAGGACAATTTCTCTCGGATGTAACTCGAGAAGCGGTTTTTATTCCGCTTTAAGCTTATGTGACTCCTTCCAGCATAACCCGGTTGTTGCATAATAACATCAAGGCGAAACAAACTTATTTCTGTTTATATATGATATGAATATATAGAGCAAATCATTTAAACCAAAAAAACCTGGTTTAAACCAAAAAAAAAAAAACGTTTTTTTGGTTTTTTAAATAAAAACCATGGTTTTTGCCAACTCTGCTAACTAATAATACTGATAGGTTTAACGACGTCCTAATGATATTGTACTATTAGACACCCACACTGCATTTGTAACATCTATGCACATCAATCACACGACACGAACAGAGAATGCGCCACTGAGCGAGAGAGATCAAGTAAAACGAGTGAAAAGTTGCATTGTTGATTATTCCGATGAATCAGAAAGTAAGCCTAGTTGACAAATGAGTCTTTAAAAACTTATAAGCTATTTAAAGATATCAAAGGAAGGAACTCATTGAAACAGTATATTTTGATATAACATCGAAAAGCAGTTAAGGGACCATATGCATCCTATGATTCAGATGTTGTTTCCGAACAATCCAGGCAACAAAGTGTTCACTGAACAACAAGAAGAAAATAAAATACACGTTTTTTTTTAATCTATGGCCGATCTATACAAACCGTGGAGATAAGTACAAATTTAAGTTACCGTGAAATATCAAACCAAGCCTAACTTAAACTAACTAATCTAAACTAAACTGCCTAACCTAATCAAAATTAACCATTATTAAAAAAAAAAATAGTAACACTTTTTTAACAAGAAATGCTGGTAGTGCTCTCAAACGGGTCGGGTTGACCCGACCCGACCCGTGACCCGACCCGACCCGAGTCGGGTCGGGTCAACTCGGGTCGGGTTACGGGTCGGGTCGGGTCAGGTCAGCTCGGGTCGGGTTGTCGGGTCAGGTCAGTCGGGTCAGCTCGGGTCGAGTTATCGGGTCGGGTCACTCGGGTCGGGTTGTCGGGTCGGGTCAGTCGGGTCAGCTCGGGTCGGGTTATCGGGTCGGGTCACTCGGGTCGGGTTGTCGGGTCGGGTCAGTCGGGTCAGCTCGGGTCGGGTTGTCGGGTCGGGTTATTCGGGTCGGGTTGTCGGGTCGGGTCAATCGGGTCAGGTCGGGTCGGGTTGTCGGGTCGGGTTATTCGGGTCGGGTTGTCGGGTCGGGTCAATCGGGTCAACTCGGGTCGGGTTATCGGGTCGGGTCACTCGGGTCGGGTCAGTCGGGTCGGGTTGTCGGGTCAGTCGGGTCGGGTTGTCGGGTCGGGTCAGTTCACTTTGGTCAACTAAGTTTAGGTTGAGCTTAAACTCGGCTGGAGTCGAAAACTGCTGTTTTACACTACCTGCGTAATTAAAAATAGCAATTTTCAATTGATTTTATAGAAGCCATAAATGTATTTTGAACACTTGCAGCTAGTGTTTTTATGGTAAATGCTTATTTTTGTAGTTGTATGTACTTTAATTTTTAAATGTGGAAGATTGATTTTACCAATCGACTTTAATATTAATATCTACGCCAATATGGAGTCTGGATTTAGAACAAAACTAGAAGTTGTTTAAGCAAGGTCAAAAGAAAGATTGGATATGGACGACCAAGCCCAAGCAGGGCCGCGGTAGCTCAGTGGTAGAGAATTCATCTCTGGTGCATGGTGTCCATGGTTCGATCCCAGCTTGTGTTAAGTAGGCTTTGTGGTGGAGAACCGCCGTGTAGTGGGTTTTCTCGGGGTTCTCCTGTTTCCTCCCACTTTCTTCATTCCACCATTTCATTCATTTCTCATGGTCACCATATCCCTTAGCCTCGAAGCAGAATCGAGGGACCTTAAACTCAGGGGTGTAGCTAAGGGGGGGCCATCGGGTCCAGGCCCCCCAAATGGTTTCCTGCCCCCCCAAATGACCAGCTTTAAAAACATCATAGTAAAATTATCTCGCTTCCTTCATTTAAAAGTAACAAAGTTATTGACAATTAATAATATACGGTAAAATAGTATGGAGAAATATTGTTTTTCCATACCGATCGAAAAATAGGATACATTTTTGTGACAGCAGATTACACAATTTACTGCGATTTATATTTGACAGTTTAAAGACAAACATTTTAACAAGATATTATAAATACAGTCATAAAACAAAAGTACTAAACTGATTTGTAAGTACATTATATTTTTATATGCTTTAACAAGTATCTTAAAAGACAGAGAATGGAAAATTTGGTGAGAAACAATGTTTTTATTCAGTTTGGATTTCATTCGCTCTCTTTTATTTCTACTCAGTGTAATAAAATAATTGTTTTTTTTAGTCACGAATAATAAATAAATATTTTTGTCAGGAAACTATAAAGAAATTAAGTGAAATTTAAAGAAAATCAATCTTGTGTACATAGGTTCTGTATACAAGGTCTTAAATTTAAATAAAAAGGTAACCAAGAAAAGTTTTGTTGCTTTTTCACCCACCACCTTCGAACATTGATACGTCACCTAACCTGGAAGATCAAAAATAGTCCCCATCAACATCGACGACCTTCTGAAAACGTTCCTGAAGGCCATGGAATTCATCGCGGTAGAAGTTGGTGGGCCGTGAAACGAAGAAGGTATCAGGTGCATTTTGGACTTTTACTAGGGATTTGAATTGGCGGCCTCTAAGGTGATTGTCCAAAGAATGGAACAGGTAATAATCGGACGGTGCAATACCCGGGGAATATAGTGGTTGCAATATTGTTTCCCATCCAAGGCGGAGAATGGTGTCCTGAGTCATCCTAGCCACGTGGGACTTAGCGTTGTCCCGTAAACGAAGACCCATTTGCAATTCAGAAGTGATGGCTCCAGAGTTTTGAGTTTTTGTTGAGCACAGCTCAACTGCTGACACTACACAGTTGCATTAATACTCTGACCAGCTGGTAGCAGTTCCCGATGCACGATGCACCAAACACACAGAAGGACCTTCTTCTGGTACAGTGCTGGTTTCGGCTGTTTTGAAATCGGTTCATGGGACGCTAACCAATGATGACGGCGCCGTGGAGCTTCGTAAAGTACCCACTTTTTATCACATGTCAACGCCCTGTCCAGAAATGGCTCCGAAACAGTAAATAAACGTTTCGGACTGCCGCGTTGCCTTCTGGCCCGGAGTCAAAACATGTGAGACCCAACTTGTAGTGCTTCCCAACTTGATGGATGTGCTGCCGAATGGTTTCTCCACACACTGAATTGTAGTCCCAGTTCCTCTTTGTACGTACATGTGTTGGTCTTCTGGCATGTGGTGTTTTCGGGTGTTTGGTCATCGTTCTTAAACTGGTTAAACCATCGCTGCACTGTCCGCGTCGTCACGACACCCTCAACAAAGGCCTGGCATATTTTCTGTCCCGCTACAGCGGCGTTTGACCTCCATTTGAACTCGTTCAGCATACATGCTCTTATGACGCTCTGTGGATGTCCCATGTTCCCTCTGTCTTTACGCAAGTTCACTGTGTATCTGAATTGCCACAACCAGGTAGTATGTTGGATATACCCACACCAACAACTGACGTTCGCCTTATCTCCACTCGCATTCAACTCACGGTGTGAGGTCCAATTGAACACAGACCTCCAAGAAAAGGGACAGAACTTTCTGGTTATTTTTATAGTTATGCACAAAAGTATAGCGTTTCGTCCCAGGCAGTAGTTCTTGATTAAGCATAATAAAAACTATCTTGAATATAGACCTAATTTATGGATAATAATAATAATAATAATAATAATAATAATAATAATAATAATAATAATAATAATAATAATAATAATAGTAATAGTAATAGTAATAATAAATAAGATAAAATAGTGTTTTTAGTTTTCCAGAAGGAAACCAAAATTTTCCTTTCTTTTAGGCCTGAAAAACACTAGCAGCAACACATTTTTTGCTTTGTACATTGTAGCCGCCCCCCCTCAAAAACGACGGGCCCTTCCTACACGAACCTGCTGGCTACACCCCTGCTTAAAGTGAATATTTCATTTTATTTCACCAAGCCCAAGGACATCGATACAAGAACAAGATAAAGATTGGATATGCAAGACGAATTGCATAGTAATCTTGCTCTTGGCCTTGTTTTGGTGATCACCAAGTAGCGATGAGCGTATTTTCTAGCTTTCCGTATAGTACGAAATACCATAATCAAAATCACACTTGGTCTTCATTTGTACCGATGAGGTGAGCATTCTTGGCTCTTGTATAGCATGAAAGATCACCAAGACTACGAAATGCAGGACCAAGACTTGACTGCAAGACAAAGAATAGGACGCAGTATTGATGACCAAGACCTAGGGAGCGAATTGTTTGAATTTCATTTGTTGGGCTGAAAGTGATGAAATAAAATTAGTGCTTTATAATTAAATATCAACCTGTATTTTTAAATTCATATTATGTATCTTCTTACGTGCAACTATATATACTGTAAAATACGTTTTAATTACCGAGAAAGAAAAATCAAAGTGGTACGGGTCCCGGAATCATAAGAACCTATTTTGGAATGAAAGTTGAAGGGTTGGAAAAAACCACAGGTGTTCTCCTGTTTCCTCAACCCTTATCATTGTAGTTAAATGATTTCCTTTTGTCTCCGCGAAGAGACTCTTGCTACTGCCTTCCGAGAAGACGCCCTGCCGTCCCAGCAGGTGAGAACACTGACCTTGAAGAAAAATTTCGTCACATAGAACTAAAGAAAAAAAAATAAAATAAAAATAAATAAATAAATAAATAAAATAAAAATAAAAATAAATTTCTCCCACGTCGGACATTGGTATCAGTTATAAAAAGAAATAACCAAACCTCAAAAGTGCCAAATATTCATTAAGATGCATATACAAATCCCCGCTTGATCTAGCTAGTGGTTAACGTGTAAGACTTCGGTACACGTGGTCCGGGTTCAATTCCCAATGGGAGTGCATTTTGGTGTTCACCCAGTGTTGTGACCATAGTGCTCTCAAATGGTTCGGGTTGACCCGACCCGACCCGTGACCCGACCCGACCCGACTCGGATCGGGTCAGCTCGGGTCGGGTTACGGGTCGGGTCGGGTCAGATCAACTCGGGTCGGGTTGTCGGGTCGGGTCAGTCGGGTCAGCTCGGGTCGGTTATCGGGTCGGGTCACTCGGGTCGGGTTATCGGGTCGGGTCAGTCGGGTCAGGTCGGGTCGGGTTGTCGGGTCGGGTTATTCGGGTCGGGTTATCGGGTCGGGTCAATCGGGTCAACTCGGGTCGGGTTATCGGGTCGGGTCACTCGGGTCGGGTTATCGGGTCGGGTCAGTCGGGTCAGATCGGGTCGGGTCAATCAGGTCGGATCACGGTTCGGGTCAGTCGGGTCGGGTCGGGTCATCGAGTCGGGTCAGTCAATTCGGGTCACGGGTCGGGTCGGGTCGGTCTTCAACCCGACCCGACCCGACCCGTTGAGAGCACTTGCTGGCCGCCCAAAGAACGACATACGCCAAGCAAACAAACGAACAAAGGAAGAGAAAGAAAGCAACAGACAGAAATGGGGCTCGAATCAGTTGTAGCACCAGTGGCTATTTCTTTATGTTTACTGCCGCTAAACAAACAATTAAAGCATAATTTGTTACAGATAATTCTCAAATTACAACTTAAAAAAAAACCACTTGCTTTCACGTTGTTCTCTGTGCTTCAGGTTAGGCCAGATTCCACCAGTACCTTCAAAAAATAGTTTAAGTATTGCCTATCGCGATAACAGAGTGCGTAACTATTCCATAGGTATCATATCACTAGGCACGCAAGAGCATTGATGAGACACAACACAATTCATATCATGGGTGCTCCGGGGTTCCACCACCCTCACAAATAATCTTGTGGGAGCGGCGCACCCATAAGATTTTTAGTTTTATCGGAACAATATAAAATAAGTATTTGTCACTAAAACATTATCAAAAAAATAATAAGCAATTAAAACATTGGGATGGAAGTTAAAAATTTCTAACCTCTAAAACATAATTATTTGTTTCAAATGTGTTTGTGCAAAGACAACCAAGCAACACACTTCCCCTTCCCTGTCTGTCTCTGGCCTAGGCAAAGCCAGTCCCCACAATAATAATAATAATAATAATAATAATAATAATAATAATAATAATAATAATAATAATAATAATAATAAAATGAAACTATATTGTGAATATAATCGAGCAGAGACCTTTATGCACTTAGAAAATCCGTTCTTCGGACAGCGGTATATTGTACAAATATACAGTACCCTCTTGCTTACTGTAGAAATCAGTACGGAGCATACGGTATCCGTATGCTACATAGGCACTGACATTAGATGTTACAACACGCCGTTGCAGGATGTCTGACATCTAACAATTTTCCGTATATCACATGCATATGCATATATCATATGCATATACTTCGTCAATTATATGTTATATACGTCGATTTGTATGACGGTCTACATTGTTTCATACGGAAAGTACGTATAGATGGAACACTTATACAGAAAGTATTATAAAACATGCGTTTTCAGTTATTCGTCTGCTGTACGTTAAGTCCAAAAACTACAGGAGTTATGCATGTAACCTATCTTTTTAAGTACGCCACCTACAATTTTCCTTTCCTCAGTGTGACAGTGTTCATAAAAGATTTTAACTAAAAGAAATCAATCAAAAAATATCGACAATCCCCTGAAAACATATAACACGTCTCACCATTGATATGCACCAAAAAAATTTTGGAAAGTCGGCGCCGTTGATTCATATAGCATTCAAGTAGATCGCCAAGTTTCCACGAGATCTTCCAAGCTTTCTATTCAGTTGCACATAATCCATTTGCTTGTTTAAAGCAGGGTTTCACTATTTGGCAGAACAACGAACTGTCCAGCATAACACTTCATTGACGGAAATAATAGTAAACAAATAGAAATTCACATTTAGTTTTTAATTTATAGATGATAGTGTTGTTTTTGCACTGTAAAAAAGACACCTGGACTTTAATTCTGTACATTTGTTCGTGTAATTCTAAAAATAAATAACATCCTAATATTCTCAGATACATAATTGATTCAAATTTTTCAGTATTTTATCTACGATGAAGATATTACCTTTATATTTCCAAGCTTTCATTGGAAGAAGTATGAAAATTTGATTTTCAATGTACTCAAAGAGAACGAGTTTTGAAGGTTTGTTTCTTCTTCGCCAGTTACGTGGTTATTTAGTTCTTAGTAAAGATCAGATTAGTTAATTTTCGAAAAGCGAATATGTAAAATAAATGTCATTCATCAACTTTGAGTTTTTTTTATTAATATGTACCAAATTAAAACTAAATCCTTTGAGATCTCCTTCGTGGCTAAGCGGATAGCGTACGCGCATTTTGCGTGGGAGACCCGGGTTCGATTCCCGACGGCAGCTCATGTGGTTCGGATTCCACGTTAATCAGTAGGTCCACGTCTCATATAACCTCGATGCCGAACGGAACGTTAAACTCAAAATCAACTCAACTCATTAAATCCTTTGAGTATAGTCCGCTAATGTAGTTACCTCTCTTTTACCTAATATATTTTAATCTCATTTAAAAATAAATAAAGGATAGCCTACTGGCTATGGTGCAGGCCACAGCACAAACTTTTTCACTTCAATTTCTTAAACTAAATCATGTTATGCTACAACTATTACTGAAAACTTGATTTGTGAAATACAAAAAGGCATTTGCCAAAAAAGGCCCGAAAAAAACTTTATTGAAATATTTTGTTTATAAAGTATCAAGCAAATTGTTTGATTCGTAGTTGAGGAAATAATAATAATAATAATAATAATAATAATAATAATAATAATAATAATAATAATAATAATAATAATAATAATAATAATAATAATAATAATAAAAGAACATGGCCAAGAATAAACTATCTCTTATGAAGATATTTATGAGAAGCAATTTACGCAGCAGTATAGGATTATTAATAAGACATTTCCTTCCCTCACCTTTGAATATATTGCCTGAGTCGTTCTTGAGAAAATTGGCTTAGAAGAAACTCCACAGGAATACATTACCTCTTGTAGATTTTTTCCACAAGAAATGATTTACTTATCCTGTATTGTATTGTAACAAAATATCAATTTATGAAATATGAACAAAAACTACTTGGGTCGTTTTTTGAGAAAATTGTCCGAAAAGAACTCACACCAAGAGTAAACTACTTGTTGTAATATTTTTCAGAACAAATGAGTTATGCTATATCATCAGGTTGTTAATGAAATATTTACGAAATATCAATAAAATCGCCCCAGTCATTCTTGAGAAAAGTCGTTTGAAAAGAACTCACCTCAAGAATATATTAATGATTTTGAATTTTTCCGAGAGCAATAATTTATACCACAATACTTAGTTATTAATTCAGTGTTGATGTGTCAAATATAAATAAAATTGCTAGATCAGTATTCGACTAAATAACTTTTTTTTTTTTTTAATTTTCATCCTTCACTAAACTGCCGTTATTTTTGGAGATAGGAATAAAATTCGATTTCTCCCCCCAACCCGCTTAGAGAATCTTACAAAAAGGCTTCAGTTTATAATTCGGTTGTGGATATGTTGAACGGTATGTCCTCTAGGCAATTGAACATGTTTATACATTGGAACGAATAATAGGGTGGGCCGAAAACGGCCGAAAAAAAAATATTTTAGAAAATTAAGATTGAGTACCGTGCAAAAATTGTAAAATGTTATATTATGTTTCCTCACCAAAATAGAGCCAGATAAAAAGATATTTAACCGGGCCCCGGGGGCCCGAAAGAACACTAATTTTGAAAAAAGAAGTAGCGACCACTGAAAATATTATTAAAATATAATTTTAGAAAGTTAAATTTCAGTACCGTGCAAAAGTTGTATAATATTATGTTATGTTTCTTCACCAAAATAGAGCCGAATAAAAAGATATTTAACCGGGCCCCGGGAGACCGAAAGAACGCTAATTTTGAAAAAAAAATAGCGACCAATGAAAATATTAAAATATATTTTTAGAAAGTGAAGTTTCAGTACCGTGCAAAAGTTGTATAGTATTATGTTATGTTTCTTCACTAAAATAGAGCCGGATAAAAATATATTTCACCGGGCCCCAGGGGCCCTAAAGAACGGTAATTTTGAAAAAAAAAGTAGCGACCAATGAAAATATTATTAAAATATATATTTTAGAAAGTTAAGTTTCACTACCGTGCAAAAGTTGTATAATGTTATGTTTCTTCACAGAAACAAAGCCGGAATAAAAGTAATTTAACCGGGCCCCAGGGGCCCTAAAAACGTTTATTTTTAAAAAGAAAAACATAGTTGTAAATAGTGAAAATATTATTGAGATATATTTTTTTAGAAAGTTATGTTTGAGTACCGTGCAAAATTTATAATGTCATGTTTCCTTGCCAAAACAGAGTCGGGAAAAAGGTATTTAACCGGACCCCGAGAGCCCCAAAAGAACGTTAATGCTGAAAAAATATGGTTGTGAAGAGTGAAAATATTATTGAAATATTTGTTTTCAGAAAGTTAAGTTCGAGTACCGTGCACAAGTTGTATAATGCTATGTTTCTTCACCAAAACAGAGGCAGATAAAAATACTTCACCAGGCCCTGCGGGTCCAAAATGTGTTATTTTGTTTCTTTAAAAATATATATATACCATTATTTTAAGTATGTATAGAAAATTGGTTAAGATTCCTAATACTTTAATTTGACCCCAGGATTTGAGATGCTCTGATCTGATGTGCAGCTCTTCGTCTGATTGGTGTTTAGTATATATAATAGTACAGACACACATACATAAGGTAAGATTGAAAAATTGACCAACAAACACCAAACCAGCCCAGAACTCACCACGTGAAAGTGGCTACACAGCGAGTTCCTCCCACCCACCCTCCTCTTACTTAAAGCTCCTTAGTTGAATCTTGGAACAAAATATTGAGATTTATGTTCGAAGCTTGGTACATACTTTCGTGCTTCCAGTTTTGCGCGAATATAACCGTCTCGTGCAACACTACCGCATACTTGTGAAGAAGATTCTGTTACTACCTTTACACACCTCTCCAAAGCCTGTGTATGGAAGGGGAACGTGACAAACTGTGAAACCTTCTCTTTTCCACAATCATTTCGGTTAGTTCTTCTGTAGATACGTTAACCAAAATTGGAGGTTTCGTTACTATTACTTCTAACCAATCCGTCAAATCTATATAATCCGCATATTCTTCGGTGCTTTGCCTACTGCAATTGTCAATTAGAACTATAGTTTGGTATTTTTGGCCTTCAAAATAGAGCCTTAAATTTAGCATCTTTACACTGTAGACGGTTTCTTTTTTTCTCTCTTTCTCTTTCTTGTCTTGCTAGTTTCCTACGGATTTGGTTTTTATCTACTACCTTGTCTTGGTTAGTTTTGTTCAGTAAATTAATATCTTCTAAAACAGCGGATACAATTTTAGCAGCCGACCTATTCGAGACATCTGTTAACACTAAAAGGACCAAAACTTTTACCTCCCTAGAAGTACCGAGCCGTCATGTTGACGGCTATTTAATTCCAAGAGATGTATATTATTTTTCTTTATATTTCTCTTATTTTAGCTTGAATTTAATCTGTTTAATCGACTAGGTTATGTTTTATGTAAGTTTTTCTCGTGACATAATACAGGGTGATCCACGAAACCCCGTCAATATGTTAAATATAATAATAATATCGGAAGTTCGCCCACAGGACAGTGACAAGAAAAATTAAAATAGAGGAATAATACTTGCATTCCTAAGTATGAAATCCTTTTTATACTAGTCACGTGATCACCCTACCTGCCCTGTAAACATTGGCTGGGCTACTTTTCTTTAGCACAGACCCTGTGTGTAATGTACCAAAATAATTAGTTTTATATCGAACTTTTTATTACATGGATGTGAATTTACATTTTCAATATATTTTTATTTCAACTTGCATGCACTGAACTCAAGACAGCAACACTTTTCTTGCGCTTACACTTGTGTACAGTGAGCGGATTTCCTGATTGATCTTCATATGCGTTTGTAGTGAACGTATCCTTTTCTTTCTCATTCAAGCACATTTTGGGAAATTCTCCTGTTTGGACGCAGACTACCAATCAAGGTCATCTGTTTCTTTTTCAAAGACTCTGCTCATTTTTAACCTGTAAGGAAAGTTATCGCAAGTAACATTCAGTCCTCTGTTGATAAAAGGATCCATCGTTTTCAGAACAATATATTCGCCTAATTGTAAGTCCCGACGTCGTTCTTAGTAGCTTTCCAAGTAGAGAAATACTTTTAGTTTATACCGTGACTTTACAACTGGAAGCAGTCAAATTTGTATCCAAATTTTTCAGGCTTGTTAGGCATACATTACATAAATTTACATCTCATCTTAGTAGAGAATAACTAACTGTTCATCCACACAATCACTGTCGTGGGTTTTATAGTGTTTGATACAATTCTCAATGAATAACTTCTACAGAGATGATGCCAAAGCAAACTTGTTTGCTTTTAGCCTTAAAGAGCGAGGACATTTTTCACCAAATAGAAGATACTTCATTATTTCAAGAAAGACCTTTCCTTCCATAATCTTTCTGTAAAACACTAGTCCATAGCTTACGTTCTATAGTTTCTTTACGGGTATATCTGAAGCTATACGAAATATCAATATTGCTAGAAATGAAACTGGTTCTGTAATTGACAGTAGCCATAGAGAATCTTGACGCTCTCTGAGCTTCAACAACGGTGCATTTCAGAACGTTTCTCAATATTGTTTCGTCTATGAACAAGCGAAAAGCGTGTCCCGTGAGCTCCTATAAAAATATTTGATTGATTACTTCTGGAAACTTCTGTATCTGTTTCCTTCCTCTTATCCGAAGAAGTAGCTTCAGAAACTGCATTCTCGCTACTACTGCTGTCTTCATCGAAGCAGTTTCCCTATTGTTTTTCCAAGCGAAATTGATTTTCACTCAAATCTTAGAAAGTACGTAACATTTTATCAGGTCTCATGTTGCTTTTGTAATTATTCATATGTACCTTCAAGGAAACTTTTATTTCTACAGAGAACAATGTTACCAACGAGATACGAACATAATTGAAGAAAAAAATATATTCAAAGAATTGCCATATATCTTTTTCATTACAGCGATTAAAAGCAGAAATAAAACATTTCAAATAGCAAACTCGTTGGAAAAAATAATGTAAAATATTTCAAAATTTATTATTTCCAACAGAGATACTACCATATAGCGAACAACCTATAAAACAGTCCACATCAACAGCAAAATATAGATTTTTAAATGAGGCAGTCAAATTGACGGGCTGGTCCTTCTAGGGGTATACAACAAAAATATGTATTTATTTAAAATAGACAAACAATGTTTATATGCTGCATCAAACCTCTCTTTAAAATAATAAAAGTCCTAAAGTATGGTTGCGTCAGTCAAAGAAATATATGAGATATAGAAAATTGTTTTACGTGATGCCGTCAAAATGACGGCTTGGTCCTTCTAGTGTTAAATATTTTGCGGTACTCATTTGTTTAGGGATCACTATTGTTTATTTATGTTTACTTTAGATTTTATTCTCTAAACGATAGATCCATGCGAACTCTTCATCGTCTGAATTCAGGGTGGAAGCACTTAATGTATGCTCCAAGTGCGGGATTGAGGCTAACGATTGTAACCCTCTTGTATTTGGTACCGCAGCATCATAATCAATCTGTGTGTCATGCTTTCTTTTGAGCCTATGGGTTCCTGCTTTATCTACATTGCCACTCATCATTTGTCTCTGATTTCTCTGATCTAATATGAGCTCCCACGTCGGTTTTAATTTGATTTATCACCCTTACAGGTTAATCTATCGCAGCATTTGCAAGAGAAATTATCAAATAACTTCTGAGCACCGTTCTTAAATTTCTTTAATTTGGCTCTTAATGGAGGTATTTTGTTTCTTAATGGGGTTAGTGATCGTTTTGCATTTTGAGTTGTAATTCAAAATCATATCCTTAATTCGAAGGCAAGATAATACAGGAAGAGAGGATCGCGGCAATATCGTTTCTAATTTATTTGAATTCAGCAATGTTGTGCCAGTGTTGTACATTTTGCATCCAGATGCGAAAAAGTGATAATCTCTTAAAGTTTGAGAGTTCTAAGCTGGGCTCAATACGAAAGATTTTCGTGTGTTAATATGGTAGTTATGAAAGTTAGTTAAGGTCTCAATAGTTATTTGCGTATATTAAAAGCATGTATTTCATGTTTTATGTATTAATAGTATTGTCTGGTAAAATGTTCTTATTACCTAAAATCATTTTTTTGAACAAAAAATTAGACAATTTAGGGCCACGGGGGCCCGGTTAAATATTGTTTGAAAATCAACATATTTGACATGGCTTCATTTCGTACCAATGCACAACTTTTGATAACTACTCAATACTGAATATCTGAAAAAAAAATTTCGGCCCACCCTAACGAATAAGCGGATTGTCAGATATTCAAAAGTCACTATTCTGGTATGGCCTCTAGGCGAGTGAACATATTTATACATTGGAACGAATAAACGGATTGTCAGATATTCAAAAGTCACTATTCTGGTACGTCCTCTAGGCGAGTGAACATATTTATACATTGGAATGAATAAGCGGATTGTTAGGTATTCAAAAGTCACTATTCTGGTATGACTTCTAGGCGAGTGAACATACTTATACATTGGAACGGATAAACGGAGGGTGAGATATTCAGAAGTCACTATTCAGGTATGGCCTCTACGCGAGTGAACATATTTATACATTGGAACGAATAAACGGAGGGTGTGATATTCAAAAGTCACTATTCTAGTATGTCCTCTAGGCGAGTGAACATATTTATACATTGGAACGAATAAGCGGATTGTTAGGTATTCAAAAGTCACTATTCTGGTATGACTTCTAGGCGAGTGAACATACTTATACATTGGAACGGATAAACGGAGGGTGAGATATTCAGAAGTCACTATTCTGGTATGGCCTCTACGCGAGTGAACATATTTATACATTGGAACGAATAAGCGGATTGTCAGATATTCAAAAGTCACTATTCTGGTATGGCCTCTCTAGGCGAGTGAACATATTTATACATTGGAGTGAATAAGCGGATTGTCAGTTATTCAAAAGTCACTATTCTGGTATGGCCTCTAGGCGAGTGAACATATTTATACATTGGAACGAATAAACGGAGGGTGAGATATTCAGAAGTCACTATTCTGGTATGGCCTCTAGGCGAGTGAACATATTTATACATTGGAACGAATAAACGGAGGGTGAGATATTCAGAAGTCACTATTCTAGTATGTCCTCTAGGCGAGTGAACATATTTATACATTGGAACGAATAAGCGGATTGTTAGGTATTCAAAAGTCACTATTCTGGTATGACTTCTAGGCGAGTGAACATACTTATACATTGGAACGGATAAACGGAGGGTGAGATATTCAGAAGTCACTATTCTGGTATGGCCTCTACGCGAGTGAACATATTTATACATTGGAACGAATAAACGGAGGGTGTGATATTCAAAAGTCACTATTCTAGTATGTCCTCTAGGCGAGTGAACATATTTATACATTGGAACGAATAAGCGGATTGTTAGGTATTCAAAAGTCACTATTCTGGTATGACTTCTAGGCGAGTGAACATATTTATACATTGGAACGAATAAGCGGACAGTCAGATATTCCAAAATCACTTTTGCGATATGTAGGGTCATGAAATGTGTAAACCCATTGAAATATCAAATTCCATTTTGTCTTCACGATCACTATACATTCTTCTCTTCTACCGACGCTTGAAAATAAAAATGAACAAGTAAATTTCGTTTTACAGTGTGAAATTACATTAGTCTTCCAAACTGTGCAAATGCAATACTGAAACTGAAGGTATAACAATACTGTGACTTCTGGTTACAATAGAGGGAAAAAATGAAATATGGAATGCGTTCTACCGACATGGAGCCATCTATATCAGATGTTGTTTCTCGCTATTTCTTACAATTGTACTACGAACATCGTTCAATAAGTACTTAGAAAAAGGTAAAAAAAATCATTTTGTGTAGATTTTTTCCCTTTTTAGCATAGTCTCCTTTTAGCTCGAGACTACAATGTTCCCTGAACAATATAGGAGTATTAGTTAAACAGAAATTAAAATACAGCGTGGTCCGGAAGTGGGCGTACCCCTAACTGGTGTTTTCTGACGATTTTAGGTTTTACCCACATTTGTTTGATAACATTGCTTGGCATTGTCTGGTAACATTGCCTGGCACGGTATCAAAGACACTGTTGTGATACAGCAGGATGAAGCACCAGCACACTTCACGATTCACGTGGGCAATTAGACGTTTCCTGGCCGCTTGATTGCAATAGGTTGTCCATCTTCACCAGCTCCCTTTGCCTGGCCTCCAAGGAGTCCCAATCTGACGACACCAGACAATGCTCTCAGGAGTTTCATAAAGCAACAAGTAAGAAACACTCGACCCACTTCCTGACCACCCTGTATAAGTGTAAATCATTTTGGTCTATGATTTGTCAACTATACTAATATCGACATCTTGTTAAGTGTCACAATGAAGAGCTTTTTATGGCGATATTCTTCACTGTCCGTCTCAATGTTAGTAGGTGGCGTGATTTTCGTTCAGCATCAATTTCTAGGTTTACAAAATGATTTGTTATCTTCATTTTTTAAAAAAGAACTATGCATGAATTTTTATATTGACGCTTATCATTTTGCCTAATTCTGTAAGATCTATCAATTGGTACATGTCTGAATTTTAGAGAGAAGTTTTCCCGTTAAACAAATAATATTGTACAACATACACATATTGCAAAGTTATTCATATTTACATATAGTGGTAATAGGTATTACATAAAATGTTGCACCCCTTTTATTTGTTCGTGTGCAATATAACCCTAAACATTACAACTGCCTCTGCTTACATTGAACCACTAGCAACAGTGTGAGGCCAAACACGCCAATAAACAGCCTCAGTTCCTTCTAGCACAAGTAGCGTCAGTCGTAACGATAAAACGTGGTCGTGCTGTGTTACCTAAATTGTTGTCAGCACATACGTATACATCTCCGCTAAATTCGTCTTGTACACAGTTTCCTTTTTCTACGCATATCATACTTCATTTTCGATTTTTTTAATAGGTATATGTGCTGCCTATGGAAATTTGCAGTCCTGGGCCGGGGGCCCTGTAGCCTGTGCAAAAGTATGGGCTTGGTGTTACACTTTATTAGAACCTTTTCTTTTCTTCATAGTGCATTTTTTTAAAATTGAAATCTTTGAGTTTTACGTCCCACTCTAGGCTAAACCAGACGATTGATGGACTGTATAACACAAACGCTGGTTCGTTCTGTAATAATTGGTTTAATAATATTATGAATATTTTTTTAAATTCCCGAGTTAAAATAAAATGCACCTCCAACACTACGATGATGCAGCTATAGGTTACGTGCACACTCATAGATTGCTATTATACTCAATTTCAACAAGTACCTACTCGACTTGATTCTTCCTCTAGAGCTAACAAGTTACATTGATCAAACATCTTTTTAAAAAAACCAAGCAATTTAAATAAACAAGCTAGGACTAAACATAGCCCCCACCCTTGAACGATTCAGTTCAAGATACACACAAAAATGAATTAGTACAATATTTGAAATGAACTATAAAAAGTAAAACAAAATAGCACAATGATGTTCAGGTTTTGAGGTACTCAATTTTTGATCCAAATGATTGTAAGGCATTAGAAAGTTCTCTTACTGTAAGTGGACCAGTGTGTTTGTTTCCTTGTGAAACATGACAATTATTAATAAAGCTCTTACAATATGCATCAATTCGCTCAAGTTTCACCAACGATGAACACCTGTTAACAATTGCGGTATCAATATGAACATGCATAGACACTATGTGTTTTCTTTTCTGTTGATTGACTAACTTTGAATCCACTGTATATTCATTGCTTTCTGGGAGAATGGGGTTTTTGAATCACTCTGGGCCTGAGAAGCATAAGTGATGTGCAAGTAAGCCAGAAGGTAATAAACCTTGAGAACCACAGTCTGCTATATTATTCTTTGAATCCATTTTGAGCCACTTCACGGATGGCAAAAGAGTTTGAATCTTTACTTCTCGATTCGCGACAAACACTTTCCATCTGCTTGAATCCGAATTCAGCCACGATAACACAACAGTTGAGTCAGAATAGGCAATTGCATCATGCACTTTCAAACGTAATGAATTTAATATGAGATTCATCATTTCAGCTAATAGCAATGCACCACAGAGCTCTAATTGTGGCAAAGACACTTATTTGATTGGAGCAACCTCCGTTTTTCCCATAACAATGTTCACACTCACTTGGTCGTCTTGAGATACAGACTTCATATATACCACTCTACAATAGGCCTTTTCGGAAAAATCACAAAATCCTATTAACTCTCTTCTCGTAGCTTGAGTGACATTGATACACCTGTTGATCTTGATGTTTTTCAATAAAGAAAGCTCTGAGTAGTAATTCCTCCATTTTCTCAAAATCCATTTGGGAACTGGACTATCACATTCTAAATTTAGCTTCCACATTTCTTGCAATCATATTTTTGCAATAATAGTGGTGAGCGAAATTAAACCTAATGGATCGAACACCTTTGCACTTTCTGATAAAATATTACGCTTAGTGACAACTGACTTAACTGATACAAGATTGACATGATACGAAAATACATTATTTGATGGATACCACTGAATTCCTAACGATTTCACTGAACTACTACTATCAAAATCTAAACTACTTGTTACTTGTTTAAAATGAGAAGGTACGGAGTCCATTATGTTGGTACTGTTGGATGTCCATTTTCTCAGTTGAAAATCTCCTTTCTGCAACAATGCACTTAGTTATTCTCGTAACTGAATTGTTTCACTAACTGAGTTGGCACCACTGATCAAGTCATCAACAAAAAAGTCTTGCATTACTACAGCTGCTGCAATAGGAAGTAGTGATGGGCAAAACAATTCTACTAAAATGAAAATACACAGTTCAGATTGGTTGGCGTTATCCGTTTATTGTCACGTAGCCTACATATAGCAGAAATCAAACGCTTGCTGCCGCCGTTCCTCGAGGTCGAGCGGGTGATGGATTTAATATTGTGAACGTTTATGGTATTTCTGGAACAGTTAACAGGCGTTCTCGTGATCATTTTTATAACGAGGAAATTGTGCAGATTTTACCAGATAATTGTGGTCCTATTATTATGGCTGGTGACTTTAATGTACTTGAACGACAAATCAATACCACTGGCATCTTCTACCGTGGTGTCACTTTTAGCCTCCTTATCCAACAGTTGCGGCTCAGGGAGGTGTGGTGGCAACATTGGAGGCCCCTAAATTTAGTTTTAGTATAGTCATATGATGTCCAGGTTTGATAAATTTCACATAACGTCTTCTCAGTGTTCAAATATATTTGAAACGGACGTGCGTCCAGTTTCATTTAGCAACCATGCAGCAGTTTATTGTCTTCTTAAAATTCCGACAGATGTCTCGCATACGCATGATAGAAGTTACTGGAAATTAAATGCTCAGCTTCTCCATCCAGCTACGATTAGGAATGATTTTCATCAACGTTGGCAATTTTGGGTAAATCAACGATGTTACTTTTCGACTGTCTCTCAATGGTGGATTTCTTACGTTGAAACCAACATAAAACGTTTTTTTCAAATGGCACGGAAAGGGAATTAAGCGCGAGACTTATCAGACATTAGAATATTACTACACTGCCTTAAACGATCTCTGGTCTCAACCTAGCAGCCCTCAAAATCTCAGTCATATTCATAGGGTTAAAGTGTAGATTACACGAATACAACTTCGGGCTTTGGAACGCTATCAGCTGGCTTCCACATCTGAATCATTTTGTAAATCTGAACGCATCTCCTTTTCCCACTATATTCAATCGCAGAAGCGACGTCAACAGAACTACGCTGAAGCTTTTACGGTGCATAGTGCTGGCGAAGTTACGGATCTTAATGATCTTAAGACTCATGTCTATGGACATTTTTCTTCGTTACATCGTCCTGGTGAAATCAATGCTACTGCACTAGAGACATATTTCCCGGAGTCAATGTGTCAACTGTCTCCCGACGTAAACCAACAATTAATGGCGGACATTACTCCAACGTATGTCCGAGATGCATTGAGTACATGTAAAGACCGGAAGAGTCCCGGTCCAGATGGAATAATTTATGAATTCTATGTCGCCTATTGGGATATTGCTGGAGCGGAGTTATGCTACTTTCTGAACTCTTAAGGCATCGGAATTTCATTAAAATCAAGGTGTCATTGTCATCATACCTAGAAAGAACTGTCCGATGACCATAGACAACTACCGTCCTATCACGTTACTCAATACTGACATGAAACTTTTCTCTAAAGTTTTAGCAAGACACTTGAGACTTGTTTGTCACGAGATTATTAGTGATTTCCAGACAGCAATTCATCCCACCAAGAATGTGTTTTCTGCTCTTAGCAAGATCCTTGACATCACTGAATATTTTAAATTTAAACGCATTCCTGCATGTTTATTATCAGTGGACTTCCAAAATGCTTTTGACCTTTTATCCCATGACTATCTCTACATTGTTTTACGAAGTTTCCTGATTCGTTTATTGACCTGATTCGTGCGCTGTACTCGTCAGCCACATCCCGTGTGCAAATAAATGGCCACCTGACATTTCCCTTTTCGATAGGTGGTGGAGTAAGACAAGAATGTGCTCTATCTGTGTATTTATTTAGTTTAGCACTTGAACTTCTGTTCTATCATTTAATGTCTATGCCCTCGTCAGTGGATCATGATTTTCAAACTATCAACCTTCAAGGTTCTGCTGATAATGTGACACTTCTCTTCACTACGAATGAACAGTTTGCGCATATTGGACAATGTCTACAGACTTTCGTAGAGGTGAGTGGTGAAAACATTAATATAAGTAAATCGACGTTATTATTATATAATGCTTCCATGGTCCAGTCACCCTTTTCTACTAACCACCATTATCTGACAGACTTTAAAATACTTGGTATTGCCTTTACAGTTCGAGCTGATGTACTGACAGATACAATTTGGGACCCTATTCTTCAGAAATTATGCCTACTTAGTGCAGACAATAAATGTCGGAGTTTTAATTTGATCCAACGCACCTGGTTTGTTAATACATACATGCTTTCTAAAGTGTGGTACGCAGCTCAGATCTTTCCTCTGCTGAATGTTATGCGAGGAAGATTGACTTTCTCATAGGCTGGTTTCTGTGGACTAGATTTTATTTTCGACTCCCACGACGTGTTTCGTATTGCTCATATTTTAAAGGCGGATTACAAGTTACTAATGTGAGACAAAAATGCAAAGCTCTTTATATGCGTAATGGATTGAAGTTATTTTTTGATTCTGAAACACACATCGCAATTGATATCGTGCTGGACTGTTTCATTAACTGAAAATAATCCGCCATACATTCGCTTTTTTACTCATTGCCCTACATCTGTACGGGAACTCATTTCTGCATGAGCATATGTCCCACCGTTACCCGAGGCTTGCACCATGTTCACAAAAATGTATGTCGCTTTAGTCAACAGTGTTGTGTGTCCTTCTGTACCCCGAATTTGTAATAAGTTTCCCACCTATGATTGGTATGTGATCTGGCGAAATGTGCACAACAAAATTTTATCTTCGGACATTCGTAGTCTTTGGTTGAGCTTTATTCATGACTTACACTGTACCAATGAACGGCTTCATACTATTCGTCGCTCTGAATCTCCTAATTGTGTGCACTGCTTTCGATTGGACACTCTTTTGCATCGTGTGTCAGACTGCCCTGATACGACTAGCATCTGGACCTCATTATGTGTATTACTTGCAGTGATCTGTCGTAAACCCGCTAACTATTTTGACCGCTATATACTTGTCTTTTCGGACTATGTGTGGTATCCCTATACAAAATTCAATGCCGTTAATTGGCTTATCGGGCATACTATCTATTATACTATGTCGTCTACGCCAATGTGTACCGTGGAGGAATATTATTTGTTCTTAAACAATGCTCGTCATCAGACTTTTCATATGACCAATCTGAATAAAACATCTGCTAATTTTCTCAGAGTGATCCTGTAAGCTTCCATAGTATACTTGTCTGATGTAACATGAGTGTTTGACATGTACTAGTAATTACAGTTCAATAGACGTATTTTTAAAAAGCGGGCTTGCGCTACGGGCTTGGAAAGAAATTATTTTCGGCGTGGGTTCAAACCCGGTCCAAAGAAAGTTTTTTACTTTCTTTTTTAAATTTTCATAACATTTTTAATTAAAATAAGATGAAAATAATACTCAAAAATTGATTTATTTACTTTTGTGCAGATAAGTAGTAGTAGTAGTAGGAATAGTAGGCCCTAGTAGTAGTAGTAGGAACAGGTTAAAAGCCCCGCAGGGCTCGTTTTGTTCCAACTTGACTCCCATGATATAAATTTTGTGACCAACCAACAGCTAGCTACGGTAGCGTGTAAAACAGCTGGCTAGGGTAGAGCGCGAAAAACATACTTCCGAGAGTATTACTTTCCCGAGCGGGTCGTATACCTACTCGAGTTGTTTCTTCTTCTTCTACAGCTAACAGGTTACATTGAGCAAACATCTTTTAACAGAAGTAAGCAATTTAAATAAACAAGTTAAAACTAAACAATGATGATGATAAGAAATGAATGAAATGGTGGAATGAAGAAAGTGGGAGGAAACAGGAGAACCCCGAGAAAACCCAGGCACACGGTGTTTGTCCACCACAAAGTTCAATTGGGTGTCGAACCAGGGACCCATGCACCAGAGGCGAACGCTCTACTACTGAGTCATCCCGGCCCCTTTTTCTTTTTTAAGAAAATCAAGCTAGCATGTTTTTGTGTATTTAATATTTTAATAATTCTTTTAAATCTTTCCAAAAGCCACGTTATAGGATTCTTTCTCTATACGAATTGCAGTATATGTATTAGGTATTAGGAGATGTTTATAGGGACCGGTATTAGGATGTTTTGGTAAGATCATTAGATGAACAAGTTAGAATCGTCCTCTATAGAATTGTTTGTTTGTTAAAGCTTAGCATCTCTTCTCAGCACCCAGGCTATATGAATCATGGACCTACAGTTTATTATTGTAGAGTCCGAAGCACCATAATGCGTCCAAATGCTCTTCCACCTTGAATTGAACTCGGAATCAGTACACTAAAGCTGCGAGCCTTAGCCACTAAACTAGCGAGAAGAAAACCAACCTTCCTACATATCGAAGAGCATCATACAATTATTTTTCTTTCATTTTCGATTCTTCGAAAGAAAATAAAAATTTCTTGTTTTAGTTTCCATTTGGAGGTTGAGGTATTTTTATAACGAATCCCCAATTTTCTCCAAGTGATAATTAATTCAGTTGACATCACATGCTCTCACACACACGCAGCCACATCCACACGTATCCGTGGAAGCTTTTGTAGCAGTATTTATTGTATCAAAAGTGCTTTTAACGGATTATTTTGCAATACGGATAATGATGATGGGGATAGCCCATTAGCATTTCCATGCACGTTCGTTTATAATGTATTGTCTGTAATTAGAGGTTAAAGCACCATATACGTTTGCTTCTACATTGATTAGAATGTAGAAACGAAACGAGACTGTGATTGTATGCTACATAGACTTCGGTTTATATTGGATGCGAGACACACATATACATACATACATACAAACAGAGACTATAGTCATGAATTATCAAGCACATACATCGTTAAGTCCGACAGGCATCCCGAGAATACCAGGTCAGTAAGGTCACTGCTAAATATATAACGAGTCTGGAGTACGCAAATTCTCTATATTTACTTTCATTAATTCTTGTAATTAGGTATGAGAGTTTCGGAATTTTAAAAGGAATATACGATTAGACCTTTATAACAAAATTCTTCAATTCAGTGCCTATAGGGTGAAAATTTATCATTAACACTCTTTATAAAATGGAAATGCAGTAAATGTCTGAATCTACCGCAAACAGTACTACTTTGTATGAGGCAGGGATGTCATAGGATTTTTTGATATTTTACCCAAGGGGATGCAAAAGACCAGATACAAATATTCACACACACCTTGCTACACAGCGCACATTGAACAACGTTAACTAAGGTCGGCGTTTATTCAACTCAAGCAAGTGAAGGAGCGCTTACATTTTTCAGTAAGTTTTACGTTGTTTGACACATTTTGTACTATAGGTTTTTATTTTCTCCAAACAATTTATTTCATTATTTTTCTTAATAAATAAAAGAAATTATACTCCTGGACACCGATTTATTGATTAATGCGAAGAAAACTTATTTTTTATATTAGAGAAATTGTTTCTTACACATTGTTAACAATCCAGAAAGACAAAATGCAACAGGTTTCGTGTTTATCTACTATCTAATCGACACTATGATCTTCCGTTCAAGAATAATTTAGTTTTAGTATCTTAGCCTTCGAATATCTACACTGTCTCGATTGCCTCGCAGTTTCGATTGATCGCGATATACTGACGTCAGAAACAAAAGCTAATGCAAATTAATGAAATGAGAACCCCAAGTGGTTCTTAATTTCGATGTTTTACGAGTAGTTTTGAATGTATCGTATACAAAAGGATGTAGAACTGTTGAGAGATACAAAATCTTTATTAAAATATAATTAAAAGATGTATAACTGATTTAAGATTTTGTCCAGGAAATGAGGGGAGGAGCGTGTGTAGTCCTGCCCCCCCCTTCCGCCATCATATAATCCTTCCAAAACAATTTCAGTCGTTTGTACTTCGTTTGTTCCCATTTGCTCCACAGTAGCTCCGTTTGCTCCCCTACCGTTCCCGAGAAAATGTAACATTAAAGTGTGGGGGAAGAACAACGTCGTTCCAGTCCTTCGTTTGCTCCCATTTTTTCGCAGTTTCTCCGTTTGCTCCCCTACCGTTCCCGAGAAAATGTAACATTAAAGTGTGGGGGAAGAACAACGTCGTTCCAGTCCTTCGTTTGCTCCCATTTTTTCGCAGTTTCTCCGTTTGCTCCCCTACCGTTCCCGAGAAAATGTAACATTAAAGTGTGGGGGAAGAACAACGTCGTTCCAGTCCTTCGTTTGCTCCCATTTTTTCGCAGTTTCTCCGTTTGCTCCCCTACCGTTCCCGAGAAAATGTAACATTAAAGTGTGGGGGAAGAACAACGTCGTTCCAGTCCTTCGTTTGCTCCCATTTTTTCGCAGTTTCTCCGTTTGCTCCCCTACCGTTCCCGAGAAAATGTAACATTAAAGTGTGGGGGAAGAACAACGTCGTTCCAGTCCTTCGTTTGCTCCCATTTTTTCGCAGTTTCTCCGTTTGCTCCCCTACCGTTCCCGAGAAAATGTAACATTAAAGTGTGGGGGAAGAACAACGTCGTTCCAGTCCTTCGTTTGCTCCCATTTTTTCGCAGTTTCTCCGTTTGCTCCCCTAACGTTCCCGAGAAAATATTAATTTAATGTCGGGGGCCAGGACAACATGATCTCAACCCCCCACCGAATAGCGGAGATGAACGGATGTTGACATTCTTTTTTACTTCGTTTGCTCCCATTTGTTCCGCAGTACCTACGTTTGCTCCCCTACAGTTCCCGAGAAAATGGATTTTGAAACTGGGGGGCCAGAAAAAAGTGGTTCCAGACCCACGAATTAAAAACAATCACAGAGAGGAACAGATGTTCACATTCGTTTACACTTCGTTTGCTCCCATTTGCTCCGTAGTACCTCCGTTTGCTAACTTACTGTTTCCTAGAAAAGGAACATTAAAGTGTGTGTGTGTGGGGGGGGCAGAACAACGTCGCTCCAGTCCCCCCACCTAACTAAAAATAATCGCTGAGGGGAACGGATGTTGACATTCGTTTGTACTTCGTTTGCTCCCATTTGCTCCGCAATTTCTACGTTTGCTCCCCTACAGTTCCCGAGAAAATGGATTTTTAAACTGAGAGGCCAGAAAAAAGTGGTTCCAAACCCACGAATTAAAAACAATCACAGAGAGGAATAGATGTTGACATTTGTTTATACTTCGTTTGCTCCCATTTGCTCCGTAGTACCTATGTTTGCTAACTTACCGTTTCCGAGAAAAGGGAAGTTTAAAGTGGAAGCCACAACAACCCCCCACCCAACTATAAATAATGGCAGAGAGAAACTAATGGTGGCATTCATTTGTACTTAGTTTACTCCCATCTGTTCCGCAGTTTCCACGTTTGGAGCAAACGAAGTAGAAACGAATGTCAACATCTGTTCCCTTCTGCCATAGTTTTTATTTGGTTGTGAGGGGCCTGGGACGACGTTGTTCTGGCCTTCCCACTTTAATATTCCATTTTCTCGGGAACAGTAACCGAGCAAACGAAGCTACTGCGGAGCAAAAAGGAGCAAACGAAGTAGAAACGAATGCCACAATCCCTCATCTCTGCGATTATTTTTAGGTGGCTGAGGTGCTGGGATAAGTTTGTTCTGCCCTTACTTTAAAGTTCAATTTTCTCGCGAACGATAGTTCAGCAAACGTGGAAACTGTGGAGCAAATGGGAGCAAACGAAGTAGTAATGAATACCACCATCCACTTCTCTCTGCCACAAAGTGGAGGGAGTAGGGAAGATGTTCTGGCCCCCACTTTAAAATTCCATTTTCTTGGGAATGGTAAGGAAGCTAACGGTGAAACTGCGGACCAAATGGTAGCAAACGAAGTACAAACGAACGCCACCATTCATTCTTCTGTCCCATTATTTTTAGTTGGGTGGGGGACTGGGACTATGGTGTTGTGGCTCCCCATTTTAAAATTTTGTTTTCTCAGGAACAGTATGGGAGTAAGTGGAGCAAATGGAAGCAAACGAAGTACAAACGAATGCCACCATCCGTTCCCCTCAGCGATTATTTTTGGGTGGGTAGGGGGCTGGAACGACGTTGTTCTGCCCCCCCTTACGTTAATGCTCCATTTTTTCTGGAACGGTAAGGGAGTAAACGGAGCTACTGTGGAGCAAATGGGAGCAAACGAAGTACAAACGACTGAAATTGTTTTGGAAGGATTGCGTGATGATGTGGATACCAGGACTATACATGTAGGGGAGGACGGATTTCAATACACTGGGAATGAGAAGTAGTATTACAAAAGTACTGTAAACCTATATTTAGCCCAACGCCTTCCCCCTAAAATCAACACTATAAGCAATATAATTGGTTAGTTAAATTTGAGCTTAGCGTCCATTTCAGCATAGAGACTACATAAGGAAAGGGTCTTGAGCATAACATGGTATCTGAACTACGTAGTTACATGAGATCCTACCGGAAATTGTAATATTTCTTTTTGTGTTTTATATATTTGTAGTTATTTTTAAATACAACTGCCCCTGTTTCTAATTAAATTTATTCCACGTTAGTATGTGAAACCATTGACTGTATGTGTTTGTTATATATAGATTTTGAATATCACACTTCTTACTTTTACTTCTAAAAGTCGTAAAATCTTCGTTATTTTTATTTCTGAAAAATCTGCAACCCTTATGTGCGCTACTCGTTAAAAAGAAGACAAACAGCGAAATGGAATCTGCTAGTAAAAAGATCTTTTTTGCACTATATAAATAAGTAAGCTATTGCGTAAAGACATGACGGTCGGATAAGTCTTAACACTCAAAATTTAATATATCTTTTTACCATATATCGAGGTTTACACATGAAATTATTGATAATTTACATTTTGTTGTGAACCTGACAATACAAAGATCAAGCGGAACCATATCTGCGCCAATGTAGCTAATTCTTCATAACTATTTATATTGTTTAAAATAGTTTAAAATTTCAATTTACAACAGGAAAATTTGAAAATAATGAAATGAAATCTTTGAGTTTTACGTCCCACGGTTGTGCCGGTTATGCCGGTTAGGCTAAAGGAGACGGTGATGATGAGTAATAAATGAAATGATGGAATGAAGAAAGTGGGAGGAAACGGGAGAACCCCGAGAAAACCCACGCACACGGTGTTTGTCCACCACAAAGTTCATTTGACGGGGGCTGAGATCGAACCCGGGACCCCAAGCACCAGAGATGAACGTTCTGCCACTGAGCCACCGCGGCCCCAACAGGTAAATTTGGATTTAAGAAGGGTGATGTTACTATTGATATAAGAAGGGTAACTATTGATATTACTTTTCGTATCTAATGCATTTTTTTAAAACTTATAACGAACTCAGTGAAATAACTTGACACTAGAGCTGCGACATTCAATTTATATAATAACCTGCAACGGTTAAAAGGAAGAAATGAAGAAACAATTTGTTTCGACTGAAAAGAAAAACTGTAATTCACTATTATTAGCAACAAACCAAATACCATTTAGTACCATAACAAGAATTTCAGGAATGATCCAAAAATTGCGATCTTGTCCAATAATTAGTTTTAGGTTCAGAGACAACAAAATTTTTGAACGTCCCTTAAATCGATTTTTCGTATCTTTTCCGGAATAAGCAGATCATGCTGAGTTAAGTGATAGTTTGGGTTTGGCTACATTAGCAAGGGCGCCGATTTCTCTGTAAATTTGGGGGGACCCGTTCAGATGCAGAAAACATACGAGGGCTAGTCAAGAAAGACTTGGACTGATTTTTTTTTCTAGGCAATTTATTATTACTCAGCAACAGGCACATGATCCTTTTCAAAGTAGTCCCCGCCCATTTGAATGCACTTTTTCATTCGAGTCTTCCAGTTCTCAAACACGTGTCGCAGGCCATTCTTTGAGAGGTCCTTCAAAACCGCCTCCGATGCCTTCAGAACCTCGGAATTATCGGAGAAGCGGCGTCCACGCAGTCTGGATTTTAGGGCAGGGAATAGAAAAAGTCGCACGGTGCGGTAGGCGTCTCCACCATCCTCAAACCTTTGCAACAGCTCCCTGCAAGTCTCCACTCGAACGGCCTTCTGCTCTGGTGTCAGGAGTCGCGGAATCCATCGCGCACACACTCGGCTTATGTGGAGGTGGTCATGCAAAATTTTGAAGGCACTGCCATGAGATATGCGTAGTGCGGCTGCCAGATCGTCGATACTGATGCGGCGATCTTCTCTAACAATGACTGCTGCCGTGGTAATGTTCACCTCAGTAACAGCTGACGCTGATACACCTGGTCCACCAGCTTTCGTGATTGTCATTCGACCCTCTTTAAACTCTTTGAACCACCAGAACACGGTACTTCGTGGCAGAGCGTCATCTTTGTAGGCTGCTCTCAATATTCCTCGAGTTTCTGTTGCACTTTTCCCCAGGCGATAGCAGAACCGTATAGCTGCAAATTGTTCATCTCGTAATGACTCCATTTCTTCTACAGGCGACTTCTAGAGGCGGCGCAGAACATCACCTGCAATAAAAAGTCGTGGTTACCAAACATGCAATGATTCCTTAACAGCATTTTATATATATGCACAGCAAGACCCACCCTACTTGTATGCCAAACTATGAAGCTCCAGCGTTAACAGAACTGCCGGGAAAAAAATCAGTCCAAGTCTTTCTTGACTTGCCCTCGTACTTTGAAAGGACATCGTAGTGATCCACAGAGGAAAATGAAATGCGATTACAGTTTCAAGCAATAAAAAAAATTAAAAAAACGGTAGGCCTTCCAAGTTCAAAGAAACAATGGCTCGGTGTCTTGACAGTAAAGGGGAGTACTTGGAAAGAATAGTTGTTGAAAGTCTGTAAAGTGAGCAATAAAGAAGAACAGCAAACGTTCGGTCTTTAATTGGCATATATCTCGTTTGTCGTCACAGCGATTATTTCATATAAAAATTAACTGATAGCTAGAGCAATTATCTTGGTTTACCATCCACTGCCCCTTGTAGAAACACAAATTTCTTCATGACGTTGCGCATCACTTGTTCCGTATATAACAGCCTTCATGATTATCTTGTTAGGGACTGAGTTTTTTTCTGTAAATACAATAGCTATAACTATTTTCTATCCTAATTATTTGTCCTACGGTACTAAGAGTAACATAGAAGATGTATTTACTTATAAAAGTTATTAAAACACAATTTGTGAAAAAGAAGTATGTATAAATTGAAAATGAGTTGCGTTTTCTTTTACTTTGCGGCATTAGTCCTTCAAGATCCTTAAATTATATTATCTTTACATAAAAGCTTCTGTTTAACAATATGCTCTCTTGACCGTACAACAATCTGCCATATTTCTATTTTACTCCTTTTTGGAAAACACATTTCTACTTACCATTTTTCCTGGCAATGACTTTCCACTCAAGCTTTTTCCGATTATTTTCGTTAAATTCCTTTTCCTATATCTGGAAACATAGAAAACTTTAAATAGTGTAAGGTAATATTAAAATTTAAAAGAACGCTCGGAAGCAATGGACAGGTTAACAAAATAATAATCATCATAATAATTCTGGAATCATTGGTAAATTCACTTAGCACCAATTGAGAAACCTTTATGCCCTGTGGTCCCCAGTAGTCGCTTTACTTTAACATAGTTATTTGCTGAAAGCAAATGTATTATTCCACGTATTATTGTTGTAAATATCATATAACAAGAAATAATGATGAAACCTTTTCCGGCATATTTCAGTGACGGAAATCTATTCTAGGAGTGCTGAATTTTAAAATGAACTGATTCCCAAAAATATTTACAACTATTTTGCAAAGTTGATTTCAGGCCTGAATATCAGTTTAAAAGCATTTTTAAGCCGTGCCTATGGTATATATATATATATTTTTAATTGCATCAAAACGATGTCTGATTATTTAAGAACATTTTTTAGCCTACCTAAAAATTCTTAACAACAACACTCGCTAAGTTCTTACAGGTTGTAGAGGACAAAAAAACCTTACAAGAAAAGGAAGTTCCCAGTGGATATACGGTAAACAAACGCGCCTTTGGCGCTGAACTCTCAGTTTCGATTCCAACTGGAACCTCATATGGTTCCTATTTCCACATTAAGTTGTACGTACCTCTACGCCTCATATAACCTTGCTGCAATACCATAATTTAGAACTTTTCCTGTGGGGACAAGCACTATTACTTGGGCCCCCTATAAGAAAAATGTGAAGCTCGCTCCCATATAAAACATGAAACATGAAATTTGGTCTCTTCTTAGAGTTTAAACCATTAATAAGTCTTTTTATTACTTCTAGGTGCCAAAGTTGGTGTTTTACAGAAGTGGGGCCCAGATTACATTTGTGCTTCATCTTAAGGGACATATTTTGGTTAGCTGTTGTTGCAGTTGCGGCACCTTAAATTATTATCAATTCTTCTGAAAATGGTAGAGTGTGACCATTCTGTACTTCACTAGTTAAATAGACGGGATAATCTTTGACATAACTTAAAGCCGTAACACATATATTTACTACAAACTATAAGCACCCGTTGTTGTCGGGTCTTAACTCAGAGCTTGAATAAAAAGAGTAAGGACACGTCATTGCCCACTCTTAATTCAAAACATTGATTAAAATAGTGAAAAGTCTTTACTCCATTCCCCGGTTTTTATCCTTCGCTATTATATAGACCCACATACTCGTAAAGTAATGGGGGTTGCATACACGCACGGCGTTATCAGCGACCGCGAGATAGGTGCATGAGTTTTGGTATACATTTTTACCCTCCCAAAATCTGACTCTGGGGCCGAAAAAAAAAAGGCTTCGTACAGAAATAAATCGAGTGAAGATCTATCAGTGTACAAACTTTGGTGCTTCTAGGTTACTTCTTCCTATGCGAAAAGCTTATGACAGACAGACAGAAACATTATTTTATTATATTAGTGTTCCAACCTGAGGGGCGTGAAGAGCTAGCAACAGGGACGCAAGCTATGACAGAAATAAAATGTGAAACTCGGAGTAAAACATAATTTGTAATAAGTATTTACATTCTAGCTTTAGCAAACTTCAAAACGCTACATGTTGGAGGTTTTGTCTTTCCTATTCCTATTCGAGAGTCCTAGTTTATTAAAAACTAAATAATTATGCATGTTATTTTTTTCTTTCAAAATCATCAAATATGAGTACACAATGCTATTCCACTGTATAAGATGGAGCTCTAAAACTTCTCTGAGGAAAAAAATCAGTGATGGTTGACATTCCTTTTGCTTTATAAGTTTATTGATATTCGGTGATAAGTTCAATAAAGATAAGTATGTTCCTATTTCTACCTTGGAGTTTGAGATTTAATATTTCGAAAAAATATCAGAAAGATATGAAAGAGAAAATACAAATATGTCATTAGTAAAAGAGGTATACCGTTCATCTTCTTCTACACTTGGGAGAAATATTTCCACATCTGACGTAAGCTCATACAGCCTACTTAACATATTACCTTTAGAAAACCAACGAACTTCGCTATGGAAAAGTAAAGTTTTATGTTCAGCACTGATGTGATCACACAAGGCCTCAATGAAACGAATATTCATTGCATTTGACTTTACAAAATTGACAACTTTAATAGCCAATGATAACGTCTGTTTCAGGTTCTCCGTTTAGTTTTATCCTGCTAAGGTTTGAGTATAAATTAAGCAGTGCAAACAATAGAATTTTTGTTCTTTGCCAGCTTTATAAATCCAAACCGCGAATCTAACATTGCTGAAGCTCGATTTGTACACATTCCTACAACACTGCCCCAAGATAAATCATCTTCGGAGAAAAGAAACATCAGAACTTTCAAATAATGTCTGTAAACTTCTTTTCAAAACATATACGTATTTCTTCCATTGGCCTCTTTTCATTTACGAAACGACAGTACACTATTAAATGACAACAATGGAGATATTTTAGCTTTTCAACTACCTGATCTTTTAAATGTAGCTCCATTTCGTCAATTCTACGTTTCACAGTACTGTCTGGAAACGCTATTTTGTCATTTTTTCTTGTTATCTTGTTCAAGTACAATTTTGGTTTGCTCAGGTATGCAAGATTTCATAAGAGTCTCACTAATAGTATAGT
Source organism: Thermobia domestica (assembly GCF_964235325.1). Taxonomy (NCBI): domain Eukaryota; kingdom Metazoa; phylum Arthropoda; class Insecta; order Zygentoma; family Lepismatidae; genus Thermobia; species Thermobia domestica. The sequence goes on along the minus strand of NC_137465.1, from coordinate 168,779,845 downwards.
TTTTTTTTATCTTTGACTATTAAAAAAGAAATTCACATGATGTTTCCACCACCTTCTCATTTCGCTCGTAAGAAGTTCAACTTCATACGTTACAACGAGTTTCTTTTCACAATAAAAACATAAAGCTTTGGATTTTGGTTTGAAGGCTGTCTGTTGGAGGTTGCCAAATGTCATTCTAATCAAAATTGGCGGGAAGCATCATTGCTAAGGATAGTAGGGCACACAGCAGGCCGGTAGCCAGCCCAAAAATGTAGGAAGGGGGGCCCGAACCAACCATATTATAGTTCATCACCATATTATAGTTCATTTGAAAGCCTACCGTGAAAATTTTAGAGGGGGCCCGCAAAAATTTAGTTGGGCCCGGCCCCCTAGACCCTCGTGGATACGGGCCTGGCACACAGCACACTGTGGTGGTTTATGTACCATCTTTTTAAATGAACGTAAAAGCATAAATGATGTAATCTTCACTATACATGTATAATCTCTTTGAACTGGAATGCTGCCAGTTTACACCACACATAGACACACATTGGCACAAAATATAAATTGCAAAGTCAGTACAACGTTTGCAACACCACAAAATAAAGTTTTCAGGTCAGAACACCAGCCTAAAAATTAATGGAACGAACAATAGCTTGTGAATGGTTCCAATGCGGCAGATGTAGAAAGTCTACATTATGTTTATTCAGAAACACAATTGTGACACTGTTGAGACAAAAGAGAAAGAGTCCATTATCAATCGATCACTAATCTACTTTAAAATAGTAATATAAGCCTTTGTTATATTGTTATCAACAGTGCCGAAAATAAATAATAAATACTGGTCTACTCTCTTTCGACATTACCTACAGCTCTTCGTTTATAAAGCTGTTTGTTATCAATTATATTAGTTTTCTTTTAATTGTTTAAAGGGCTGACGATGTGTTTCAAAGTACTAAAAAAATTAAGAGCGATATTTAAACAATTCATAATTGATTTACAAGAAGCCAGAAATATTTATTAAATTACGATTTTTCTTACGGTTGTTTTAAATGTTGTAACAAAGAGGTGTTAAATGAAATATTGTGCAAACGCTAAATAACTATTGAATAGTATCTGTGGCTTTATAAAGACTAAATTTGGTAATAATAATAATAATAATAACAATAATAATAATAATAATAATAATAATAATAATAATAATAATAATAATAATAATAATAATAATAATAATAATAATGCTGTCTACTTTACAATGGTATACAGCAGTCCTGCTGGAAACAAACATAAACTCATGATAATAGGGTATTGTTATTATTATCATCGAAAATGAGAGAATTCATTGTTGCATCTGAAGTCACAGAAGGAGTCAGCCAAAAACCACATATGACCAACGAGCAAAAGGGACAGCCTCTCCTTTTTTTCCTCATTGGTCATACGTGATTTTTGGCGTGAAGTATGAAAGGTTTATTAAAGGGGCACCAGGTAAACAAGGTAAGGAACCATATTAGTATAGACAGGTTTCTGGCGGCTCTAATACTGGACATTTTACTGAAATGCACTGTAAAAAATTTCGCCTTAAATTTACTGACCGATTACCGTCAACTCTCGCTGCCATCCGATTACCCTAAATTTTACGGACCACGTTTTTTCATAAAAACGGCAGACCGTATATTTAGAAGCAAAATAATATTGACCGTGTTTAGAAACAAATTTGGTACCGTATATTTTACGGTAATTTACCGTAATATTTAGGGGTCGTTTCTTTTTTTTAAAAAAAAGCACAGGTGTGTTATTGCCGTACAAGATTTACGGTAATAACACACCTGTGCCCTCTTGCTAGATCCAGTAAGAATTCTTGCTGGTCAATATATATTGACCCAATTTTCATCGAATTGCTGGAAACTGTATCAGTACACACACTGGCTAGCAATAATTTTTGATGGATGGATGCAACTAGAGTGCACACTGGTCCACTGCTGTTAAAGACTACTTAACTAAAGAAAACAAAAGTGAACGAAAGAAGCGTTGCACCTACGACGTGCATAATATATAAGAATAAAAGTTGAAATTAATTCTTAGTTTGTAATATTGAACCCTTGTTCTGATATCATCTTGAACATATATTGCTTTCTCTTTTCAAAATTACTAATTTTGTCATGTATTTAACAAAACACCAGAAGAGGATTCGATATTACATACATAAAAAAAAATCTTGAATTTTATAGCTGTTTTCGCACGCTTTGAAGATGTAGTTGGAACAAACATCCATGCCCTTTTAAGATATTCATAAATCGATATTCTGTTACAGTGTTAAGACTAGCTTTATTGCATGTATTTTCGCTATGAGTACCAGTAGACTAATAGGCGTCAAATATTCTAATCAGCGATTCATTTGATTAGTCGCATTATTACGGATTCAGATAACCAAGCAGGCACTCGACAACATAGCTTAGAATGACCAGAAGTACGACTAAACAAGTGTAAAACCATATGACTTCTCACAACACTGCCTACAGTATCCAGTATCCGCTATCTCAAATTAATATATACGTTAGTAAGACCATTCATTGCTTTAGATTAATTGTTTTAACAAAAGAGACACTGACCAAAGCTTAAAACTTTACTTTATTTTAAATTATAATTTGTAACTGTTTCGGATATCTAGCATATCCTTCTTCAGACACTATCGAAATTAATGAAAATACAGAATATATATATAAATGTTGTTATAACAAAGTTTAAATTCTTTAACCGTCATATATATAGTCATTGTTATAAAAAAAGTTTAAATTCTTTTAATAGACATATATATAGTCATTGTTGTACTTTTTTATTTTTATTTATTTATTTTTCTTATTTACTGAGGCCTTCAGTCAATCCTATAAGTCTTCGTGTTCACTTTCCAATTAATCACGTTCCTTCATTTTTGGTTCTTATAAGGGCCTTTTTTATTTTTAGTTTTTTATTTTTCTTTTTCTCTATGTTATTCAAACTTCCTTGCCATAATTCATTAATTGGTAAGCCCCCTGTCCAGTTCATCAGTTTATCTCTTCCTACCTTCTTTATCCAATCCGCTTCTTTCCACTTCCTTATTATCATTCTTTTCTCCATCTCCAATACTTCCGTCTTATCCCAATTAATTCCGTATTCCGTGGATAGGAGTACAAAGAGAAATTTCATAACAAATATGATAAGAAGAATAGAAATGATGAAGGACGAAGAGGAAGGAAGGAAGGAGAGCATACAGAAATTCTACAGACAGTTAGAGAAGAACGGTTACAGCAAGAAAGAGTTAGAGAAGGAAGAAGAACGCAGGAAGAGGAAGAGAGGGAGAAAGAAGAATGAAGAGGATGAGAGTGGAAAATGGCATGGCATAGAAAGTATGGGAGAAGAAACGGAGAAACTGAAGGATTTATTGAAGAAAGGAGGGGTCAGAACTTATAGAAAGAGTGGAGAAACTTTATTAAGATCAATAAAGAAGAAGAATAGAAAAGGAACTAAAAAGATTAATGAAGAGGAAGAAGGGGTCATCTACAGCGTATGGTGTGAGGACTGCGATATGTCATATATAGGAGAGACAGGAAAGAGAATGAAAGAAAGGATAAAACAACATGAAGATGATGTTAGGAGGAAAAAAGATACCAATGCCATATACAAACATGTTAAGGAGACGAATCACGGAATTAATTGGGATAAAACGGAAGTATTGGAAATGGAGAAAAGAATGATAATAAGGAAGTGGAAAGAAGCGGATTGAATAAAGAAGGTAGGAAGAGATAAACTGATGAACTGGACAGGGGGCTTACCAATTAATGAATTATGGCAAGGAAGTTTGAATAACATAGAGAAAAATAAAAATAAAAAATAAAAATAAAAAAGGCCCTTATAAGAACCAAAAATGAAGGAACGTGATTAATTGGAAAGTGAACACGAAGACTTATAGGATTGGCTGAAGGCCTCAGTAAATAAGAAAAATAAATAAATAAATAAATAAATAAAAATAAAAAGTACAACAATGACTATATATATGTCTGTTAAAAGAATTTAAACTTATAAAAAGGCAATGCTGTCAGTATTTTGAGTTCCTTCCCTTCTTCCCATAAGCTTGAAGAAATCTTTTACCTTAGATAGAACACTTTAAACTGGCATAAGGAGAACTTGAAGACAACCTGAAGAAAGTAGAATCTTTTCATTTTTATTTATAGGCTATAGATTTCATTAACAAATATTTAATAAGATGGAAGCAGAAGATTTGAATATAAATAAGTTTTGAACTTATGTTTAATAATAATTTTTATTTTTGGAAGTGAAATTTCATTGTCATAATTATTGTCAGTCTATTTTCAACTATTTGTTTAATTCCTATAATTCTTTTGTGACTTTATTTTGTTAATTAATATTCAAACAATGCTGTTTATATAAATTGAGTTTACACAAAAAAAATAATTGTACTCAAAAGGATTTCTTTTTTAAAAATAAAAGTTCTTTTTAAGGATTTAAACTTTGTTATAACAACATTTATATATATATATATATATATATATATATATATATATATATATATATATATATATATATATATATATATATATATATATATATATATATGTCTGTATTTTCATTAATTTCGATAGTGTCTGAAGAAGGATATGCTAGATATCCGAAACAGTTACAAATTATAATTTAAAATAAAGTTTTAAGCTTTGGTCAGTGTCTCTTTTGTTAAAATAATATAATAAATACGTGTTTGTATAATTATGTAACAGTGGCATCAATGCTAAAAAAAAAAGTCACCAAGCTTCCAGAGTATAGAACTTTTGCATATTTAGACTATTAAACGCTCAAATGTATTAACAAGACACCAGAACAGATTATAGGTACTCAGAACAAAATTAAAGATAAAAACATTTACAGAAATATTTTTCAAATCTAACAATTTATTTATCCAGAAAAAAATAATGACAGCATGGGCGCCCGATGAAAATTTTCTAGGGGACTCAACTCCCTGGTTACTATATACCCTGATATTTTTTATTTGTATTAAGAAATTTAATGCGTTTTCACTAGCTAGGGAAGCGACCCCCTGCCCCTCCTTCGGGCACACATGAGTGACAGTATACTTTTGTTTCTGTAACATGAAAAATTCCAGTTGATGCAACACAATCTATGTAATGCTGTTACGATAAACTACGAAGCACTTTTCCTAAAAGTTTTTTTTTTTAAGTATTTCAACATTGTGATTCTAATTCTAGCTTCACAAACCACTGGTAGTTGGCTACATTATCATAAGACTTTATACATCCAGCAGCTTCTTGGTTTCGAATCGTTGCACTTTGGAGCGATCTGCTTGCCACGATAGCCAACTAAAGTTTTTTTTGTCACCGAACGAAGTTCAAATATTAACATGGTGCTTTCCCATACATTACCTTGCTTAATGTTGAATTTCCAGGATATCTTCAACAGTGGTAGACCTATTGTATATATCACACCAGAAAACCACACACTAAACAAACAAACAAACAAACAAAAGAAAGAAACAAAAGAAACAAAGCACAACACATCCGAACCTACGCGCCATCAATCCTCGCTTCGAACATGTGCTTTTTCTCTCCAATGCGCATGCCCGACACAAGCATCTGACAGGAAAACGGTCTCCTACCATTATTTTAGAAAAACGGTAAACTGTATAATTTTTACGGTAGGAGGCACTTATTTTCACGGTTATTGGTTACAGTGTGGGTTCAGATCACAAGTGTGTTCCATATAAGAGCGATTCTTTTCTTTTGACGTGGTGGACCTATTCCATGACTCATTAATAAATTCATGTTTGCGAAAAAAGTATTATATGACACTTTTAGTTTAATATCCCACGGTTATGCCCTTTAAGGTAAGACGGAAGATTGATGAAAAGAGATGATTGTGTAATTAAATTTTCTGTGCCGGATATCGAAGCGGGAAACCATACACACAAAAGGCACACACACGTTATTCACTAGATCCGAGGAGGATCACATATTCATGTTTGTATAATATCATACGGAGTAATAAAGCTTGATCTTGAGTTGGGATCCCTTGAACGATGGAGGCTTAAATGGGTGGGCAGTTGCCCCTCTTCCACCATAAGTTACGCTAAGTTCCAATCTAACCAACCTCGCAAGAAAACTAGCCTTCAGCTAGGTTAGTGAGCTAGTAATATGTTCCCTCATTACGAAAAGATCGTCTTTCATTAATTCTAGCAAATCGTTACTATAAGCACACTTCCGTTACTTACAGTTAGACCCCAAATGTTTATCAGGTTAATGTTTAATCTCAAGTTAATGTTTAGGAGATCTGTTCCAGGTATTTTATCTTAAATTATATTTCTAAATAGCAATTAGAAATTGTATGGGGAGCATGCACCTCAGAGGAACTGCTTCGAGAACTTTCTTTCCTTATACTACTACTACTACTACTACTACTACTACTACTACTACTACTACTAATAATAATAATAATAATAATAATAATAATAATAATAATAATAATAATAATAATAATAATAATTTCAACTATTTATAATTGCTACGTAAGGATTTTTCATGTAAGTTGTCAAGCAAATCTCTGAAGAAAAAGGAAAATCTGTCTGTTTCTTTGAGCAAAGCATGAATGCGTAAAGTGTCTTTCTTGCCCCGGCGTTTTTTACCGACTACAATCAAAACACTCTCACAGTTGTTATATGTATAAAACAGAAATAAGGAGAACCAAATGTATCGTATAATGTAATGGTTGCCTATGTTCCCTTTATTAACTTTCCGCACGAATCTCCAGGAGGGGGCGTTTCCTCCCAGTTTTGGGATTCATTATTTTGGAGTAGAGATAACTATTTTGTTACCTTTACTCACTCGAGCTCAGGCTCATGTTCCTCTTTACGCAGGAATACTATACGTAGCATTTATGCGAACAAATCCACGTTTTGAGAGTAAACAAATATGCAATTCATTATTAGTCACAGCAGTCCGAATATATCTATATCTATATCTATATCTATATCTATATCTATATCTATATCTATATCTATATCTATATCTATATCTATCTATCTATCTACACACACACACACACACACACACACATATATATATATATATATATATATATATATATATATATATATATATATATATATATATATATATCTATCTTGACTTTAATCTCTCTACTAAACCCAGAAGTGTTAGAAATAGTTGGATTTGAACTAGTGGTGGGCACAAATACCGATTTTTCGGTTTTTAGAAATACCGAAACCGGGTTTTGAAAATTTTCAAGAAACCGGGTTCGCTTTTCTCCAAAAATTGATTTCGGTTTTCTCCAAATCCGCTTCGGTTTTTCACCGGGTCCGGTTTCAGTTTTTTCAAAACCGGTTCCTTTTTTTCCAAAATGTGTTCTATTTCTGATCAGAATAGTGTTCGTTATTCTTCGGAAACCGATTCCATTTCCACAGAAATAGTTTTGTGTTTTCCAAAAGTTTTCACCGAAACCAGTTTCGTTGAAAACCGAACCGGTTTTGGAGAAAACCGAAAAGTCGGTTTTTCGGGTTTCGGTTTTTCTAGAAACAGGTTTCCGGTTTTTATAAAAAAAATCGATTTTGTCCATCCTTAGTTTGAACCCTGACTCTCTACAAACTTATAGCATCGAGCTCAGACGGACTGGCGCTCATTTATAACTCGAGGTTGATTTAGCCGGAATCGCGAATTTGGACATTTCTGCTTTAGAGTATAGACAGATGCTTTGATACTTTTGTATTTGATCCCTGGAGAACATTCCTATTTATTTTCCCTTACATACAAAAGCATTTTACCCAGTCAAATCTTTACTTTTGCCTTCAGGATTTAAAAAAAAAGAGCAGAGAGAGAGAGAGAGAGAGAGAGAGAGAGAGGAACAAGAATGAGAGAAAAATAATAAAATACGCAGAAAAGTAAAGAGTGATGAAAAAATCTCTTTCTTTCCACTATAGAAGGAGAGAGAGAGAGAGAGAGGAGAGAGAGGTAGAATGTAAAAAGAATCGTTTAATCACTCCAGTCGAAAGATGAAAAGGGGAATTCTCGCTTGAACCGCCATCTTCTCAACAGCCGATGCCTTGTGCTAACAGCCTTAGGGTTCCTGTCTGGAATGCGATAAACTGGAGAAGGAACTTGATAAAGAACGAGACTCGGTACAAAAGGAATGGGAACAAATGATTTATGGAGCAATATCGGCAAACCCCATTCTCCATACCCCTTTCTCTACGTTTTTCCTTCTTTTAGAAAAAAAAAATTAAAAAAGAAAAGAATGCTAGGAGTTGATGGTGAATAATAGAACCCTGGCAAAGAAGATAGTATTTTCTAGAAGACATAGAAAAGATAATTGAAGACGTAACATTACGAAAGAAAAATACGTGACAAATGAGATATTAAAGAAGGAACTTTGTGAAAGCAAGAAGAAATGATTGTTTGTGTAGGAAAAGGAATTCAGTTTAAACTAATCTTTCGTTAGGTTAACAATGACTTATATATATATATATGCATGTTTCTATGGTTTCCTTTCCAAAACGTAAGCTACGACCAAATTACAGGTAAGTCTACCCTTGAAAAAGAAGGGAAATGTAATGAAACTGCTAGTCGAAAAGCCTTAAAGGTTAGAAAATTGTGAACATTCTGGATTCTGATAACAACGAAAATTTATCGCTAATACAGGATGGAATCTAAAGAACCAAAATGTCGAATTTATGACTATGCACTATATTTTATTTACTTTCTCCCTAGAGGGTGACTCTTATTTAAAATAGAGAAAAAATAAAGTTTTGGAGGAGTCATAGTATGTGAGTAGCTTCTATGTAAACATAGTTTTTTCCTTTATTTCAATTTGAGTAAGCATAGTTATTACGGATTATTTATTACGTATAATGCGCATTCAGTCATCATTAAGAAAGTGTTTCACAGAGAACTGAGAATAATTCGGACACTTCATTTTTCAATTTTCTACTGCATGTACATAACTGGCCCTGGAGAAGGGATAACCTTCTGCGGCCCGCCCATCTTTGATGGGAATGAAAGACAGTGGGAAAAAAATACTGCATGTATTGATTATTCTACTCTTCATTCTGTTGATCTTGTGGTCCTAGAACATTCTTTTGCTACTGTCGTTAAGTTTATATATGATTATAGTATGTTACGAGTACTTCTTGACACGTCTTACAACTTCAGTTGGTAGCCTCATACAGTCTACTGCCATTCTAAAAAAAAAAAAAAAAAAAAAAATGAATATCTCTGACTACAGAAAACGTATTTCCTTCTACGGCTCTGATTCTCGGATGGGAATGAAACTATTGTTTTAAAAAATAGTAAATATGTGTGTGTTTTATTTGTTTCGTAACTCATGTTTCGAGGAAATTCTGTATATGAAAAAGTAATTATATACTTAACCATTACTCCTTTCGGGATCCTGGGTTTTTGGGGTATTTTTTAGACTTTCAGTCAAGCAGCTACTGCATCGTCACTATTTATCCTGTAAAAAAATTCCTGAGACATCTCTATTTACCCTAGTACTATAATCCGCCAATCATTCTCTTCAGAATAGAACTGCCTTTCAGGCGGTACTATAACATTTAATATAACAAACGGCGTATTTTCCGAAGTTGGGCGTCCGCTTTCGCCACGTTTTTTCGCTGTTATCTCCTTTGCACACTTTGTGCAATTTGTTATTAGGTTCATTAATCCGTGCCCTTCAAAAGCTTTTAAAAGATTTTGCTCGTTATCAACGTATTGCTTCACAAATGTTAAAATTGTTAGTTCATTGCCCTTGTACATTCGCCATGTTGATAACATAGATGCTCGTTTCTTTTCCACAATGCAACTGTTCGGTTACCTTGCGCCAAGTAGTTCCCTCCGCTCGCCGTATAGTCCCATGTTTATAACCGCTTATATATAACAAATAGGCAGATTTTTCTTGACTCTTATATATTATCAAGCACACAAACGATCAAATTATCCATATCTTTCACGTAAATTTTAAAATTTTGCTGGAAACGGACGCCCAACTTTAGAACTTAACCCTAACAAACTCACTGGTTCGTAAATTGGTAAAAATGACCGACTCTAAATTACCTTGTTAAATCTTTTATTAATGTCTGTTCACTCTAGGATGGAAGATTGTTTACAAACAACAATTGTAGTGCGAGCCTCAACACCTTGCTTCTCACCCCTATGTGGTTAATTCATGGTTGCCAGGCACGTGAATCGCCGAACCGAATGTACCTACTTCTGCACAGTCATAGAACAATTATTATTACTACATAAATTGCTGGTTTTGAGATGACTGAGATATTAACGTTATAACAAATCGAGTTAGTTATTATGTAATACAATCTTACATATAATGCATACTCAATTTTGTACAAGTGTTCTTGTTCGAAAGTGTGCGAAAACCTTGTACGCCTGGCAATATTGGAAGCATATAGTTTGTATTGTAAACAGTAAACAGAGGGAGCTAAGACCGTTAGGTTCGCTGGACAGCATTGTTTTCATGATAAGGCGACAGAAACATATTGTACTGATTGTAAACAGGGGTTGGGAATTTCGATGCGAGTATAGGTGGAAATATTCTCGCCACATTATTGCCATTATTGCCTGTTGGTGAAGGTTTGCAATGTTGCAAACTGCCAAGTCTAGAATTTCATACTAATTGAACGAGCTTTGAGAAGGATTAGTATGATGCAATAATTATAAATACTAACAACCACAGAGTTAGGAAATAGTATTATGGAATTAAGTATTAGGAAATAAAGCATGCTGCTGTAAGAAGAATATAATACACATTGTATTACGTGTTCAAAGTACAGAATAAAGCGAATTTTAATATGTAAACATTTTAAAGCAGTACGCATTTACCCTGTTTGGTGCCCTTACCAGACACTGTCCAACACAAAAAAAAGGCATTAAAATAGGTAGATCGAGCGTGGGCATGAACCCAGCTATGGCTGGTATTCCTTATTAAGGTTTTCCTCAGTTCCACGAGGTGAATGCCTAGACGATAGCTTCTGTAAGGCAGGGGCGGATCCAGGACGGACTTCTGGGGGGCGGTGGGTTTTAATACTGCTACTTAGAGCTACTTTTAAGAGTTCCAAACTCCGGGATAGGTTTTATTTAATTATATAAAATAAGAAAGTTTCCTCTCCGGGGGAAGGGGGGGGGGCAATCTCCCCGATCGCCCCCTGGATCCGCCACTGCTGTAAGGCCAGAATTGGACCGAACACTGAGGCCCCAGAATTGGCGAGAAATATATTACGCCAGAATATTATGTTGCCAACATTTCCACAAATATTGTGGTGGTGGGTTCCGATATCCCTTTTTCGTTTATATGTGTTTAAATTCATTATGAAGTAAAAGTAGAAGTGTTTCTTTCATTCTCTTTCTTTCTCTTCTCATCTTTCTCATCCTCGCTCTCTTTTCCCCACCTTCTTAAAATTTGAATACATCCTCCTGTAAGATCGTTTCTCTCCACGGACCAAGGTTTGAAAAGACCAACCTGATATAGTTAACTACGAGGGCAAGTCAAGAAAGACTTGGACTGATTTTTTTCCCGGCAGTTCTGTTAACGCTGGAGCTTCATAGTTTGGCATACAAGTAGGGTGGGTCTTGCTGTGCATATATATAAAATGTTGTTAAGGAATCATTGCATGTTTGGTAACCACGACTTTTTATTGCAGGTGATGTTCTGCGCCGCCTCTAGAAGTCGCCTGTAGAAGAAATGGAGTCATTACGAGATGAACAATTTGCAGCTATACGGTTCTGCTATCGCCTGGGGAAAAGTGCAACAGAAACTCTAGGAATGTTGAGAGCAGCCTACACAGATGACGCTCTGCCACGAAGTACCGTGTTCTGGTGGTTCAAAGAGTTTAAAGAGGGCCGAATGACAATCACGAAAGCTGGTGGACCAGGTGTATCAGCGTCAGCTGTTACTGAGGTGAACATTAACACGGCAGCAGTCATTGTTAGAGAAGATCGCCGCATCAGTATCGACGATCTGGCAGCCGCACTACGCATATCTCATGGCAGTGCCTTCAAAATTTTGCATGACCACCTCCACATGAGCCGAGTGTGTGCGCGATGGATTCCGCGACTCCTGACACCAGAGCAGAAGGCCGTTCGAGTGGAGACTTGCAGGGAGCTGTTGCAAAGGTTTGAGGATGGTGGAGACGCCTACCGCACCGTGCGACTTTTTTCTATTCCCTGCCCTAAAATCCAGACTGCGTGGACGCCGCTTCCCCGATAATTCCGAGGTTCTGAAGGCATCGGAGGCGGTTTTGAAGGACCTCTCAAAGAATGGCCTGCGACACGTGTTTGAGGACTGGAAGACTCGAATGAAAAAGTGCATTCAAATGGGCGGGGACTACTTTGAAAAGGATCATGTGCCTGTTGCTGAGTAATAATAAATTGCCTAGAAAAAAGAATCAGTCCAAGTCTTTCTTGACTAGCCCTTGTATTAGCAGAACTATACCAATAAATTCACATTAGAGACAGCGCCGTAACTTAGATTTTTTCTGGGGGGCAAGCATTAATACGTGTATTTGGGCCTCCTATAAAAAGTTTTTTTCCCATTCTTGGGCCCTCCTCTTTCTATCTTTCCCTTATTATTTATGTCCCCCGGGAGCCTGTGGTCCCTCCCTTACGGCAAGGTCTGTGGGCCCGTTACTTACGCCCCGGGCCCCTTCCATACATAACAAATTAATTCAGGGGACAATATTGACAAATCTCAAAACCATACGAATAAATGTTATTTCTAGGGCCCCTAATACGTTTTTTACTGAAGTGGGCCCACGACTCACTTTTGTTTTATTTACCTTCTGTGCGCTGCTTTATGTAATGTAGTGAAACTGTTTGATGCTTCATTTATAATTTCATGTTCGTATCATATATGGATTAAGAAAATTTTGCCTCAAAATGGGCCCCTTCGAACGGCGGGGAATCTCCCTGAGGGGCAGTTGCCCCTCCACTGCCCCACACAAGTTACGGGCCCTGATTAGAGAAGAAGTAAACTGTTTCGAAATTTACGCAACTTGCAAATACCAAACCGTACTAGTGCTAAAGTTGATGAGTTAGTGCCACTGTTACCACTGCGATAAGGGGAAAGAAGGGGAAGAACTGTTAAGATTCGCTAGCCAGGTTTTGTGTCAAAACTAGAGATGCAAGGGCTCGGAAAAAAACCGGCTTTTTTGGAAAAAAACTCGGTTTTTTCTGCTTTGCTTTTTTGCTTCGGAAATTTTGGGCTTTTTTCAAAATACTGCTTTAAATTGATAAAACAGACTTCGTATCGCTTCTCTATAACACAAAAAATCATTTAATTAGTGGTTGATGCTGATAATAATATAAAACATCGAAAATAAACTATGAATTTCGAAAAAATATTTCAAACAATTTTTCTTCAACATATTTACATTATGAATTCCACAAGATTAACCAATGTATATAATAAGAATTTTTTAACCTCCTATATACAAAAGTAAGCAGAATTGGCAAGAACCGTGGTTGTTTTTGAAAATGCCAAAAACCCGTTTTTTGGGGGATGTTTAAATCAGGCTTTTTTGGTTTAAACCAGGCTTTTTTGACTTAGATTTTTTGCTTTATGTATTTATATTACATATTCACAGAAATAGCCTAAGTTTGTTTCGCCTTGATGTTATTATGCAACAGCGGGGTTATGCCGGAAGAACTCCCATAAGCTTAAAGAAGTGCGGTCAGTAAATTTCTTAAGTTGAGAATCTCCCGCCCTAGCCAATGGGAAAATCCCGTCATTACTTGAAATGTAAGACAATAACGGGAAAATCCTGTTATTGCTTTGCATGTAAAATTTAAAGGTCAACGTACCATAATCAGTACGCTAAAACTGAGGTATTAAATTACAAATTTAGTACCGGTACGTAGATATCATTGAAAGTCCAATCCAAGCTAATGTTGGAAGCTACGTAGGCAATCGATAAATTTTGCCAATTTCTATCAATATATTTAAGCAATATTGGCTTCTTTATAAAACAACACGCATTTAGGCATGTAGAAATATACAATTTGGTTTGTTTCGTATATTTAGGCTTAACATCCTTACGAAATACCGAGGTTATCAAGGAGGAGACTTTCGCTTAAACTGACATCCGAACCGCTACTTGGGTTACGCATGAAAGAAGGATTGTGGTTCGACCGAGAATTGAACATGGGACACCTTGATTAAAAGGTGAAAGGGAAATAAAACTATTGCAGGTGGTTTGATATCTGGAAACGTTACCATGAAGTTCACACGATTCGCATTTTTCATTCTTTTTATTTTTGTGGTTTAAACCAGTTATTAAAAAAAAAAAAAAAAAAAAAAAAAAAGTTGGTGTAAATCAGCCAACCCTAAAAGTAAACACTTCTTTTTAAAGAATACACAAATAACTAGCAAAATAGTATGTAGTATTTTTACTTCAAAATATTCCATACCCTCTTTTTGAAACAAAATAAAATTAAAATAAAACATAAGAGAAATACTTAGATTTATATGATACACTTAAAGACTGCACATCTAGAGCTTTTGGTTCTGTATATTCTTGAAATTCTACAGTTAAGTTTTATAGAACCACCATCACAGTTTACCCAATCCTCAAGTTTTCTGAATTTTTAACAAGAGGGATTCAACATATCATTATGGAACTCCCCCCCCCCAAAAAAAAAAAAAAAAAAAAAGACTACGGAATATATTTAAGTTAAGCTAAATACAACTGCACAACAAACATGACTGAGTGATTAGCTTTTGCGCTTCTATCGGGAAGTCCGGGATTCAACCAGCATTCGACCATTCTGTCAAAGCTTTTCTTCATTCCATCTGTGAATGTAGAAATAGTGCGTGTACTGTGAGTTGGGCGACTTCCTTTTTTATTGTTTTTAAATCGTTATTATTACTAATTACCAGCAGTGACGGTTTTGCGAAGGTTAGGGGGGCGGTCTTTCGGAATGAAGCCCGTTCCCCAAAGTTACGGAATGTCTGCAACAAACGAAATATCTATTATTTATGCCTTTACTCATAAACTTTAAGCTCCCGTCAAATAAAAATTACGAATGTTTAAAAAAACTAAACATTAGTAAGAAACCCTTCCCAAAATACTTTTCTAAATCCGCCACTGATTCTCAGTATAAAATGATTTTTAAAGTTGTATCCGGAAGATTATTGCTAAACATATAAACGAAACGAAATATTAGTTATGCCTGTACTCATAAACTCAAGCACTTCCCAAATAAAATTAGGACTTTTTAGGAAACGAAACAATCAGAAAAAACCCTCCTAAAGTACTTTTCTAAATCCGCTACTGATTATTTGTATAAATTGGTATTCAAGGTTGTGTCCCACTTGCCACTATTGCTAAATCACTTCACAGCTACAGTATAACAGAAATGTGGAAGTACGATTTGACATATATTGAAAAACGTACGCTTTGACGGATAAATAGAAAAACGGGCAAGTTTAACTTTTGCGCTAGAAGCTAGAGTACTAAAAGCTCTTAGAAATGAAACACGGATGACAAACTAGAGAAGAAAAAAGATGTCGATAACTCAAAAGTTAAAATAAAGTTAAATAGCCTCTAAAATTACCCTCAAATACTACATTCTTCATGTTAGCTTTAATTCGTAAAACATGTGCTCCATCTATCTTGATGGTGAATTTCAGAGCGAAATATCACATTCAGGTCATGGAATTCTTATCTAACTATAGAATATACTATAAGAAAGCTATTTAGATAGAAAAATCATGAAGTTGAAAAAAGCCAAAATTTCCAAAATTCTCGTTTTTTTCCCAAAAAAGCCGGCTTTTTATATGAAAAAAACCATCGATTCAAAAAAGCCGGCTTTTTTGCATCTCTAGTCAAAACACAGCGCCAAGCTACAGTAAACGGACAAATATCTGTTGAAGCTTCGTAAAACATTAATTTACATACAACACAACAGCGACTCCATGACACTACATTACATTATATCTTGTTTGTTTGTTTCTATGGCAACAACCTTCAGTTCGTCGTTCTTAGTTACGTAACAACATTCAATCAATTATATCTATTAAAAAAAATATATATTAATCTTATATTATTTTCTTTCTCTTCCTCTATAAAATAAACTGGCTTGTACCTATTTATAAACCAACTATTGCTCGAAGTGAATACAAGTATACAAGTAGAATTATACAACATACCGTTGTAGTACCATTCACATGTCTCCATCATGTATCTAAGGTTGGAAAATCCCGAAAAAGGGATTTTCTGGTCAAAATATCCATTTTTAAAACTTTTTGCCCTTCTGGACCTCTCCTGTTTTAACGCAGAAACCTGAAAAAAAAATCTGTTAAATACTACTCGGCGGACTGAATGTTTGTGCACAATTTCAATCTTCTAGGTGCAAAAATAAGCCCGCAAAAATACCGAAAATGTCCAATATTCCCCTATACAGAAGTATATTTTGATAAAAATTCCCTGAGACATCCCTAATTACCCTAGGGTCATGCTTCGCCCATCATTCTCTTCAGAATAGAACTGCCTTTCAGACGATACGACTCACGTGTCTCCATCATGTATCTAAGGCGGGAAAATCCCGAAAAAGGGATTTTTGGTCAAAATATTCCTTTTTACAAATGTTTGCCCCTCTGGACCCCCCTGTTTTAACGCAGAGATCTGAAAAAATCTGATAAATACTACTAGGTGGGCTGAATGTTTATGCACAATTTCAATCTTCTAAGTGCAAAAGTAAGCCCGTCAAAAAATATATATACCGACAATGTCCAATATTCACGTATACAGAAGGATATTTTGTAAAAATTCCCTGAGACAAACATCCCTAACTACTCTAGGATCATGGTTTGCACATAATTCTCTTTAGAATAGAACTGCCTTTCAGACGGTACCATTCACATGTCTCCATCATGTATTTAAGGCGGGAAAATCCCGAAGAAAGGGATTTTTTGGTACCCACCTGTTTTAACGCAGAAATCTGAAAAACATCTGGTAAATACTACTCCGTAGACTGAATGTTTGTGCAAAATTTCAATCTTCTACGTGCAAAAATAAGCCCGCCAAAAAATAATAAACATAGGCTTAATAAAAGAAAATGTATATTTTAAAATTATGACGTCATCACCTTCTATGTCTCGACGCAGGAAGGTATGAAACCATACGTAAGGTCTTCTACAATGCCTCTGTATTTGAAAAACAAAACAAAACCAAAAAAAGACGGACGAAAAAGTTCAAATAGGAGATTTATAACGCAAGGTACCATTAAACACCCGTGAGGTACAAGATCCCCAAAGGGGTTATAGGTAGAGCAACCCACATTATGCTTGATTTTTTTTGTTTAATTATGCTTTATTTTTTCCAAATTGTGCTTTATTGTTAATTTCAATCATTGTTTTACATTAATCGTGTATTTACTATACATTAAATATTATAAATATCTTGATCTATTTATTAATTTTTATGCAACTAGTGTCTTTCATATTTAATGAACTTTGTACTTAATGCACTATAAAGAGAGATGCTTTAATCGAGTCAGTTTTTTTCTATAACTTGTATACACCTTAGACGTCCATATATACAGAAAGGGAAAGTAAAAGATGGCATCAAAAAGTACAGAAAGTGCTCAAGTTGAAGAGGTACACATAACAATATAGTGTGGAGTTCTTGTGTACTATTCATTGTTGGAGAAAAGTTTTCTTCTTCTTTACTCCACATCAAAGGATTACAACGAAAAGTTTGCAGAAATAAAAAATAAGCTTTTCATTGTTGCATTGTTATGTTTTCAATGATTTTGCATTGTAAATATATATATATATATATATATATATATATATATATATATATATATATATATATATATATATATTAATAATATAGTATGTTAAACTTCAGTTACAGTTAACAGAATTTCCCTACTTATAGGGATGATCCAGATTATCGCTTTTAATGGCAATTAATTGCGCTATATAATCACATTGTAAGTAATTTTTCTGCCACTCGTTTTACTTATGAGAATTCAGGGAGCACTTTTGTGGCTATGTGGATAGCGCACGTGCTTTGGGTGCGGAGCACCAGAGTTCGATCCCCGTTGGGAATTTTTTCTGGTTTGGATCCCACCTGAAACTGTAGATCGTGTAGATCCATGTCTCATATAGCCCTGTTGCTGAAAGGGAAGCTAAACTCTAATCAAACCAGTTAGTTCGTAAACTAATAAAGCGTGCTACCTTTTACATATGAACATAACGTCACTCTTTCTGCAAGACACATTAGTTGCAAAAATTGTTGTTCTAGGTTTGGAAAACATTTTTATTTTCCTACCTACTAATCATACGTAAATGAAACTTCACAAATATTTAGACTAGGAAATGTAGTGTTTTTTTAGATGCCTTTCGTGCAAGCATCTAAACCTAAGGTGAAGTTACCAACATAAACACCAATAAATAAATAAATAAATAAATAAATAAACTGTTCCAAAATTTTTATCAGAATTTCTCCCAACTTTCTCAATCGTGACACGTGCGTATAGTATCATTCAAAAGCATGATTTATTTTACAAACAATGAAAGATCTTCAAACCATGAATCTGTGTTAATTAGCATACAAGTAGAAGCGTCCTAAATTGTATTTTTTTTTTACCGATTTCGGATTACTCATATATAATTCGATTTTTTTATACCTATTGCCCGTATTCATATACTACCTGCATCTCAATTAATTATATTGCAGTCTAGAATGTGTCTTTTAGGTATCTATAGCGGACGTACACTCATGTCCAAAATTATTGTCTTATGTCTATAAATATGCTGTTGCAGGAGTATAATTTGATCATGAATTCGCCCCATATTTCTTATAATGTTAGTATGTGTATAATTGGTAAAGACACGTATGTGGCAAATTTCAGGTCAAAAGAGAAGTAAATAAGAACAATAACACGAAAATAAAACATTTTTGTCCATTTAGCATCATTTTGTTTTACTCATTCTAATATTCGTATTTATGAAATTTACCACAAATATACATTTCCACAAATATATTATACACATACCGGTAGTATCAGTATTAAAAGTACCCTGCAAAGTCATTATCAAATTATGTTCTTACAAGAAGACAGTTATAGATATGCGACAATCATTTTGGACATGAGTGTACCAGCATCCTGGGCCTCACTAGGTCTCCCAAGAAATAAATAAATACTTTACGGGAAATTTTCATTCGATTTTTGGATTCGTGAAAAATGCGTATGCTGTCATTCGAAAGCATAACATATTCGTACTTTCTGAAGATAATAACGTAGAATTCATGAATCCAAGGTAGTTTAAATACGGACACAGGTTTTTTAAAGTGAAAATCTACGATTTCTTTTCTTTTCTTTTTTTAAAAGTAATTTTGATTGTGAAAGGGACAATATTTACAACAGGTTATGTCATGATTCTGTATGTGAGTTTGTGTGTTACCTCTTCACCCCACAATTACTGAACCAATTAAAATGATACTTGGCACTATTATAAACTTTAGAACTCCCAAAGATCTTATTGAATTTTTTTGGGCATAGGACCTGAGAAGGGTTGAGGAGGGTAGACAGGGTCTGATAAGTAGAAAAAATAATCGAAAATGTGCAAATTATTCTCCAATTAATAGTTTCGATTCAGATCAGTAGTGGCATTCCCGATATCGGTTAAGCGCAAGTTTTTCGAGACGAGACATTTTTCGCCTCGTGAGTAACACTAGTCTTCATCAGACTTGGGCCGCATTTGCATCAATTTTTTTTGCAACGTCTTTATTTCCCCTCAGTTCTCTTGGTAGAGTCTACATTGGATAATGGCATACTTAGAAATTGGTAAAGTTGAAAAATATTTAGTCCAACGTAGTTTGAAGTGAATGTTGGCCAACCAACAATTTGCTGACATTTATCCAACGTTGTTTCAAGTATATGTTGGCCAACTAACAACCTACGGTCATTTATCCACCAACCAATAATTTGCCGTCAACTCAATCACAATTTTTCTTTTTCATAGAGGTTACTTTGTTAAATTCCGTTGGTTTACCAAACGGGTAGTTACATCGTACAGCCCATGTTTGTAGTTTGCTAGCCCACTATTGGATCTACTGTCTGTGCTGTACACTTATACTGGAATGAGGGTGGAATGAGAAATCGAACCATTTATAGATCGAAGGCGATCTCCATCTATAGATCGAAGACAACTTAACCATCTACAGCTTTTATCAAAATAGATGCTACAATGTGTAAGAAAGGTTGAACAAGGGATATAAAAATTTGGAATCGCTAATTTATACTTTTGAGATACGAAATAAGTTCTTCAAACTTCCTCGTAGTTAAATGGTTAATATGCTAGTGTTCGGTTTAGAAAATCCGGGTACGATTTCTTGTAGGATTTCTAATGGCTCGGATCCTATGTTAAGTTTGGAGTTCATCTCATATAGCCTAGGTCTGGAAATGAACGTTAAACTACAGAAAATTCAACTGAATTCTTGAGGTCTAGCTATTACACCATAACATCATAAGCAAAAGGTGGATAATGCAAATGCGGTGGAACAATAATAGCACATTTTGTTGAAGGAAGATACAGGGGATAAAATTGAGAACTTTGGGAGTTGACCTAGCTTCCTGAAACAATTAAGAAAGTAGTTAAATTTAAGTGGTATCGAACTCTGAAGAGCCAGACGTAATTAACTTGGTAATCGATCAGACCAACCACGTTCATTATTCAGTTCATTATGCGTCATCTAATTAGACACAGAGTTCCCTGTGCTGTGGTGGCTGGTAGCTTAGTTTAATTTATAGTTTTAAATTGACGAAACAAAATAAAATGAAATCTTAAGTTTAGCATTATGCTTATTGTCTGGAGGGAAACATAGATAGATGCAAATCATAATGAATCATAAAAAACGGTTAAAAATATCTACGACAATCCTGTTTCCCACTACAAAATCATTAATATGGGATCGATTAAATCCAACGCTTTTTTTAAAAAATAAACTGATTGGATAAAAAAAATACTTCGATAAATTACGAATTTCATGTTATTTTAAGTGTATAATTTAAAAAAAGATGTACAAAAATTTGAAATTTTGGCAAAGTCACATTAACTCGTTTAGATTTTTGGTAACTTTCGTTACCATGGGGTAGTATTGTCTCTGACCGCTTATTTAGGTTTTATAACAGGTATTTAAGTCGGCTTATTTTATTAGTCAAGTCAATCCTCACCCCAGAACACCCCAGATGCCTTTGGAACCAGATGGTCACTTGGTGACGCCAAGTGGAGGCGGAGGGGCGTGACTTTTTTATTTTTTCTTAAGGCAAATTTCAAAACTTCTCACGCTTTTAGTTTTCACGATATCAGATTGGAACTTTGCAAAGGAATTGTACGTATCTTCGGGTACTTCTCAAATTTTTCTGAGATCCCTGCGTGAAACCGGGTCCGGGCACGAGGGACGCAAGGATCCGAGGGGGTGATTTTTTTCTTAGAAAAGATACGGTTTTTCCCGATTTTCCTGGTTCAGGTATATGTTGCGTACATGTAAGTGATACCGTTGGAAAGGGCTTGTTATACTAAAGAAAATAACGTATATATAGAGAGCCAAAATTCAGTCTTTCAACCATTTATCCGCCCTTTGTTTTTAAGATACAAGATTGAAATTTTGCACACGTCTTATGTACATAATAGTGTATTTTTAGAAAAAAAATCAGATCCCTACGACAACCCAGGCCTGGGCCAGAGGGGAAAAGTGTTTTAGTTGGATTTTCAAAAATACCTCCTAGTTTTTCCGGTTTATGTGTATGATACAGACATATGAGTAGTACTGTTGCAAAGGGCTTATTATACTGAAAAAATGCCGTTGAACCATGACTCTAGATCAAATAGGAATTATGCATATAGTGATGAGCAAATGCAAGACCAAGATCAAGACCCGGGTGGTCTTGGTCTTGGTCTTGCACATCCAGTCTTGGTCTTGGCCTTGCACTGGAATCTTTGGTCTTGGTCTTGCTGCAACAGTCTTGCAAGTCTTGCTTTTAAAAAAATCTCATGCTTTTCATACATAAATTTTACTCTAGATAAAGTCCATATTGCGCCAATAATAACGGAAATACAATGTATGTTTCTAAATGAAATATAGTTTACCTTCGTGTAAGTATGATGATAGTATACAACAGAGGTGATAACCTTTATTTTTTTCAATGGGTCCCCACGCTTCATTACTTATAAGATAAATTGCAACGTTTCGTAATCCTTTTATATTTTTTTTAATAGATTCATTACTCTACTGGTTTCCAAATTGGGAAGACGCATGAAAGAAAATAAAGACTGCAGGATTAGTGAAATACCATAAATTGTTAAATAATTTTTACACTCTAAAGGCGTTAGATATTTTTTTCAATTTTCAACTAAGATTAGCTAATCTTTGTATTGAACAAACTTCCAATTAAATATTGAGATTTTATTTTAAATATTAAGATTTTAAAGTGTCAAAAATATTTCAAATGGTTACCTATTTCTAATTACAGAGTCTTTCCGTGACCTACTGATAAACTCAAAGTGATGATACACGGTCAGAAAAGAAGCAATTTGAGAATGAGATCAAATGTCCGAAAATGCGTCGTTTCAGAGATAGGGGTCACCAAAAATTTGTGGGAACGAAACAAAAGTGGTCGTGACTCGAGAACAAAATGTCGGATTAAAATCTAGTTAAAAGTAATAATTATGCATTATTCGTCCGTGAGATTTCATTATTGTAGGAATGAATTAAAAGCAGAGGTGGCGCAAGGGAATCTCCAAAAGAAAAGTAGGATGTTTCGTATATCTGAAACAAGAAAATGCAACGAGAAATCGTCAATTGTACAGAATAAAGTTGTTTCAGGTAGAAAGATGTCTAATACCTGAATCAAATGAGAAGAAAATATGGATCTGCGAAAGCATGAATACTGATTGGGTGAAACTGTGACAGTGAGAAATATTGATAGGGATGGTCAGTGGCGTATTTACGATTTTGTTTCGGGGTCACTTTGTTAACTTTATTCCTGGAAATATGAAAATTCTGCAAGATATTTTTATTTACTTTAAAATACTGAATAAGATTTCGGGTGAGCTTAATCCCGGAAGCTCCTCCTTAAATACGCCACTGGGGATGGTGAACAATTATGAAAGAAGCAATCTTGGGTTAGGAACTACGATCTGGACATGTGGGAGTAAAACAATTATACAGTATGAATGTTTACGAGAGTAATAGGAGGCAAGTGCAGGACGCCAATACATTCATATTTCAAAAGAACAAGACTGAATCTGGAGGGTTGGTTCCGTATAGGTAGACGTACTGAAGACAAAGAGCACTGTTCGACAAAGATGCGTACTTTGTTCGGCATCGTAAACAAGGAAGGCGAAAATACTGTCAGAAGACAGCAGACGTAGATATGCACTCGCTAAACACAAATGCAAATAAACTCTACCATGCAAAACAGTTCATATATCGAAATAGCAGGGAACGTACTTACAACTTCATAGTAGATGTTCAAAATGACGTCAAATTCAAGCATAACAGCTTCGTAGGAAGTATTTTTGCATACGTCTTGATGACATTCTTATGATGTCACTGATTCGTGCAAGGAGTCCCTCTTCACTCTGTACGGGATATTTATACAAGACTTCTCAGGTAACCTCACAAGAAGAAATCACGAGCTCCTTGTGGCTTGTGGATAGCATCCACATCTTTGACGTGGGAAACCCGAACCTCACTTTAAGCTGTAGGTTCACATCTCATACAGATTCTCTGCTGAACATTACGCTAAACTCAAATCCAAATCAAAAGTCCAAGAAGAAATCAGGTGAGGTGAGATCCGATAAACAAGCTGATCAGGAAAGAGGATTGCCTCATCCGATTCACATATCTGGAAAATTTAATTGAGATACACGCGAGAAACAGCAGCAATGTTGACTAACTTCCTGTCATATTGAAACCACATCTGCTGACAAACACCAAGCGACATCTACTAATAATTCTAGAAGCCAATCCTGCAAAAAATCCGCGCATAGTGGTGCAATTATGCGGGGAAGAAGATGATATGGGCCTTTTAAATGGTCGGTAAAGATGCTTGACCACATGTTTACTACAAATGTATGCTCATGACTCTTTACAATTAGGGCGGAAGAGTTTTTATCAGCTATGTGTAACTATTTCGACTATTAAATATACCGTCTCTAATAATACAGGCTTCATCGGAGAATAATAAGCATGAAACTGAGGATCGGTCATACAGTACTGGACTAGCTATTCACAAAATTTGCCACGAGAGCCGAACTGAGTTTGACTTACATTTTGTGGATGGTAGAAATGCAACTGCAGTTCATATAGTACTTTCCACTTAATACTCTGCGCCACATCCATTTCATCTGCTGTGGTTCTCGTGCTTGTCGAAAGCTGTTACCTTCTCACAATTAAGCACCGCTTCTGCGAAAGCGGAACTCCTGGTAGTACATCGCTTCCCTTGGCCATGAAGTTGTGATTTCAAATCATCTGTTTCCCGCAAATGTTAGAATAAGCGTGCAAATGTGGAATGCATCGGATAACTCATTTGTGGAAATCTTTAACGATGTAACCTAGCCACTTATTGACCGTTTCCATTCCATTCCATAGGCAAACACCATATCTGCAAGTGGACCGTGGCGGCTCAGTGGTACAGTGTTCACCTCTAGTGCATGAGGTTCTTGGTTCGATCCCAGTTCGCGTCAAGTGAACTTTGTGGTGGAAAAACATCGTTTGCGTAGGTTTTCTCATGGTTCTCCTGGTTCCTCACAGTCTCCTTATTCCATCGTCTACATTTTTCATCATCACCGTCTCCTTTAGCGTAGTCAGCATAACCGCGGGACGTAAAACTTAAAAATTTCATTTCATTTTACCATATCTGCAAGTTCGTCAAACTCCATTGCACAACCAAAGTCTTACTGTCACACAAATGATACACAGAGTAACTGCACTATACCAGTCTGTCAGCTGTAACCAGACGACTGCCAACAACCCTCTCCAATTGCATGAAACGAAACTCTTCACATGCCAGTAACAGCTGACACAGTAGGCAAGTGACTTCTGCGAAGTACATGTTGTACTACAGATGATGTAATTTCATTTTTTCTATCATTAGTTCCGACTAGCACTTGATCTACTGATCATTTTCTTCGGAGGGCCATAGTGTGATACTATACATTTTGAGTCAATGGTCTGTAACAGATTCGTTCTTTTGTGATTGCCCACCATCTTTATCAATGCTTTCCACGGTCACAGTTCTCATACAATTCGTAGCTCATTCCTTCGCAGTCTCATGTTTTCTCATTATTTGATTCAGATATTAGACATCGCTCTATCCGAAACAACTTCATTGCGTTTAATTGACGATTTCTCGTCGCACCCCTTGTACAGTACAAGATGCATGAAACATCCTAATGCCTATCCCTAATACCCTAATACCTAATACCCTAATGCCACAGACTATCCTTGCGCCACTCCTGCTTCTAGTCCATTCCTATAATAATGTAATCTCAGGTACGAATAATGCGTATTCCTTTTGACAGGATCTTGATCCGACATTTCGTTCTCGGGTTATGGCTATTTTAGTCCGATTTTCGATGAATTCTATCTCCAAAATGATACAGTTTCGGAAACTTGTTTCTATTCTCAAATTGTTTCTTTTGCCATCGTCTATCATTACTCTGAATTTGTCCCAAGGTCACGGAAACACCCTGTACATTATGGTATTATTTATATCAAGAAGCACTCACACTATTAGTTTTAGTTGCCGATTCATGGAAGAATTTGATCTCTTCGGTATCTGGAAAGGCGCAGAAGAGAATTGACAAAGAAATACTCAAAAACTCACACATACATATACACACACTTAGAAGTATATATATGCCTATAAGGAAAGAAAGAGAGACAGAGGAGGGAAAGAGAGAAAAAAGGAGAGAAAAATAGTCTGTCGATGAAGCCTGTCAAAAAATAAAGTTAGAGCGGATGTGACCTATCCTAAACAGGAAATTGTATCAATAAAGAGTTCACAATACGATCTTGCAAAGGTTACGTATTTTCGTTCCACGATGTTTTGAATCAATGATTCTCTTAACAAATTTAAAGGAAAAGAAAACTTGTCTGAAGGAAACAAATTTGTTTCCAAAGAAGAGAACATTTAGCATCTAACATATTATACTTAACTTACTTGCGTTATTTAATTTACTTACTATAGCAAAATCTTAAACGTTATCAGGTGGTTCTTGAGTTTTCCGAAAGTTGCAGAAGCCTAATTTCTTCATCCTTAAGGAAGCAGACTACTAAATATTTTTCAAAAGCTAACAATTTTTGTTTTGCCTGTTTTTCGTAAGTGAAAGGAGATAATGAAAGGTAACTTACCACAATAAAGGTATCTACACCCGAACATACAAATCGGAAGAATAATTAGTGTTCTCATCCGTAGAAATTACAGTATGACCAAACTTTGAATTACTCAAAAATCTAGGTTAAGAAATGAACTCAACGGTAATTGATAACTTATCATGTTATCAGATGACTTCCAAGATGGACAGGTGGACAACTTACAGAGTAATAAATAACGAATGCCTTATGGGAAAATGTAGGTTCAAGACGAACCAGGCCAAGATAAGCAGGTGGCCCACTTACAGAGGTGGCCAAGTGGATAGGTTTTACTGTACAAATATTATTTAAAAAGTAGTTAACAAGGAACACAGATAACATGATAAGTCATCAATTACCGTTGAGTTCATTTTTCTAGTCGCTGCCTTAACCTAGATTTTTGGGTAAATCAAATTTTGGTCATACTGTAATTTTTACGGATGGCAACACTGATTATTCTTCCAATTTGTATTTTCGGTTGTAGAATAACATTATCTATTATTGTGGTAAGTTACCTTTCATTATCTCCTTTCACTTACGAAAAACAGGCAAAAGAAAAATTGTTAGCTTTTGAAAAATATTTAGTAGTCTGCCCCCTTAAGAAAGTGTGAGGTTATTGCCGGTTCAGTGATTGCTTTTCACACGACGACCCTGAAACCGCTCAAGGCCCCGCACTTAACAATGGTACTCTTGTTTGTTTTTAGAACAATTATGGACAACAAATTATGCGTTATTCATAAAAATTCTGAAGCTTAGAAAATTCCAAATACTCAAACCAATTATATCTAGGTAGTTCTGTAAATAGGCCATCTAAAGCACACCATGAATAAAAATATTCCTAGTATTCCATCCATTTATATGGTCAGTTTATTAGTGAGTCCCGCTGCGCTTCCATTTATCCTATTATGTTTATAGTGTTTCTGTAGAGAAGTCCACATCATTTTTTAATACACAGAAAATTTCGAAGTTCAGTCAGAGCATTCAGCTGCCAGCAGAATTTGGTATGAGATTAAGAAAGAAGTTTTAAAAACTGAATTGGAATTATTACGTCAAAATAATCGCAACTTTAAGTACCAAGCAAAGGTTTTGTACAGTGTACGTACATCTCCTGTGTATCTTGAGTAATATCATTAGGAAAATATTCGTATATTATTTTCTTAATTTTCATAATTTGGAAAGTGCTTAATGGAATCTCAATCACTGTCCGGCAAATGCAAGATAAAATCGCCAGTGCGAGTTCTGCTTCTATGGAAAAGGTATTAGTGTAAATAACATGATGATATATTGCCTACTTTTGCCTAATCGTTTCTGATTTTCCTATTTAACTTAGAACTCATCCGTGGCTATATGGTTAGAGCGAAAGACTGGTTTCGATTTCTGCCGTAAGCTTATGTGGTTTGGATCCTATATTAAGCTGTAGATGTAGTTTCCATGGAGTCTTGATGCTGAAAGAAATGTAAAACTTTAAATCAACTAACATACAGTATTTACATATTTACTCTATAAACACGAGATGATAGAGTATAGAGCGACTCAAAGAATCTCGTTATATTCTGAAATGAAATTATATTTAACATAGTAAACAATTGCTAAAGCATTGCTTGATGGATGTCACTCGAAGTCTTCTTCAAAAGCATCTATCTTTGGCAATTTTTTTCACGTTACTCCAGTGCCTTATGATTTTATCACACCATTTTGTATAAGGACGATCTTTATGTCTTTCCTTGTTCCTTGGTATCTAATCAAAGGTTACTTTTGTCCCCACATCATAATTTGTTCTTCCAATATGATAGCCCATTGACACTTCAATATCTTTTTATTTTAATGACAATATCCGCCATTCTCGTCATTCTTTGATTCTTGTGGTTATTTTCCTATATTTGCAAGTGTTTCTCAGTGTACATTCATCTATGGATCATTCTGAGTCTCCAGACAGTAAATGTCTGCTTTTGTTACAGGGACGGCGTTAAGGGTGGGCGAGGGTGGGCGACCGCCCACCCGATGGATGGTCTCGCCCACCCATCCGCCCACCCCAACAGAAGTAGAATAATGGTGACCAGTGCCGGATTTAGGTTTGATGGGACCCTAAGCTATTGAAGATAATGGGGCTCTTTGTATTTCTAGCTTTCTTTCTCAGCGACAAAATTTCGCCTTTTTTATTTGAATATATGCTATATGGTAATTTATGGACCTAATACATATCTAAGTACGTTTTCGCATATATTTCGTTGTCTTAACTTACTGTTTTGAATACATTACAGAAAAACTGTAAAATTTATAAAATTAGCGGTAGTTTAATTTGGTCCCAATAAAGCCCCTTGCCGATCTTCTCTGTTTTCTTTTTGCACCAACTATGATCAACGCTCCACGCCATGCTTCTACAATATGTGGAGGCCGCATCATTTCTCATTTCAAGTTGTTTCTAGTCAGTTGGGTAAAGTTTGAAACGTTTCCAGGGATCCGATGTAAGTAAATACGATGTAAGTAAATACAATCTGAATATCCTCCAGGGTTGGTAATTACTGCCTGAAGCTCAACTAATCGTGTAAGCTTTTTCCAGGCCAGGTTACTAGAGTAACTCAAAATGAAATGCAACTCTTGAAGATTACACAAGGTGTAATAGACACAAATTCGCTGGAAGCGGCGAATCTAGAAGGTTAAAACTGGAGGAGGGGCAACTAAAGCCCAGATTATGATAGATATATTGTGAGTTTACTATAAACTTTCAAAAGTGTGTAAGTAATGGCTTCAATAATTTCTGTCACTCAAAAAACTGGGGGCTTAGACCTCTCCGGCCTCTGGTTAGATACGTCTCTGGCTGAAAAACCTGTTGCATTAAAATTATTATAAGTCCTATAAATGTAGGTAGCATCTTTTTACTGCGACGTGAAAAGATGTTGGTACCTTGCCTTGCTATGTAGTAACTAGTGCCGATAACCTAATGCATTCAGTCTGCTGCATACTAACTTACAAAACGTAAATTCGGGCAGTTCTGAACGTAACAATACATAAAATACTGTTAATATATACAAACGAACGACTCATATGCCTATAACGAATGGATGAAATCACTATGATTCGTGCTCCTATCCTTTCCTTTAGTCAGGAGCGGATCCATTCTGAATGTTTGGGGAGGCAGTCGCTCGAAGTCAATAGGTTTTATTTTACGTTTATAATACAAAGGTGAAAATTCTTAGGATTGGTTTTATTTTTAAAATAAAAAAAAATATTCAATTCTGGGGGCGATCGCCCCCTGGATCCGCCCCTGCCTTTAGTGATCCATTATTGCACTCTATAGATCACTATATGAGCTTCTCCGTGGCTAAGCGGTTAGCGTACGCACCTTTGGAGTGGGAGACCCGGGTTCGATTCCTGGAGAGAGCTCATGTGGTTCGGATTCCACGTTAATCAGTAGGTTCCGTCTCATATAGCCTCGCTGCTGAAAGGGACATTAAATTGAAAATCAACTCAACTCTATAGATCACTTTGAAAATCAGTGCCAAGTTCTGAAAGTTATGAAAATACTTCTGCACACTACTTTTCATACTTACGTACAGCGAAATATCTATAATTTCGCGATATAAAGATTATTGCCGCTTAGGGCTGTAATTCCAATATATTTTACTATTATTTCGCCAGCTTGTCGTTTCATGTCTTCTTCTTATGCATCCACTGTTACCAGACTCAATTTCTTGTCGAATTCCAAACAGTACGTGAAAGGGTAGTACTAGAGTTCTATACGCATACAAGATACTGTATCACTTATGCTGTGAAGTCTTATTAAAATAGTTAAGTGTAATGGCTGTAAAACAGGGTCCCGATTACAAATGAGGCTCTGAAACAAGATCACCATTACAAGCGGAGTTAGGAAACGAGGGCTCCATTATAAGCGGGGCTGGGCAACAAAGATCCCATTGCAGGCGGTTTGGAAAACAGGGCCCTATTACTTGCTTCATGAGAGCTTAATACATAATAGTACAGAACACCGTTGTTGTATGTGCGTTTTATCTTGCTTTTTCATATTATTTGGAAATGACTACAGCCATTTTTCTTTAAATTTTTTTGGGGCCCCCAAGCTTATACGTAAATCTGGCACTGAAGGTGACATCCTATACATCAAAAGCAATAGGTATTATTTTCGATTGAAATGTAATAGGTTCTAGGACTCTGTTTAATTCTGCAATGAACAATGATTTTAAGACAGATACTTATAGTAATATAATGATGACAAAAGTTGTGATAATTGAATTAAAGTTTAACACACATATACACAATCGTGCTAATGAAACGCCAGTGTTTGTATGTGCTGCACTGAAAAAAAAAAGTATATTTTAAAAAGCCGACTAAATAATGGACAGATGGCCAGTATTGTCTATTGTCTCATTTCAGAAAGAGAGGGAGGGGAATAGTGCTTTGTGTCGGCGCGATAGCTTCTTATAAAAGGGTTGCAACTTGCAATTGTTTACAGCAATGTACCAATTACCACATGTCTTATCCGTGTGGCATTAAACAGGTTTGAAAAAAAACCCTTATTACAGCATTGTTGAGTTGATCTCTGTTGCGTTCAGAAGTCTCGGTGGTCGGTGCTTGTTCAGCTAATATGTCGACAAAACTTATCAGCGATCTCTTCTCATTCTCAGTGTCTTCCTCGTGTTCAAAGAAACGCGATTTTCAATCCGTTGACGTTAGTGATAATTCTTCTTCAATAGAGAAAAAGACAAAAATACAAATACATGTGACAACCAGGATTCTCAATTTGAAGTGTTCGATTACGAAGAAAGTGAAAATGAACTAGATGCTGGATAGAGCGAAGATGAGAGTATTGCTTCTGAATATACTGATTTATACTTTTTGTCTCTTGCTTTCTTGTAATAAATCCCTCAAAGATAAAAATGTTTGCAGTAGCCTATTTTATCCTTGGTTTACTTTACCTACTTGTTGTGTATTTTATGTTATTAACGAAAAGTAGAGTATTATCTGTTAGTCTGTGTTGTTGGAACCTTCTTTCATTTCTATGCATTCATGTACATTCTTGGAGGGAGAGGAGTTAAAGCTATCTTGAACTTCATCGACTACACAGTACACACCCTTATTATTGCTTTAAAAAAAAGCAAAAAAAAAAAAAAAAAAAAAAACCTGGAAGTAGAGGTCTGCCACGCGGAATTCTGTAGGTCGAGCCTATAGCCCATCCTAAGTCCTGCATTTCTTTAGTCCCACCAGGCGAATGCTGGAATTGTACCTTCTATAAGGCGAAGACAGCTGTTTTCCACATCCTTGTTTCTCCCCAATTTCGGTCTGAGCCGTAGCTAACTAAAGACTATAAAAATTGAAACTTAATTATTGTGAAAAAATGTTTACATTGCCCAGTTCTCATTTTCATTGTCCGCCCACCCAGGAACTAGGTCCGCCTCTTTCCGCCCACTCCATCAAGCGTTCCTGGCGCCGTCCCTGTTTTGTTAGATTGTTGTTTGTTTATTTATTGAAATTTAGCGTCTCTTTTTATCTTTGAGCACCACGGCTACGTGAGACGTGGACCTACATTTTAAGGCAGAATATGTACACGGTGGTAACGTAATGTTCTCTACTAAGGAATCGAATCCACGACCAAAGGCGCACAAGCTAGCCAACAAGTGATACAAAGAGGGTTGGATTGATCTCGGAAAAAGGACTGGAAAGTGGAACAGCTATGTACCGCATATCCTAGATTCAGATTATTAGCCATTGTTCAGTTTCTAGGTTCATACAATTTAGCATTCAGGATTCATCTCAGAAGAAGTATCTGAATAAATTTAAACCCTCATGACAAGCAGAAGTCAAAATTAAGAAAAGTTGTTAAAAACCAAGTACTGCTCCATTATTCTTGATTGTACATGAAATGTTTATGTTAACCAGCTCTCTATAATGTTGCTACTTGTGAAGAAAGACACTGATAAAATCGAGAATAATTCAATATTTTCATGACGATATTTTCACAATTGATATTTTGTTATTAACACTTTTATTTTTGATATTATGCCGTGCAACTGACGAAGAGCTCCATGGGGATCTCTCACGCAAATGCTAAAGCCATCTATGTTCCGGTTTAATTATCAGGTATTAATTTTTTAGTGACAGTTGTGGTGAAATCACGAACTACTTAAATCAACAAAATTTGAAGAGATTTACAGCCTTGAAAACTAAAAATAACAACTGGAAATCTACACAGCAAATAAAAGTGATCATGTGTCTATATAGAATCTCATTTTAACAAATGCCAGTGGCCCCAACATGCTACTACATTAGCGTGTTATAATACTACCGAACTTGTTAGCCAACGATCTGAAAATTGTTTCAATTTCAGCTCATCGTATGACAACCAACATAAAATTTTAATTCTGTCGCCCCATGATTGGATCATGACTAAATTTCGCACACTGTCAGCTCGGAATTGCATCCAGGTAACAAAAATTGGCTTTACTGTTGACCTACAATTGGATCACTACCATAAAATCTGACGTATTAACGTTGGCATATTAGCCCCCAAAATTATAATTTTAGTAGTTTTTAAACTATTCTTATAAATACCAGGAATATGTCAATTTCGCCTGCGCATTAAATTTTCAATTCTTTGCAGAAAAAAGCGTTTCTTAAGATTTCTTGATGTTTTAAATTATTCGTTTGTATTCGGGGGGAAGGGGATAGTACTCACTTCTGTTCATTATGTTTTATACTAT
This sequence comes from Thermobia domestica, assembly GCF_964235325.1. Lineage (NCBI taxonomy): Eukaryota > Metazoa > Arthropoda > Insecta > Zygentoma > Lepismatidae > Thermobia > Thermobia domestica. The sequence continues at coordinate 168,746,698 of NC_137465.1, read as the reverse complement.
CTATTTTACTTTTGTAAAAAGGAAATCATATATTTGGTACGAGTAGATTTGATTCCCCGTTCTTACTAAGTGTAATCCATCCTTTTTTCGTCAAAATTTCTTTATAGTCCAAAATTTATATTGTTTTCTTTTTTTTTTTAAAAAAAAGTGTTAATTCTGTCTCTTACTTAAACACTGAAGATTAGAAGAGCGTAATATATCATATATCATATCATATCATATCATATCATATCATAATCATAACTATATAGAAAACTACATGAGCTGACATAAATTATTGAGCTCGTCCTGTAGGGCTACAATGATTAAATTTGGCATGATTGCAGCTTTCCGGGACTAACCGACAGAAAAATTACAAAAAGTCAATATTTCTAATTCTTAACAGGTCTAAAGAGGGGATGAACAATTTCCCCATGTTATTTAAATGGGACTTTTTTGAACTTATAATCTCATTTTTAGGTATTTAGAATTGGAATAAAAACTTAAACTTCGGTATACTTGTACGTTTTTGTTAACACTACCTAAGTAAATCAGTAAAAACAAAAAATTCCAACTAAGAAATAATTAAAAATCATGATTGTTGTGCCATAGGGCAGGTAGCATAGTGTTTGAAAGGAAACAAATAGGTTTTTAAAAGAAAAATACAAAACGTGGGTTTATTGCATATGCATACATAATATATGACCGTCACCAAAATAGTAAGAGAATAATGAATAACATTTAAAGTAAATGAGGGTATGGAGAAGATAATAAATAATATTTTGATTTATACGGGGTTACATATTTTTGTTTTTATGTTAAGACTGCCATATGCATATTTTATTACAATAGTAAACAGAGTTTATGGTTGCCTACTTACACTTGGCTGAAGTCCATGATCAGGCACAGTCAATTGACAGCTGAGTCTGGAAACCACTAACGCTAAGTTGAACGCCACTGTTGAAGTTGAGTTGTGGTTGCAGTATGATGATTTTTGTAAGATTTTTAGAGTATATATATTTATTTTCCATACTTTTATTTTTTATTTTGAATTTGAGAAAATAGGATTGTTTATTTTCTCCTGTAAAAGTCTTCCGTGTTTAAAATATTTGCTTTTAACTTTCACTACTTTTACCACGATGTTTTTTAATACTTTATTTAAAATATTTTACTTTTAATAGTTTATTGTTTGGTTTCCCCGAGAAATTAAAAAAGTACTTCAGTTTTTAATATCACAAAATAAAAAAATGTTTTACAACTTTAGAGTGGTTTTATAGGGAACTGAAAAATATTTCCCATGTTATTTATATGAGACACCTTTTACAGCCCCTAATTATTGAGGACTTCTTGTAGGGCTATAATCATTAAATTTGACATGATTGGAGCTTTTCGGACCAAATTTACAGAAAAATCCCAAAATTCAATATTTTTAATTTTTAGGGGGTCTAAAGAGAGAAAGAAGAATTTCCCTGTGTTATTTAAATGGGCCCTTTTTTAAACCTATAATCTCATGTTTTAGGTACTTAGAATTGTAATAAAAATTCGAAATTAGGTATGCTTGTACGTTTTCATTAGCGGTACCAAAGTGAACCATCAAAAATAAAAATTTCCAATCGTAAAGTGGTTTTATGGGAAACTTAAAAATCTTTCCCATGTTATTTATATGGGACGCCTTCTAGACCCCAAAATATTTAGGTACTTCCGGCAGGATTAGAATGATGAAATTTGGCATGATTATAGCCGTCCGGAACTAACACAGAGGAAAATTGCCAAAAGTGAATATTTTTAATATTTTAGGGGTCTAAAGAGGGATGAAAAAAATGCCATGTTATTTAAAACGGCGTTTTCTTAGGATACAAAATCTTATCTTTTAGATAGTTGAAAATAGGGAAAAAAAACCCGACAGAATTGTGGGTTTAAAAGGTGTGAGACCGTAGGCCGAGCAAAGACAGTATGTACGGGCGAAGGCTCCGGATAGGCAAATTCAGGAAATATAAGGAGCAAGTTCACGAAATTCAATGTTGATGCAAAGGCCGATAGATAAGAAATGCGAGGCCGTAGGCCGAGCAAAGTCGGGGATTTGGGGGCGAAGCCCCCAGCTAGCCAAATGCTAGTCTTATTCTAAAACTGGACTAAATACATACTTACAACGCCATGACAAAACTGAAATTCATATTGTAACATAACACTTGTCCATGTTTTAACAATGTAAGAAAACATAATCTTTAAGTTTAACGTTCCACAATTAGGCTCTTTTAGGTTAAGAGGTACGATGTTTGAGGCTAGTGAATGATGATGGAAGTATTGGTAGAATGATAATATGGGAGGAAACGGAGTACTCCTAGAAAACCAACGAATACAATATTGTACACCACAAGCCTACTTGGTCGGGATCGAACTAGGAACCCCACGCACCAGAGGTAAGCGCTCTACTACTTAGCCACCGTGCAGCCCTTTATAATGTACGATATATATATATATATATATATATATATATATATATATATATATATATATATATATATATATATTTCGGAGTTATAGGCTGCCAAAAACATGAAAAAATGAACTTTGTAGGTCCATAGCTCCAAAATTATGGGACCTACCATAGTCAGATCGAGTCTTCACTTAGGAACTAATATATGTCCTATCCAAATATTAAAGTCTGAGAATCCTGCGACACTTCCGTAACAATTTTTATAGAGGTTGTTGGAAAGTACTTCAAATTATCTGCCCGCAGCCAAACTCCCTCTATAAAAATTGTTGCGTGAGTATCCTAGGATTGTGAAACATGTATTTTTGGATAACGCACGCACATATTAGTTCCTACGTGAAATCTTGACCCGACTACGGTAAGTCCCATAGTTTTGGACTTAGAGACCTTTAAAATTCATTTTTTTTTATCTTTTCGTTAGCCTATAACTCCGAAAGGAAGCATTTGTGCACCCAGGTTGGTCTATACTTTTAGTCTTATCTTGGTGTCACTAATCATCTTCTTGTCGGTGTTGTTTTGAAACACCGTATATATATAAGTAGTTCACCGAATATAAGTAGTTCAAAGGTTTCTGTTATTAATTTAATTTAAGATGTAAATTTAAATTCTTTAGAAATAATGTAACTATAACTTGAGAAAAGCATGAACAAACTTGATTCCCCTCTAAAGCTTGGTACTGTATGTAGCAGAGAGGAGCTTGATACTTGTAGGGTTATTGTAGTAAGTAGATGATGCGCAACAATTCATTTTGCTGGGTACGTGTTAAAGGAACCAAATTGAGAAAGTGAAAGTAGGAACTAAACATTTGACCAACCAAGATTACATTTGTTAAAGCATATTATATAACGACTAGATGAGAACAGATCTAAACACCATCCCAACTATAACAATATGGAAGAAACCAAATATATAATGAAAATAATTTACTTAAGAAAACTAAGCGGCTAATTAGTCTGCAAACACTGAAATTACTTTGTCCAATGTAAACACTTTCGCCCGGTTACGGGAACCTTGTGAAAAAATGTGAAACGAAACTAACCTTCACGTTATACGGTTCGTATTCTGGCTGGGATACAATGCAGACAGAAACTAGTGTTGGCTTAAAAGTGCAAATATTACTTGCATGTTTGCTTAATCTTTCCAGTTCAGTTAGTTTGCACTTAATTTCTATCTACCTAGGTGTTATATAATTAAACGGAATCCCATAGTTTACCCGAGTTTGCTGAAACACATTGTTTATAACACGTATTTTTTCTTGTGCTCCTTCGTGGCTAAGCGATTAGCGCACGCGCCTTTGGCGTGGGAGACCTGGGTCCGATTCCCGGCAGGAGTGCGTGCGGCTTGGATTCCACGTTAATCAATAGGTCTGGTATCATATAGCCTCGCTGCTGAAAGGGACGTTAAACTCAAAATCAACTCAACCCAACCCAACTCAACGTATTTTTCTTAAACTCTGTCGTGGGTGGTGTATAGATAGTGTACTTCACTTCATCGTTAGAGATCCAGGTTCGATTCTCGCTGGAAGTTCATCTGGTTCAGATTGCACGTTAATCTGTAGGTTCACGTCTGATATAGCCTCGGTTCTGAACGGGATGCTAAACTCCAAATGCAATCAACAAACATAACTTCTATTTACTACTTATTGTTAGATATAATTCCGATTAAGAAACATTATTACAATATGAATGTAACACTTGGAAATCAAATCAAATCAATCTTAAAGCTAGTAGGCCTACCTATACACTGAAATTAAACATTGTACTTTAATCCTATAACGAAAAAATCTTCTTTGTGTTCTAATTGATCTTCAATTTTGAGGATTTTGCTACTGTTGTTATGGCGGATTTTAACGTCTATAGGAATAACTCTTGAGCTTTTTTGTGTTACGTCCTACAACACCGAGGTCATGAAGAATAAGACCTATCATTAAGAAGACCAGAAGTGATAGGTGGGTTAAGTGCTTCGATTTACTGTAGTACTTCATTTCTCGGTAACTACTGGCCGAATGTGAATGAAATTTGATTAGCAAGTAGCCTATTGTCTACGAAATACAAATTGCTATATTTGGTGGCCAAGATCCTCTGGATAACTGCTGGTAGAATCTGAACGAAATTTGACACACTGAGAAAAAATCGTATGTGGCATAGGAAAAACGTAGGTTACATGTGTAGTTTTTGGGCTTAACGTTCAGCAAATGTATAACTGAAAAAGTATAGTTTATACGTATTTTCCGTATAAGTGTTCCGAATAAACGTACTTTCCGCACAAAGGAAAGAACTGCATATAGGCGGCCAGGATCTCACATACAGATGAACGTATATAACGTATAGCTGCCGTATGTAAAATACGTATATGTAAGTAATATACGGAAGACTGTTAGATGTTAAACATGCTACGACGGTTTGATGTAACATCTAAGCGAAAAAAGTATATAGCATATAACGTAACGTATGCTCCGTACTGATTTCCATAGTAAACATAAGGATTCCGTATATCTGTACAAAATATCGCTGTCTGGATAACGGATTTTTTCTCAGTGTAGACAAATTGCCTGGTAACAGAGGCTGTGTTCAACAGATTTCCACGCGAGGACTTCTGGGTTTGGTTCACCATGTCTGTGTTCTGCTTCTATTGAATGTGTAAATTTTTATGTTAATAATAGAAAGCTTCATAAGAAAAGCCATTATTAATACATTATGTCATTAAACAACTTCATAAGTTCGAGATATGCGATAAAAGAATGATTATTTTTCATATTAAATGGAAGCTTTTACTCCATACTAGCAATATACACTTCTCGTTCCTCTTAATGTGAGCTTCTACCCACGACCAGAACTTCAATTTGGTTAGTTAGCTGACGCACAGAATATCACCCAAGATTAACATCAAAACATAGGCCTTTTCCCACCAAACTGTGTTGATACCATGGGAGATGGATTACAGAAACAAACCATTGATTTCAAAGGAAACGCTCACCTTATAATATTGGATGTTATTGGTAGGTTGATTTGGATTTTAGCATCTCGTTCAGTACCGAGGCTATAAGAGTTGAATTTCAGTTTAGCGTCCCTTTCAGCAGCGAGGCTATGTGAGACGTGGACCTACTGATTAACGTGAAATCCGAACCACATGAGCTCCCGCCGGGAATCGAACCCGGGTCTCCCGCGCCAAAGGTGCATACGCTAACCGCTTAGCCACGAGGGAACTCATCTGCAAGGCTATAAGAATATGAGGCTGCACATAGACTTTCTACTTAAGGTTGGTCTAAAGCCATGAAATAGTGTCGCCAGAAAGAAGTACAGCTTTCAGTTTTTACGAAACTTACAAAACTAGATGGCAGTGTTGTCAAACCCAATTTGGAAGATAGTATAAGACCTTTGAGTTAAACTTTACCTCCCCTTCTTTATTATTTTCCTCGCGAAGGATGGGGCAGAGGGTGTGGGGTGTTTGTCTGTAACCTTCGTAGGAATTTTCTTTTTCGATACTTCCATCCCTCTAAGTAACCTGACACCACTGACCACTGTCAAGTAATCTGCAGCTTGTGCGGAAGAGGAGTTTGAAGCTAATCGTTCCATTTCTTGTAAAAAACGCTGAATAGCGAAAATACCGATTGCTGAGAACACTTTGTTTTTCGATATTTGCAGTATATTGCTTGTCTTTGTTCACGTGATAGTGGAATTGCAATTAAATACATTTGCTCAGCACAGATTTAATCAAAGATGTCATAAATGACAACTCAAATTGAACACAAGAATCTCCAGTGGCGTACACACAGCGTTATAAAGAGGAGTTCAAGCACCCAAGTTCATATCGTATACCATTGATCTGTACAATACACTAACGGGTAAAGTACAAAAATTTGAATTCTTTATCCAGCATAGGAGTTTTGAAATTCTTTACTTAATTTTAAAACTTCATGTACTGTCGGTGTGGAGTCATAACGCTATTTAGCGATGAAGACAACATAAGAAAGAGAGAGACAAAAGGAAAATAGTTTTAACAACAAGATTAGCAAGAGAGTAGTGTTGTGTTTACGAAGATACAACAGTTATCAAATATTTGGAATTAATGAAAGAAGTGGCTAAACTGTTAGTCCATTTTAGAGTGGTATCTTATTTACGAAATGTTAGTATATAAATTATAGCAAATCACTTCATAAATAAATATTTCATTAAATTTCCCACAATTTTACATAAGTTATTTACCATGGAAAGGAGTAGTATACACTTTGGGGTGAGTTTTCTTCTGACACAGTTTTGCGAAAACGCCTATTATGAATTTGTTCATATTTCATCAGTAATATTGCAGTATTAACTACAGCATGTCCTGGTTTAATTTTAAAAATCGGTTTGGGTTTGAAGTTTTGTGTTTGTCGTTCTTATGCAACAATGCAACTTAGAAATTATAAAGGACGGAACCAACTATTAATTCCGAACCACAAACGGGGCTTGAGTGCTGCGTAATTGGCTAGTGCATAGATCAACATGAAAGATCGATCCTCACAGTGTACTCCATTATCCAACATAATCTCACGTTCAAGAAATATAAGGGGAACTAGATCCGTACTTATTATTAGTTCTTTTCGGATGAAGAAAACAAGTATAGTGAGATTTCTTGCTAAGTTTATTGTTATATATAAAAATTGTACTCTTACATGTTAGAGAGTATATTTTTATATATGAACTTCCTTCCTATGCATTATGAGATGTATAAAAAGATGAAAGGTGTAAATTCGATTTTTTTTTTTTTTTTTAAGAAAGCATGTAACCTAAATACATGCAATGAAGCAATAGCGGTGGGCGTCAGTGTTACATTTATGGAGAAAAGAGCTGTTACAGTGTATCCATTTTTTTCAAAGTAGTAATTTAGATACTATATGCCTAAGCTATGTACACACACAATAGTCTATAAGCTATTGCCTATATGCGTAGCGTAAGCGTCTTCGGCACAAGAGACCCGAATTTGATTCCCGGTGGGAGCTCATATGGTTTGGATTCCACGTAAGCCGTAGATTAACGCTCCTTACTATAGCCAATCAACCAAAAAAAAGTTCTATAGGAGCATATCAACTGAAGAGTGAAGCATCGGCAAGGGCGCCCATGTTGTGGTTTCCAATGGGGGGCAAGTATAAGCGATGTTTCAAATATGATTTCAAATTTTGCTGTAACTAATGTAAAAATTCTATTGGGTTTTCGACATTCCCAAGTACAATTTCCTCTTAGGGGGGCGAGCGCCCCACCTTGCCCCCCCTGATGGGCGCCCTTGAGCATCGGTATACACCATACGATTCAACTAGTTGCGTAAAATGGAATAATTTTTCATTTTACTCGCAATTTTGAATATATGTATGCACAGAATGATAAAGCTGTTGCACGACTGTATAAAAGTAAAAGCATCAAAAACAATTTATCGGTATTTTCATATGTGTATGGAGCCTCTAATCTTTTAAATTTCCATTCAAAACCAAAATCAATCCTTTGTTATTGACAGTTTTGAAAAAAAAAATAGTTCGTTCGAAACAATTCAATATATATTTACAAAATTAAGTTGATCAACTTCACACTGATCCCTGTTTTAGACTTTCAAACTATGCTGTGCATAAAGGGCGCTGTCCGTCTTTTGACAAGTATCAGAGCAAAAACGGCCAGAGATTCATGATGCGAATTTTTGCAATCGATTCAGAATACCAAGGATAGTTGCTATCCCCTCCGTTAAATCTCTATTCAAACCGGAAGTGGTTAAAATTAGACACTTCCCGTTTCAATGTTTATCGCCATAGAACGAAAACGGTAACATATATAAAAAAGCGGTTTTTTGAAAACGATTTATCGTTTCAAGAGTAAGTTCCACTTGCTTCGTTAACTCTCTTTTAGTACTGGAAGTGATTCAAATTAGCTATTTCCGGTTCAGGTTTCAACTTTTTCACCATAGAACGAAAACGGCAAGAGATAGAAACGGTTTTACAAACGATTCAGCGTCTCAAGACAACATAATAAAACTATCCACATCATAATATGACTATCCACAACACTGCCAAAACAAGAAGTGGTTCAAATTTACTATTACTTCCGGTTTCATTGTTTATGATCATTAACTTATGTCGGTAACAGATAGCCAAAAGATTTTTTTGGTAAACGATTGAGCGTCATGTTATGACTATCTACAAACTGTACCGAAACCGAAATTGACTAAAATATACTATTACTTTCGGTTTCAATACTGATTTCCGTAAAGCGAAAACTGTAAATGATATCATGATGTGGTTTTTGCAATTGATTCACTGTCCCAAAAATAGGTTTGATCTCCGTCCTTAGGCCTCTATTCAATCCGAAAGTGGTTGAAAGAAACGATTTTTAGTTTCAACCTTTATCGCCATAGGATAAAAACAATAAGTGACAGCGACTAATGGCTTTTTGATATGAATTCAGCGTCCGAGTAACAGGTTCTATCTTTGATCTTATTACTCTATAGCAACAAGTACTTATAGATGCACTACTTCATGTTTGAGTATTGAATTCACATAGTTTGGAAGTCTTAGTTCCACACTGTGAAACGATATTCATTTATTTTCAAAATTTCGATTCAAGGCCCAAGCCTATCTTATATATATATATATATATATATATATATATATATATATATATATAATGTGTGTGTGTATGTGTCTGTGTAAAGTATCTATATACATATGTATTATGTAAAAATTTATTTTTATATTTTTCAAACAAACGATGGCTTTAGATTTTGAATTCGCCGAGTCGAGACAGCATTTTCTTGATACGAGTAGAGACAGACTTAAATTTCTACTCGTCTTGTCTTGTTCGCATCCGTAGTTTTGAATCAAATTTTGAAAATTGAGGGTAGTGTGAAGTGTGTTTTTTTTTTTAATATTTCGTTTTTGTTTCTGAAATAAATTATTATTTCTTCAAAACAATCAATCACAAATAGAATACAAACGATTGATTTTCGCTTTGAATCGAAACGACAAAGCGCCGAGACACAACGTCTTTGCTATCATGTACTTCCTGATCAAACATAATATCACATAGTCTCTCCAGCCACCTTACAGCCCAGATGTCACTCCTGCAGAATTCTTCCTCTTCCCCGACTGAAAAGGGTCATGAAAGGACGGCAATACGGCTCGGTCCAGGCCATTCAAGAGGCGAGGCCATATCGAGGTAGCTGAAGAGCATTCCAGTTTCTTTGTTCCAGGGAACCTTCAGTGATTGGCAGAGTCGCTGGAAACGCTGTGTTGATGCAGAAGGGGCATATTTTAAAAACTATTAAGACATGTCAAAATTATGAATATATAGTATATATACCAATTACAGTACATCATAAATAGTGTCACCAAGTTTGGAGTGGCGCTGTAGGCATCCGAAGTGGCACAGTGTTGCCATATGTGTATAAAGCGGAAGATGCATGTAGTGTGTGTTTGACTGTTCAATGACATACGTTGATATTGTACTGAATTCTGATGAAGTGGGGCGACTACGAAAATCATCAGTGGCGTACGCAGGGGGCGGGTCGTGGGGGTCCGGACCCCCCCCCCCCCGAAATCCCGATTTTTTTGTAAATGTAGTCTACTTTTAGGGGCAATTTTAGAAATTTTCATATAATTTAGCCTCAAATTGTATTTGGACCCCTCCCGAAACGCTTTACACCCCTCCCGAAATAAATGCCTGCATACGTTCCTGAAAATCATGTAGCAGCAATTGCACTACACAAGGTCGGGAAGACAGCAGGTGAGACTTTCAACCTCTTGAAACCCCTACAAATCAGCAAGAAATTCGTGTATCGCGCCCTATAGCGTTAAACCGAGACTGGAACGGCAGCTGACCGCGCAAGGAGTGGAAGACCACGAACGGTACGAACCCCGCAAGTCCAGAAAGCAGTCGCAGCAAGAATTCGAAGAAATCCTGTTCGAACACAAAGTGTGATGGCTGCTGAGATGAACATCAGCAGAAATTCCATGTCTCGTGTGCTCAGGAGTAATCTACATCTACGGGCGTATGAGCCTGCATGAAGGCCAGGGGGAGACGTTTTGAAAAATGATTCGTGCGTCAGGTGTACAATATATCAATGTAAAACATGCCCAAAATAAATTGCCTTGGTGTTAATACTGTGTGTTATTCACATTCAAACTTGTGACAGTATATATATATATATATATATATATATATATATATATATATATATATATTGAAAAGATTCAGTCCTACTACTTTCCGTAGAAACCCTGTATACTGTTCGAGAATATATAAGTAGTTAAATCTATTTCTAGAAAATTGATAAATTATTATATAATATGAATTTACTTTTTGTAGTATAGATGGTACTTTTCTAAAGAAAATTGTTACTTGATGTATATTAACCTAATAGCTCCCATTATATAAATCATATATTATTCACTAATATTTAATAGATAAAATAATGATTACTAATATAGCTATATATAACTAAGTCATAACTAAAGTCATAAGCACACGTGAGTTTTGTAAATACTTACAACATGAATATAGCTTTATTGTTATAAGTATGATGGAATAGTATACCATCCATTTTATATTCTATTTTGAGACGTTTTGTTAGCCAAAATAGTCAGTACTCTGATATTTGTTTTGAAAAAGAATTGAATACAGGGTAGTACTCGTCAAAATCGCAATCATAGGAATGTATCTATTATAGTAATTATCAGAATTTCCAACTACGGTATTCTATCGTGATATACGATGATTTATGCATCCTATATAGGATAATGCCCTTAATAGATGAATATACGATAATTTTATAATTCACACATTTTTGCAGTTTTTGAATGTCCAAATAAATTATAGATGTGCATTAAATAATTATAAAACATACTGAAGTTTTTTTAACAGTCATTCATTCTAAAATAATAAAAAAAATATCAATTTGAAAATTGGCAAGTGTGGACCCTGCATGCTTTCTTTAAATTCAATTGCATTTACGAGGGAGCGGAAATAGTATTTTTGTTATTCAGAGTAGTCTTAATAAGGATTTTAAATAATGGTGAAGGCAGTGACGTCCAAGGGCGTCAGTCTTGGGGGGGGAGCTTCCTCCCGAAGCTTATGTGGGCCCCCTATTGTATTTATGAATAGGCTATACAATATTTGGCATAATTTGAGTGCAATTCGTCTTAAAATCCTCATATATATACCTTTTGCATTTGAATGGGCCCCCCAAAATTTACAGAGAAATCGGCGCCCTTGGTGACGCCGGTTTGGAGTTCGCAACTGAAAATTATTAGATTACATATTACTGCTATTATTAGTAGTATTATACTCAATTCTCACGTGCATGACGAATATAAAGAGTCCAGGGGAAAAGGGGGGCATGTCCATTTTTACTAATTTTTCAACAAACGATTTTTAAAATTTAAAACATTTAATTTCCTGAACTAATCGTGGATAATGCTTCAAATTTGATTTACGAGTTCGTTATTAAATTGGAAAGTAGCTTGCAAAATCTAATGCTCAATATATATTATTGTAAGGAAAAGAATACAAAAAAAATCATAATAATAAAAGACATGAGATTGGTTTGTACTGGGGAAAAAGGAGTCTATTGCAGGCAAAACAATGGAAAAAAGAGGCGATTGTTTTTCAATTTATAAACAATGTTTTTAAAAATAGAATGTTTTCTTCCTTTGTCGTTTTTATTCTTCTTTACTCTCCTAATTATTTCTTTGGGAGTTCCATATAGAGGTTTCAGCACCTTGGCTGCAAAATACATTCAAGGCTTGCAGATCCTGCCATTTTTCTCCCTAGATAGGTAACTTCCCTTTAAAATAAAGGAAACGATCTTGTAAATCACACCAATAATTATCGTGTTGATCATAGCACCCTATTCAAACTGTTATCAACCGATTAAACCTAGTACTTTATTATACAACGAAAATTTTGGAAATGTACTTATATCCTCGAATCAGTATCAAGTATGGGAGAGTGGGACAAGGAGAACAAGTGGGGTACAAAGGTTCATTGACTTTGTTGATCTGATAGTCAAAGTCGTATAAACGACTATCTGACATTGCTTACAGAAAGCTGCAGTTGCAACTTTGACGACATTAGAATGTTAAAATTCAGGTTCTGAGGCAAGAGTGATATAGTTTTAACTCATTTAGTATATAATAATTCATTGAAAATACCTCTATTGCACACATATCCGTGACAGAACAAGATGGTATGAAAATCTAAATTTTGTCCAAAACTGGACATACGCCCTTTTTCCACTGTAAGTGATGATGATACCCTTTCTTCCATTTTAGAAAGACTTTTAAACGGCTATAGCAAGCTAACTGTAAACCTTTTCTCCCTTTTTGATATATTAAATGAAACTACTCAGCGTGCTCTACAAAATTGGTATGAAAATCTAAATTTTGCCCAAAAGTACTATCTGACATTGCAAATAGTATAACCTCCGTTTTCCCCCGAACTCTTCATATACGATAATTTTGTGTAATATACGATAATTTTAAAGTTGAAAATTGATAATTTTGTTCTCTGAGGTTGGCATCTCTGGTAATTATATATTTGTCATAGGTTCGGTACCATTAAAATTGTAGTAGTTAATAAATACCTAATAGTATTTAACCTAGTAATAAATCTTTCTTATAATATGTATAAATCTATCATAATTTAGGATTCTAGCACTAAATTCAACGAACTTATTTGTCAATATAGAGTATATTTTAGTATTCTTATATTTGAGCGTTCTAACTCTACTCAGAAGTAAAATATTATCTTTATTCGTGAAAATATGTCTTTGTAAAAGTCATGAGAAGCAATCATTTATGAAGTGCTAAAATCAAATCTTAATATATTCTTATATTAACCCTTTCACTGTGGAAGGCGACGGGAAAAAAATCCCTAACCTGCGAATGTCGATTATAGTCGACGTGTTAAAATTTGTCTGTATCTTGGTTTTGTCGATTGTAGTCGCCAAAGGTTTTCTGTGTGATTTCTATTGTTTATCGAAAACAATAGAACACAAAAAAAAATGAACGGTACAACTTTGGCGACTACTCTCGACAAAGCCAAGATACGGACAAACAAATTTTAACACGTCGACTATAGTCGACATTCGCATGTTAAGGAAATTTTGTTTCTGTCGACAAAAGTCGACTTCCTCTGTGAAAGGGTTAATATTACTTTTAAAATCCAGTTGCGGTCTAGTATCCTGAGTCGGCGCTTTGCGCTAGACCGTAATAAATCATACTGTATTTTAACTACTTGTGCGGCAATTTTGGGATACCATACAAATCCTAGAATTGATTTCTTTGACTCAAAAATGTTTTATTATTAAATTTATTTTTTCTTCTTATTGTATTAACACATAAATATGATTATTTTGAGAAGTCTTAACTCTTGCTTAGGCGTTTATATACTACTTTATGGAGTCACTATCTTAATCAATACTATGTTAATATCGTTATGAAGTTATTCATTCAAGTATATTTAGTGTATCAAAATTGCATCCACACTTATGTTCAATATTTAAAATTCTTATATATTCATATACAAGTGACGTTCCGAAAATACGTTTTCTTCATTTCTTTCACACGAAAACGTGATTGATAAACACAAAATACACCATGGCGTCATGAAACATACATCTCGCACTATTTTTTGACATAGTTGGGATTCTTCTACGTCATTGAGGCGGCCTTGGTTTCTGGGGTAAAGTGATGCACTCATGTCTTATCGCTTGTGATGACTCTGAACAGGATCTTAGTTTTCTCTCGAGCGTGCCGCATGAAGTGATCGAGACTGATTCCCATTCTTGCACTCTTGTGATCCGGGATCAGGTTAATCGGCACGTATCTTGCAGACACGTTTTGGTATCCCAACATATTGTGCAGCATGTGATGGACTTGAGCGTGACCAATACGCAGTGTGGACGCCATGTCTGACACCGTTATGTGCCTATTCAATAACACCATTTCCTGTACTGTGGCAATGTAGTTTTCATTCGTGGATATGGAAGGACGCCCACTTCGACCTCATCCTACACGTTCTTCCTTCTTTCACTGATCATGCAACACAGCGACCAACCATTTGACGAGAGAAAATCTCTTCACCATACACTGTCTGTAGGGGTTTATGGATAACACGTCAGTACACGCCCCCAAATTGTAACATGAGGACACGCCATGACGGCAATTTGCTCACGCAAGTTTTGATAGCTAATTTCAATACTTTTACATTTTTATTGAGACTGAAAAATTTATTCTATGAAAGTTTGGCTTCTTAGCTTATTATAGACATTTTCAGCACCTAAAAAAGATTAACCTAAAGATTTTGAGAAAATTTTTGTTATGTTTTCAAAGTTTTTGAATTTTCTATTACTACACGAGAACACGCCATGTTAGCATATTGCTGCACTCTTGGATTTACAAAGTAACGCCAGAACACGCGCTGTGAGCAAATTGCCGCATTAGCTATTTGGGCTATATGAAATTTTCTCCGTCATATTGACACACGTTTTATTATTACAAATACAAAAAAAAAATGTACAAAAACATCATTAATGTACTAGAACAGTGATGTTATGAAACTAGTCCAGTGAAATTTAGAACGTATATTTACATGTCACATTCTCCGTCCTTATCGTTTACAGCTGGTCCTTGGCCACGCTCGATGCAGTTTGTACATGATGGTCTTATGTTCCTTGCATTTGGGAGTGTTGCAGTTGATGCATAAGAGTAGTTTTCCTGTTCTTTCTACGAGGGCAGATATCGCAATCTCTATTGTGACCTCGCTGATCAGGTGCTGCTTGAGGTTCTTGTCTAATTGGCTGAAGTTGGAATATTTCAACTAGCCGGTCCTTTATTGACCTTGCGATTGGATAGTTTGCAGCTACTCTTCTTTGCGCATGATCCATAATAAGCTGTCGACCAAATGATTTCAAGAAGTCTTTTCTTGCAGACTTGTTGAATTCATTATCTCCCATGTTGTTGGCTTTCCAAATAACAAACTAATTTATTCCACCAACATTCAATTCAAAGAAAAACATTGTTAGTGGCCAGCGATTTGATACACTCGATACGCTATACTCTTTTTACATGACGTCACTGACATCTACACCACAATTGTTTTTGTTGTAGAAGGTAATTGATGGTTTGCATGCATTACCTGTACTTTCACCAATCTCATCGTCCTCCTGCCATGTGGAAAGTAATACCATATACTTGTTCTTTGCAGCTTTGTACAATACTAGTGCCACCTGTTGTTCTACTCTTCAGACAATACGTTTAAAGAATGAGCAAACGGCCCTTAAAGTACAACACTTAACACTAGAACACGCCCGTTAGCAGCCTGCTCACAACAATCTTTACGTGGTTACACGCGCCGTTAGCAATTTGCTCACGGTGACCAATATACACCCTTCCACTCCAGAACCATGCGCGTGACTGGCAAACCCGGTCAGGGTCAGATAGCGGTGGGGTGGTTAGGGGATAACTCGGCCCCTCCGCCCCTATTGTCTTAGTAAGGAAAGTGCAGGTGTTTTTGCAAAACTGCGGCAATTTGCCGCGGGTGCGTGTAACGACGAGTTAACGGACACACTCGTATGACGATTGTTTGTTTTACCTGGTGTACCATTTTCTCTTTCGAAACAAATGACGAAATTTACTTTCGGAACGAACTCCGTACATAATGTTCTTATAGTCTGTCACTGTACAGTGTGTTTGAAAAATAACTCCCTAGTTTAATGTATCCTAGAATATGTACAAAGTGACATACACTGTTCTAGTTTGTGGTATTCGATTGATCAACTCTCCAAGTATGGCTCCCCTGCAGTTGACAGGTCTGCTTGACCTTGAGACGGCACCAGTGCTGTTTTTTCCCTCTGTTTCCTCAGTTCAGTCCAGGCAGGCGTGTAGTGCAGAGTAACTCAGCAACTATGTGTACTCCGCAATAGAAAGCGTAGTGTGTTATTTGGCTTGTGAAAACTGAGTCAGTTATAACAGTGCAACGTAATTTTAGACGTCAGTATGGTGGTGAACCACCTAAGCAAAAACTATCCATCATTGGCTAAAGTCTTTCAAGGAAACCGGTAGAAGTGGAATATCGTCTCGACGTGTGCAGGGCTACAAATGGATCCCACGTTGAAGTCTACCAACATTAAACAAAACTTAAAGGAATTCTCTTTCATGATATGTAGGCTACTCATTGATGTAAATTTTCATTCATTTCCAAATTAAATTTATACATAAAACTAGGGAGTTCTTTCTCAAACACCCTGTATATTACTGCGCTGATTATTACACGCTTATATGAATCTTACTAAATATTCTATACAGCAAGTTATAGTAAAATTCGTGAATTATTTTTTGTCTAATTTTGTAATTATCGTTTTCTCTTTCCAGGTAAGTAATTGTTTACTTCTAGGATTCATTGTCGAGTTATGCATATATAAACCAAACGTGAGTACTTGCTTAAAATTCACATTTATCTGTACTATTAAGAAATAGTAATATTAATGTACTAGCAGAGGCGTATTTAGGAGGGGCCTTCCGGGCTTAAGCTCCCCCCGAAATCTTACTTATAGTAAAGTATATGAAATATCTTATACTATAGGAAAGTATATGATAGTAAAGTATATGAAATATCTTGCAGAATTTTCACATTTTCAGGCAAAGCCCCCACCCGAAAGTTAGCAAAGCCAGCCCCCCGAAACAAAATCGTAAATACGCCACTGTGTACTAGTAAAGTAAGCTACTGTTTTTGATCTGATGCTTTCATAAATAAATTTTTAAATATAAATAACTTGTTCGCCAATAATTAATTTCGTATTTCCATAGATACTGGCAGGCCCGTAGCCAGCCCAAAAACTTAGGGGGGGGGCTGAAGTTAGGGGGGCCGATCCCACCATATGATAGTTCATCACCATATTGTAGTTCTTTTGCAAGCGTACTGTAATACTTTTAGGGGGCAAGCAAAAATTTAGGGGGGGCGGCCCCACTAGACTCCCCTGGATACGGGCCTGGATACTGGCTAGTCCATGATCAGTGAATATCTACAATACGTTGAATAGTTAAAATTACGTATATAATTAGATTAGTTTAGTTTACGAATCTGTATGTAGACAATTAATACTAACATGAATGGAGACACTGAACAAGAAAACAATGAAGGACTCTACTCAAGATAATTATGCGGAGTTCGAGACAATATGGCGTCAGGGTATAAAGAACTATCTCGAACTCTTGTTTATCCCTTATCCGGGCAACCGGGGCCTCCCAGGCCCGGTAGCTTCATATTTTTCTTCGAATTTCTTAATAACCATAAATATTTCGATGTCATAAAATTCTGAATTCTTCTATCTTTAGTCGAAGTTAAAATTATGAACATATCGAGTTGGTAAGGCCCCAGCTGCAGTCTACGTTCCAAAAATAGCTTGCACCGATAAGGATTAATACAACGTTTTTTTTTTTTTTGTTTTTTTTTTAAATACACGCACTGTTTTAGATTCCTTTATTTTAGATACAAACTTTAAAGTGTGTAGACATCCTGGCGTCACTACTCTTCTTAATTACAATAATTTTACTGTGTAACAATATTGTTTAACGCGGGTGAATTTGGGTTATATATGTCTGCGGCATTTTGGTTACGGTTCCAGTCGTGGCCATGTTTTTTAGTGCAAATCATTATTGTTTAATACAATTTTATTATCTTATAACAGTTTGTACTGCAGTAGTCGATATGGCTAATAAGTCTGTGAAATTCCTTTCGAAGCCATAAATGTGGTTACAATATAAGATAAGATATTATACGAATAAAGTTAATTTTCGTGATGGATGGAAATATTGCATAACAAGATATTTCAGAAATTATTCAGGAATATTTCAGGAATTATTGCATAACAAGATATTCTAATATGTGTAATATTCATAGTTTAATGAAATTATTTTTTTTCACATCTAAAATGCATAAATTAATCTCCAACATAAAAAAATATTTCAGCTCAGCTATAATGTATGCTTCCATCACATAACACTTTTTTATTTTCTTTGAAACTGTACTTTAATCTTACATTCTTTGTCTGGTCATTGATATTGAATTATAAGAATTCTTCATAAAGCTATAAGAGATATTTTTCTTGCTTAAAATCAATTTTTAAACTACATTTAAATAATAATAAACTGAAATAAAAATAACAAAATACTTCTTAAATCACTTACTATGTATACATTTTTTTTTAAAACAACAGCGACAACGTTTGGGAGGTGATTACTGACACCAAAATAAGACAAAAAGTGTGGACCATCCTGGGTGCACAAATGCTTCCTTTCGGAGTTATAGGCTGCCGAAAACATGAAAAAATGAACTTTAAAGGTCCATACCTCCAAAACTACGGGACCTATCGTAGTCGGTTCAAGACTTCAGTTAGGAACGAATATATGCCCTATTCAAATATCCAAGTTTCAGAATCCTGCGGTATTTCTGCAACAATTTTTATAGATGTGAGGAGAAAGAGATTATTGATATACAAGCTTTTTCCTCACATTATTCCGTCTATCAACAAAACTTGGCACACACATTTCTTATGCCCTATAGTATTTTTCGAGATGTATTTGGATTGTGTGCTTTTACCCGGGGCCACTCGAGAGGGGGCCAAAGTTAATGGAAGTAATTTCTGGAGGGAATTTTCCCGACATTCTCCCAATTTTCCCTATTCAAGTACGTTATGGGCCCCAATACATAGCACCTCTGGTAAGCTTGTTTCATGCTGAAGAGAATGAACTATAAACCATGACTTTCCAATGAACAGTGTTGATGTAATAGCTATTCAACTGTGAGTCTACGATTTTCTTTATACTAACAGGGCCAATGGGCCCCAGGGACTTACTCCTTTGTCCATGGCACCTAATGTTTTGTGTATGAACATACCTTTGTGATGTTTATCGAATGGACCAGGTTTGATTCGGATGTCCAGATGACACGTTCATGTCCGTTCTTTGTTAGTAACCTGAAATGACATCAAGAATACAAAATATAGTCATAACTTCGCTGTGGTAAGTGACAAAGTGAAAATAGATACAGTATTAAATTTCTGAGAAAATTTTAAATGGTAGCAAAGTATCACAACATATGCTTTCCATTTAAGGAAATGGGAAATGAAAGTGAATTCAAAATGGTGGATTTCAAGATAGTAGCCATCGACATTAAATATCCTAACAGTTTCTTCCCCACTTGTGCTACTAACCCACAATGGTATTTTTGCAATTCTTCCAAAATCCTGCATTTTATTTGGGTATTTCCACACTTTTTGACCGTCTTGTAGATCTTGTGTTGTTTATTTTCTGAGTACCACTGGACGCCATCTTTAAAATCACCTAAAACTGCATATCAGTATCTTTGTTGAGGCCGACAATCTAAAGCTCGTGGTCATGACGTAAAGCCAGGTGCAGTAATGTAAAAAATTGTCCGAGTTTGGATTACAGAAACAAAATTTCAGAATTCAGGACGTAAGAAATACTGGTATGTCTATGCAAGCTTTCTGTAGTAAGTTCCAGTTATGTAAGTGTCTATATATGTCGTCAGCGCCTAAGACGAATTCACTGACATGATTGTGTAACAGAATGTTTATATCATTATCCAATTCTTCTCATACAATTATTTACAAGTAGTATTGTATTTTGTGATGATTCATAAACTTCTACCACTAATGAATATTATATTTTATTCGAAATAAAATCAAAGATTAAGACTACTATACTATACACTCCTGGCCGGCAATGAGTAACTTAAGAGTGACAAACTAACTTACCCAGAGGAAACTGCCTTGAACTTATTGAACTTGTTCTTTTTCTCGGAGGCGTTCCACCCAGAAGTCCTACCCAACATTACGTTTCCCAGGAGCTTATCATTGTGCCAGATGGAAGACAAAAGCCATTTATTCCTCTTCCGTGATTCATTTTCACAGGAGTAAAAGCCTGATTCACTTTCACTTACTACCTGCAGTACTACTCGTGATTCACTTTCACTTACTACATTTTCTTGAAAAATCACCAGAAAGAGTTTGAAAATATCGCTTGTAAGTGCATGTTATTATATCTTTATAGGTGCTGCCATCTATTGGATAATTCAAAAGTTCCCAATAAATGAACAAAAACTTTAGATTCTTTGCGGCATCATTTATCCTCATTCGATTGGAATGAAATTTTGCACAGTATAGTATTTCGACAAGTGGCACCAAATGAAGGGGTGTCCAGACCCGTAGCCAGCCCCAAAATTTAGGGCGGGCGATAGAAGTTAGGGGGACGACCCAATCATATTATACTTCATCACCATATTATAGTTCATTTGCAAGCCTACCGTGAAATTTTATGGGGGCCAGCCAAAATTTAGGGGGGTCCAGGCCCCTTCTTCCCCCTCGTGGATACGAGTCTGGGGGTGTCCCGAAAAAAAATACAATGTTGTAAAATAAGGACCACCCTATTGTACATATTCACTTTTAAGGAACTGAAATGTAACAATTTAGTTTTATTGAGGTAAAAATTCTAATTTATAAGAAAGAAAAGGAAAGTTAAAGTAAACTTCAAAGAAGAGCACTGTTGCCGCATTTGGTACAATTATACCAAATTCAGCTCTTTTTGTCATTCACCACGCTGGTACCACGCTGGCATTTTCAGCCCCTTTTCTGAAAAAGGTGGTACAATTCTACCCAATTCAGCACCATTTAACAAATACTTATCACATTTTCAAAAATGTCAGTAATGGGACGTTTACACTTGGTCGATTTAGTCGCACGGCTAGATCGGCTCGTTGCATTTGCAACTAAATCGAAGCAACTACGCCGAATCAGATCAATGGATGTGTTCAATTGTTTCAACCGAAATTGAATGCTGCTTGTTGACTCGCTCTCCTCTGGTCGATTCGAAATCGACTGGCAATTTTAAAGATGTCCAAGCAAGCAGTAATTGGTACAATTTGCGGTGTTACAGCAGAAGAAAATAGAACGTCTTTTAATTTAGTTGCCAGTCGATTAGTAGCCTTCGATCAACAAGCGATTAAATTGAAGTCCCGTTTACACGGTCGATTAGGTTGAAAGTGACGTCAATTCAACTGAATCGAACGCAAATCGACTAAGTGTAAACGCCCCATAAGACTTTTCCTACATCTCTCTCTTGTGATGTCTTTCAGGAAAGGTTCTAGGACTCTGGACCAGTTTTACATTTTTTACAAATGTCAATTTACTTACCTTCTATTCTTCTTACATTCTACTATCCTCCTTCGGTCATAAAATAATCGAGAATAAGGTGCAATAATTTATATTTTAATATTTTATTATAATGTACTGTTTACACATGAACTCGGAGATGATTGATTTGTTCCTAGTTTTATGTATTTTTTTTTCATATATGGCCATAATACCGTTTCGGCTTATTGGTCAGTTTGAAATAGAGGCGCATTGAATTTCCTTACAATACATATCGAAGATGATAACTGTTTTCTCCTTCAATTTGCGGTCTCTATATAGGTTATACAACCTACGTGCGGGAAAAATTTCATCTACTTCATCTACTTTTAGTTTCATCTGGTATAGGATAATTAATTCAGCTTTTTAAGTTTCAATTTGGTACTATTTTTCATCCCACTCCAGAGCTAGGACTGTGGCAACACTGAAGAAGAGTAATCTTTTTTTTTTTTTAAAAAAAAAACCTTCACTGAAATAATTATTCTCATCTAGTTTTCATGTTGTAAGTGTTACGAGACCTAGATACTAGTGTGCAATATTTGTTTTTCTAATGAAAGGAAAGTACAGCATATCAAGACTAAATATGGTAATTCAGAGACAGAAATAGCTCATAATTTTTGTATGTTTCTTTTTCTGCTGGATATCAGTCTTGTAAGGATTCTAACTGTTAACACATGATATTGTCTTACGATAATTTTTTAATACTTTTACGTCATAAGTAAACTAGTTTATTGTGTTAGTTTTCAGGAAAGGCGATTTTTCTCTTACTATGCTCAAATACCCTGTCTCTACTATACTTGGCGACAGACAGGCTGACGGACAGTGTTATATGAAGGAATTCCCATATTTATGCACAACAAAGTTTAAAAGTAAATGTATCACAGCACTTTGGAAAAATTCGGCAAGTGCAACTAATAGGTAATTACTGTTAATGAGTTGCAGGTTTTGCGTTATAATAATTTACCCTGTGTGGCAAACGCAGCGTGACCTAAAAACGATTATAATATAGTCTGTGATCGTTTGTTTGGTTATACTGCTGATTTTTATATGTTCCTAATTATTCGTTCATATGAAGACTATTGGTACTCTACTCTAAATATGTGTTAAACTGGATTTGTTATTTGGATGGACTGGAGTTTAATGTCCCGTTAAGCACCGAGGCTATACGAGACGTGAATCTATAGCTTAACGTGGGATCTGTACCACATGAATTTCGTACTGGTATCGAATCCAGGGCTCCCAAGGAAAAACGAGTAAGCTAACGATATAGCTAATACGGAGCTCTTATTTCGCTTAAAGTGACTCCATCTTATAATTTCTAAACTAATTGACAGAAAGTGCTTACACTTTGTACCAAGGAAACATCAAGACGAAGAAAAAGTTTAACATGTTAAACAGTACCATGTTAACAGTGTTGCCGCCTCAGTATAATGTTTAATTTTTTTCAATGAGAGGTTATTACTTATTTCAAATCTACGTAACATTATTTCAACTATTATTACTATTTCAAATCTACGTAACATTATTCAACTAAACCTTACTTATTTCAACTAAGGATGCTGCAGTGTCACAAATATCCAAATGTTGAAGGGATCTACAAGTGTAATAACGCAGCTGAGATGAGCAAGGCGGTGAATATTTAAAGTGAAGCATCGGATACTATGGCCCTGATATATTCCATTTTGGACAAATAGGTACAAAGTCACAAGAAATTGATTTTTTCAGTCTTTATTTCGAAAAAGTGCTAAGATAACCAGGCCTATCATATTTAAGAGGTGAGATTGTTTCCAACTGACAAACCAATCATAATGACGTTTACAGCAGTGTGATGTCTCAAATCGCTCCTGAGATATGATAAAACATTCCTAAAATTTGAAACACTGCTTAAAATTATTGTAATTACAACTATCAAATACTATCGCTGTAATGTTATACGTTGATTCAAAAGAAAGCAACTATTATTTTAGACATTTTCTACAAATTTGTCATTTAACAAGCAGTGTTGTAAACTCTACCAATGTTTATCATTTCTCCGGATAGGTTTGACACTAGCAAGATGATAATACACAGTTTGGTTTCTAAGACATAGATACATTTATGATTAAGTGTTACAAAACAGTTTTATGTAAAACGTGAGGCATATATCAAACGATATATGATACCAAGCTGAACAAACTGAGGTGGGTGAGGGAAAATTCTTATGTTCAGTTTTCGAGAATTTCAAGAAAAACTAAATCTTATGGCTTTGAAGGTTACGCCGTAATAACAGTTGACAATAACAGCTGATAGGTTTTATCCTGCTGGAATAAATGCATCTTAAGATCATGCAGTAATGGAAGTTATTGTAATGTTAGTACGTACGTCTTTATGTTCGTCGCTACTCCACTCGATTACTCTTGAACGGAAGCTATTTTTTTTTAACACCTCGTCGTTAGATGGCACTAAACGTTTTCGAACGAGTGACATCTGCCGGACGAAATTGAAACTTTTAGAATATGATCTTTATTTTTTTACAATCTGCCAGACTTAATTTATTTATAGATAGCTAGAACAGTTATCTAGGTCAAGTTTGTTCTAGGAGTCAAAAACCGTTAACACCTTGAAGGGTAAGGACAATTTATGTCTTTCCGCTATTCTACATGATAACGCTTGATTGAAAACGAATTGTTGCCTTTTTGCAATAGATATCTATAGTGATTATCTCGATCAAGTTGTTGTTTATTGGAGTCCATCCGTTAACATGTTAACGTTTAACGGAGCCTTATGTCTACCCGTTACTTCACGTGATTACTTGTGAACAAACACAGAATATTGATTTTTTAACATTAGATGGCTAGAGGGATTATCACGATTATCCAGTTTGTTATTGAAGTGAATCCGTTAATATCTTCTCGAACTTAAATGGTACCTACCCACAATTTATTGAGACTGGTATGGAGCGTGGCGCTTAAAGGATCAGAGACGTGGACATTGAGAAAAACTGAAATATCCAAACTGGAAGCATTTGAAATGTGGTGTTGGCTCAAAATGCTGCTTATATCATGGACCGAAAGGAAAAAGAATGAAGACGTACTAAAGGAAGCTAATAAAGGACGACAGATCATAAAGATAATAGGGAAAAGAAGAAATAGCATGCTTGGTTATTTTATTTGGCAGGGGCCGCGGTGGCTCAGTGGTAGAGCGTTCACCTCCGGTGCTTGGAGTACCTGGTTCGATCCCAGCTCGCGCCGTGTGGACTTTGTGGTGGACAAACACCGTTCTCGTGGGTTTTCTCGGGGTTCCCCCGTTTCCTCCCACTTTCTTCATTCCACCATTTCATTCATTTCTCATCTTCACCGTCTTCTTTAGCCTAACCGGCATAAGCGTGGGACGTAAAACAAACTTCATTTCATTTTTCTTATTTGGCACTCCGATTGAATCACCGTGTTATTAGAGGGAAAAGCAAAAGGAAAACCAGGAAGAGGAAGACCAAGCTCAGAAGAAGACCAGAGTCCTTGCAGTTACGAAGAAGAGACGGTATCAAAGTATAGAACAGCTCTCCCAAGGGAGAGAAAAGTTTTAAAATTCCCATGTTCCCCACCAACTTATTGTTGAGGAGAGAAAGAAGAAGTGCGTGATCCTTTTTACAGTCTACCCATAGCTTACACATTTATTTATTGTGTTTATTGTTATTCATTTTCTCCTAACAATAACACAGATTTCTAACAATGACGCAAATATGATTTGTAATAAACAGTTTTAAAAATCGTTTTTTAGTGTTACTTTTCCCCCCATATTTCTAGTTTTCGTTGTTTTAAAAGATTAATAGATATCTTTAACTGTATTAACATTAAGAACCATCATAATATACTTGCTTATACTAGTGTTGAGGGAATAGATATACATGGACACAAATGCGAAACGTATGCGACAATTTTCTTTGGAAAAAGCAGTCATCAAAAACCGCTCCGAAATGATGTCCCTCGAGAGACCATAAACAATAATGTTAAAAACTAGGTTTATGATATGAAAATAGCAAACTTAAGTATGCAAACTTGCTGGGTGTGGTCAAAGTAGAGATCACGTGATATATATCATTCTCTCTCTATTTTTTATGTAAGCAAAAAAATAAATAAATAAAAAGTGGAGTATTGTTTGCGTGCGGAAATGTTCCGTTCTCGGGTTTATTTGCTTGTACTGTTAGGTCTCATCACGCAATGTCAGATAGGATTACATGCAAAAAAACACCCAACGTATGATGTAGTAGCAGGTAAGGATGAGCATGTAACCATCTGTAGGGGGCAACTTGTTTTCTCTTTTAGTAATTTCGCTATCTACATACACTGGTACTATTTTTAGGATGGGATTTTATATAGTATATTCATTGTGTTCATTCTTCTTGGCAAGGACAGTTTTTCCTTTGAATGTACGTATTTGTGTGCATTATGCAGTGAAAAATCGCGTGAAATGCGAACCACAAATTTACACCATAATTTCCATAAATTTTAAATACACAATTTTTTCTCTTCGATGAGGAAATCATGTGTATTTGTATTTATTCATTTCATGGGAATTTTTTATAATATAATGTTAATGCAAAAGGGAAGAAAAATATAGAGGAAAAATAGAAGAAAAGAAAGAAGAGAAATGTAAATGTAAATTCATTAAAGTAAACCAAAACCAAAACGTTAGAAACGACTACACGGACATATCACATTTTTAAATACATGTGACATCTATTTTTTTTTTTTTTTTTTTTTTTTTAAAGAAACTGATTATTGTTCTCACAAGTATTTATGCTGTAAATTAAGAGCAGAGTCATTTGAGATTCCAAGATTTTTCGATATAAGTGAAATTGCACATTTTTTGCTGATATACTATTATCGTATTGATTAAAGTGTATGTGAATCTCGAACTCAGGGAGGACAACGAATCCACCTGGAGCCCTAAATGATACAACTGAGTTAAAATTGCGGTTAATTAAAGTTTCCAATAGTTTATATTTAAGTTTTCTTTTAAATTTATCCAACACAGTTGCGATTACACAGATAGTATTAATGCTCGGATCTAATTATGGTTACGGCCTGTTGATGGTAGTATGGGTTATGTTGGTTGGCGTAAAGCTCGTTAATATTGTACTGTCCTAAACTGTAATAAGTGTCTGTAGTTTATATACTGTATACTGCACACTTACTGAATAGGGTGACAAGGTGACTTGAAGTTAGCCCTCCCGGCTTCTCTAATGGGTAGCGCGTGCGCATTTGGTGTGTGTGGTCCTGGGTTCGATTCTCTGTGGGAGAGCCTTTGAAATTTTAACTGTCCTCGATGTTCGTGTGTTCGTGGCCTTACCGTCATAGGTTACTGGAAAAACAAGTAAATGAAGTAAAGCATGGTAAAAGTTAAGTAATTAAGTTATTAAGGTGCGTTCGGTGAATCAGTTAACTCTTAAAAAAAAAAAAAAAAAAAAAACATACACACACACTTAACAGGCTTGTAAGTATAACTTCGCTTTCCACAAACCTCCTACAGTTATAACCATCGAGAGTGTCTTCGAAATTTGTCGCCAAAGATATCCATATCTAAAATGTTCGAGTATTGCTTTCGAATGCCAATAGAAGAAGGTTTGATTTTCTATTGTGTAGCATTGGTTTTCATTGTGGTGTATCAATGCTTTTAAAATAAGAAAATGTGTTCTCATATTTTACTGTTGAAGCACCAACTCCTACAGCTACTGGATTTCGAAAAGCACCTCTATACGGTTACAACTTACCTAAAATGTTTAAAAATATTTCTGTCGTTTTTGTTGTTGGATGAAATATTAACTTTAACAACTTCAACTTCTAATTCGAAAGTTTGTTTGTTGCAACCTAGTGGCAATACTTCGGAACTGCTTAAAAAAATAGTTCTGCCTGTAAAAACAAACCATAGAGAAATTTGAAATACTGTTCATTATTCCTTGCAAATCTTTCTTAGTTTCTCATATTATGTGGTCGAATGCCTCGTTAAAAATTTGCTTTAGGCAATTACTTCATCTTGACTCATATTTAGAGATTCTTAAACAACATCATCTTCTCAAGACGTCAGAATCTTGTGAATTCGCATCAAGTAACAACTCAAAGTCTGTGTGCATATTTTAGTTCAAATCTTCTGCAATATGTCTTTGGCTGTGGCAAGCATGTTGTCAAATCCTGACTGTCTTTCTACTCCAAAACTAACAGACAAGAACTTGCGGCTTAATCTGTTTTTCCGAGATGTATTTCTATGTCTTGTTATTGCACTGTTAGCTGGCTCAAATCCTGATATAATTTGTAACGTTAGAGTAGTAATAAAGCTTTGTTAAAGTAGATATAGCTCAATGTCTATATAACTTAATTTCCCTTGAGAAAAAACTCCAGAATATATAATATGTTATCAAAATTCGGATTATTAAAATTGTCGAATAATTTTTCACTGTTTTCAAGTGTATATTTCATCGTTAATTCATCAGCCTCTTAAGCTTTTGACCTGTTTAGATTTGTGACACCCGATGTTCTCTGAAAAAGCTCTACAGTAACGGCTAATTCGAGATATTCTCTAATGTTAGGGATTGGTGAACAAGCATAAATTATTCCAGTACAAAGTTGATTATTATAGAAATGAATACGAAGTTATCGTTACACTAGCACCGTCATAATACTGACATATTATTTCTTCTTTTCGAAATGCTGCTTTCGAAAGAGTTTCAAAGACTCTAGTATGCTTGTGGATTTGTGGATGATAAATGCGATAATTGAAAAAAAAAAAAACTGATATATGTTCATGGATTTTTTTCTTTTTTCATAGATCTCACAAGAACTTCCAAATTTTCCATATCCATCCAAATTTTCTCGTGTTACATTTGCTTTCAAGTAAAGAAACTGTAGTTTACTTTTATCATATTCTGTTTTCATTTTGTTCAACAACATCCCTCCCAACACATTTATTATTTCATTCTGAACTTCAGGTGATGTATATTGAGAGTTCTCAAGAATATATATATAACTATTGACATCAGTTTCGAATCTTGTTTTCAATGTGTACTTGAATAGTGCTGTAAAAAGTCTAGTAGAAAGTAGTTCATAAGGATTTAATTCTTGCAGACTTTTGAACCCACATCATTAATCCGCACAATATTATAGCTCATTTACTGCAAGAAG
This sequence comes from Thermobia domestica, assembly GCF_964235325.1. Classification (NCBI taxonomy): domain Eukaryota; kingdom Metazoa; phylum Arthropoda; class Insecta; order Zygentoma; family Lepismatidae; genus Thermobia; species Thermobia domestica. The sequence continues at coordinate 168,717,844 of NC_137465.1, read as the reverse complement.
CTGCACTATCTCAGCTACACACTTAAAATGACACCTGTTTCTTTCTATCTGTTCCGAACCTAGAATTATATTAAGACAGTCTTAATTTCTTTCCAAGTTTGAATTGCTTCTATGCGGCTTTTAGAGGAAGCATGCTTATCACATCTTTTCCCCCGCTATAATAGTGACTACTAATTGTAAAATCTTCTCACGGCAAGTTTGATCCCGAGACTGTTCCTAAAAAACTTCCTACAAGTATAGCAGAATGCTAGGTACTTTAGAATGGAATATTCTAACCATGGTCTTGTGTGAACAGAGCCGTAGCCTGTGGAAGGGGGGAGGGCGAGACGGGCGGTTGCCCCGGGCGCTGATAGCAAGTGTGCGCCGAATGAGCAAGAAGAAAGGAAAAGTGTTGGAAATGTGTAAACAACGCGTCGTCTCGAGAAGGTATTGGCGCCCTGAAAGTAAATATTTTTTGTCGGTTTGCAAAAAAAAAAAAAAAAAAAAAAAAAAAAAAAAAAAAAAAAAGTTAAAAAAATTATTGCTCGCTTTGCTCGTAACCGAAACGTTTCAATAAGAATCACAAGTGTTTACTTATTACTTACAGAACGTTATTATATATGATTTCCTAATGACGATGTGGTATACAAGGTGCCAAGTAGACTTACATTGTATGCAGGAGAGTTTTCAAAATCAGAAACGGTCAAAATCTGAAATATTCCATTGATGTATGAAATGCTTCCAATCTGAAGGAATTAATTGGGATAATTTCTCCATCAACTACTTGTATCGCCAGGATATTTTTGTATTTGTATCTAGTTCTGTGATTTTTTTATCTATCTATCTATCTATCTATCTATCTATCTATCTATCTATCTATCTATCTATCTATCTATCTATCTATCTATATATATATATATATATATATATATATATATATATATATATATATGTGTGTGTGTGTGTGTGTGTATGTATGTATGTGGGTGTGTGTGTGTGTGTGTGTTAGTGTATTTTCAACATGATAATTACTAATAGGTAACCTTAAATTCAGAAGTTTCATTTATTAAGAAATTAAATAAGTCCTATAATTTCAAACATATGCAGTAGCCAAACTGTATTTTGGATTCTAAATACAAACATTGAACATCTTCTTCATCTCCATTGATCAATATTGAGAAATTTCTAAAGAAGGCTCCTTCTGAACTTCCGTTACATTTTACAAAATATTTTTTACCGTAAAAGAACCCGAATTAAAATGCTATTTTTATGGTCACATACAGAATGAAATCGCAGAAGTTTACAATTATTACTTGAAATTAATGCTGTCATCCATTTCGAACATTTTAAAAGAACATAATTTATAATGTATTGAAATTGTATTTCTTATCGATAATATATGTGATATGTATATAGTTGTAAATTTCCATAATTGTTCTCCAAGTGGATTTGTATACAACCAATGGTATTTTTATCAAGTTTAACAAAAAGTCAAAAGTAAGCCTCTTGAAAACAGCTCTTATTTGTAAGAGAATACATATTGATCGCTTTTGGCTGTTGCAATGGCCAGCAAACTAACTAGGCTAGTTGTCACCCGGGGCAAGAATTGTTCCCTCAAATATTTGCCCAATTTTGCGCTCTCCCAATCCGGCACTCGGGTCATACATCCCGTTTGCCCCACCCTAGTTACGTCGCTGGCAATGGTCTGGCCAAGTATCTTGGTAAAACTTCAGTGTAGCATGAGAATAAAAGCTGTTTCTCTTATATGTAAAAAAAAAAGAAAAAAGAAAAAAAGAAAAAAAGAAAGAAAGAAAAGAAAAGAAAAAAGGGGAAAGCTTGGTAAGATGAATGTAGGGTGTGTGTGTGCTGAATTCTACTTCGGCCTGGGAGCCGAAATCTGTAGCTACTGCCCTGTGTGTGAAACCACTAATTTTCGAAACTACATTCTTCTTCACCGAATTTTGTTTTAAGGTACTCACGTGGATTGAGCAGGTCTTTCAACCCCAAGATCCGTCGCTTATACAATGCTCCTGGTGGTTCCTGACGAGCTGGAGAAAATTCTAAGACCAAGTATTTGATAAAGTGTGTTGTTGATAATCGATATTTTAAAACAACGTTTTGCATTAAGTTGAGAATAAAGGAGGATCAATTGTCAATAGATGAGAGGATGTTTTCTGTACTTTTCTACTTAGTTCCTTCACTTAGTAATATTAATCATAGTAAACTAGTTCAATTTGAAACAGTGGTCATAAAAATTCGGTCTATGAAAACACTTAATGAATAACAAGAAGGTAATCCATGCATTTTTGAATGAAAAATATATATTTCACTTCGTTTACTACTGAGAGATTTTAAAATATTTAGAAATTGGGAGAATGTGACATACATAAAGTAGTTGCCAACAAACCCACTTGTTTTTATTAAGTTTGTCGTAGAAAAGATTTCAAGATACATCTTCAGACTTTGGATTCTTTAATATTAGGGGAAGCGGTGGTTCAATGGTAGAGCGTTCACCTCCGGTGCTTGGGGTCTCTGGTTCGATTCCCGCTCGCACCGTGTGGACTTTGTGGTGGGCAAACACACTACTCGTGGGTATTCTCGGGGTTCTACCGTTTCCTCCCACGTTGTTCATTCTACCATTTCACTCATCTTTTATAATCACCGTTTCCTTTAGCCTAACCGGCATAATCGCTGGACGTAAAACTAAAGATTTCATTTTTTTCATTAATATTTGTGGTGTGATTTTTTTGCCAACCTCCAACTTGTATTTCAAGAAACCGGCTGTAACAATTCTCACGAATACAGCTAATATTTTGAATAGTTGAGAACATTTCTTGACAATTTGGTAAACTTCCAGCCAAAAATATAACATGAGGAGGGAGTCAAATTAATGCAGCAGAACCGTGTTTTCTGGAGCCTAACCAAATAGAAATAGAAATTGCTTTAAAGAAATTAAGAAACACAAATCTTTAGGTTTAAACGAAATTCCCACTAAGTTAATTTTAACTGGAAATGAAACTTTGTGGAACCCGATACACAAACTCACTCTCTTCATTTGGAACAAGAAGGACTTGCAAAAAGGGTAAAGAGTAAATTCTCCCAGTTCACGAGAAAGACAACACAGTTGATTGTAATAATTGTTGAGACTTATCCATATTGTCTACATCCTATAAATCCTCTCAAACATTCTGGTAATAAGATTGACTCCATTCGCAGATGAAATTAGTAGAGGTTATTTGTAGAGATTTGGGCGAAATTCAACTACCGACCAGATGTCTACAACTTCTGGATAGGAACACTGCACCCCGGTACCGGTTAGAGAGAAAACATACTATAATAATTTTAACTAATTTTGTATATCTAAATAGCTAATAAGATTGATTAAAATGTGTTTATGTGTTACCCAAAGTCAAGTCCGAGTAGCAAAATACTTGTCCAGAAGCTTTCCTGTCGAGAATGACCTGAAGCAAGGGGATGAGAAGAAAATTATAGATAGCACTCAGGGCCTAAAACGTTCACCAGGTTGTCGCTTATGCTGATTACTCGAACCTTATAGAAGATGACTGGCCTTTGGCTAGCTGGGAGCTCCGCCCCCAGACCTCCACGTTCGCTCGGCCTATGGCCTCGTATCTCTTATGTATCAGCTTTTGCATCAAGAGTGAATTTCGTGCATTTAGTTTTTAATTACATTTCCTGAATTTGGGCCAGTTGGGAGCTTTGCCCCCTGACCACCGAGTTTACTCGGCCTACGGCCTCACACCTCTTAAACCCACAATTCTACCAAATTTCAAGTTTATTTTGTATCCCAAAAACGCCCGTCTAAATAACAAGTTAATTCCTTCATTCTCCTTTAGACCCCTTGAAAACTAAAAATATTCACTTTTGGCAATTTTCCTGTGAGGTAGTCCCGGAAGGCTACAATCATGTGAAAATTCATAATTCTAATCGTGCCTGAAGTGCCTAAACATTTTGGGGTGTCGATGTCCCATACAAATAACATGAGATTGAGTTTTCAGTTCTCCATAAAATCACTCGACATTTTGAAATTTTTATTTTTGGCGATTTAGTTAGTTAACGCTAACGAAAATGTATAAGCATATCGAATTTCAAGTTTTTTTATTCCAATTCCAAGTACCTAAAATATGAAATTATAGATAAAAAAGTCCCGTTTAAATAACATGGAGGAATTCCTTCATCCCTCCTTTAGATCCCCTAAAAATTAAAAATATTCACTTTTGACAATTTTCCTGTGGGTAAATCCTGGAAAGCTACAATCATGCCGAATTTCAACTTTCCATGTGAACCGGAAGTACCCCTTTATTTTATGTCAGTTCATGTGTAAGTGTACGCCACGGACTTGACAGAAGATTGAATGAAACGGATACTTTATTTTGTTTCTGCTACGATAAATCGTATAGCTAATCTAATAGTTTTTTCTTCTTAGGAAAGCGAAACAGAATATAGACCCATATGTGGATAGGTTTGAATTGAGTTGAGTTGACTTGATTGTGAGTTTAACGTTTTTTTTTCAACAGCGAGGCTATATGAGACGGGGCCTACTGATTAACATGGAATCCGAACCACATGAGTTCCTGCCGGAAATCGAACCTTCGTCTCTCACGCCAAAGGCATGGACGCTAACCGCTTAGCCACGAAGAAGCTAGTTTTGAATTCAGTGTGGGTGATCATCGTTATTTTATAGAATACATCGCTATACCGCATGTAAATATAATTCATTCCTGATAAGCTGATAGACAATCAAAACAAACTTATTTTCACCCCATCTCTTTGCTGTTGCAGAAAAGAAATGAAGTTGCTAATCTTCATAAGGTGTTAAACCCTCTTAAGGTACAGTTTTATGTAAAATTTAAATTTTTTAACACAAATTCAGTGGCACCTGATGTTGAGAGTGCATCGCAACTCCTTTTATCACCCTGTTAAACACCGCTACATTCAATTACCGTTTTTAATTTTTGTCTTTATAAGAAATATTGATTATTAGTTATTAAGGCCCGGGAGTTTATGTTATAACATATATTTATTTTACATGGAAATCGGATAATGGGGTGAGATCTTCACGTATCAGGCAAAACCCAGCTGAAATAAGCAAAGCTGATAGGACATATTTTGACATGTTTTCCACATTTTTCCAATTTGGAAACATTTTTTTTTTACTTTTCTAATGATAAGACATATTTCTATATATATTTTGCAATATAATTGCACAAAATCGATATTTAAAAAAAAATATCTTATACGCCTTCTGCCAAAGTAATACAATCCGCTTTCTCGCTGTGGTCGATCCAACTTGTATCAGACTATGCAAAACGCATTTGGTTTTCTACCAGGTTAAAATTTAGTACGGGATAAATAATACCGCCTTGCGTTATAATGTTGAAAATCGTTTTTTTTTTTTAAAAAAAAAAAAAAAGCTCCCTGGTCATTATTGAACGTAGTGTTGTAAAAAAACGGTTTTTTTTCTGTGAAGTTTTTTTTCAATAAAAAACATCGTTCTTTTTCATGTTTTTTTTCAAATGTCTGTTTTTTTTCTGGCAACTATTATTTATTGATTTACGTCGCAGATTATTGAAATAATCAACAGAACTTAAGTCGAAGCCCTCCTAACTTACAAATCTTTTGTTTCTTTGCACCTATATACTAGCAAAATTGTGTGATTATTCCTTTCGGGCCCAGGTCATTTTTGGCATTTTCCTACATTTCCAGTTAGTGACTTATTGCTCAAAAACCATTCATTCGATTGATATGGTTAAGGCCTTGTTTTTTAGAAAATGGATGTGGCTATCTTTTGGTGTAAGTTGCATTGCAGTGTTGCCAATGGGTGGGAAATTATTGAGGAAAATGTAGGGGTAAAAATTTACAAAAAATTCCCTAACCGAATTTCAAAATTTTTTGTATCTAGTACCACTGCTGCTATATGGGTTCAAGTCGCCTAAAAAAATCTTTGGTGTGTTGACAAGGTACAGTGAAATCCTGAAGTCGCTTGCTTCCATCCAAAGAGGAAAAGAAAAAATTCTGTCATACACATGAAATTTTGACACTTTTTACACCTCACAAGCAAAAATCAAATATGCCGGGGCTACACTTCTCTAATTATCCTATTGAAACTTTTTATGGTGTGTTCTGTAGGGCAAAGAGGAAGCTTTCAGCTAGTGGTACGTTTGTTTCAATGTAGCCAGTAAGAGGTTAATAATAGAGGGGGAAAAGGGAAATTTTCCGAATTTTTCATCTAAAAGCGGGAATTAATTGTTTTGGCTGGAAACACTGCCATCAGACAGACGAAAACTATCTGAAAATAGCCCTAAGTACTCCAAAAATATATCCTACAAGTATCATGGCGATATATAACAAAGTAAGCATGAAATTTTTAAAAAAAAAAATCTCATTCTACCTCAGAAATTCACCATTTTCTTACCATTTACAGAACATGGTTTATTATAAACCTCAACTGTACTTTCCCTAATTATTCTAGTGAAACTTTTTATGGTGCGCTGTGTACGATAAGAATGAGGCTGTGAGTCACTGGTATGTGTGTTCGAATGTAGCCAACAAGAAGGAAATAATAGAAATAAAAAAGGGACTTTTTTTTTTCAAAATTTGCCCTAAAATCTGGAATTAAAATTTTCTGTAGCTGGCAACACTACTATCAGTTACACACAAACTATCTTAAAATAAGCTTTGGTATCCCTCTAATATATCCTGCAAGTATTGTGACGATATCTAATAAAGTAAGCATGTCAATAAAAAATATCTCATTCTACCTTTAAAAAAATCACAGTTATCTTCCCAATTAGAGAACAAGGTCTACTGTACTTCCCCTAATTATCCTATTGAAACTTTCTATAGTGCGTTGTGTAGAGCAAAGACGAGACTTCCAGATACTGGTACGTTTGGTCCAATATAGCCAACAAGAGGGAAATAATAGAGACAAAACAGATATTTTTTCCAAAATTTCCCCCTAAAATCTGGAATTAAAATTTTCTGTAGCTGGTAACACTGCTACCAGACAGACACAAGCTATCTTAAATTAAATAATGGTACACCACTAATATATACTACAAGTATTATGACGATATTTAAGGAACAAAACTTATAATTACCAAAAATATATTACTGTAAACAGAAAAGTAGGGAAAAACTAGAAAAACCAAGGGTTAGAACCTAAATACGAATTTTTCGTGCGTTCCCTAATTACCCCATTGTAACGATCTGTACTTGCGTTTGTTAAGTAAGGACAAATGTTCGATTGGCGTAAGTTGACTTGCACTCGGACGTATAGGTACGGATTTATAAACAAAAATTTCTAATTTTTTCCCCAAATTTAGGAAACTTTAATTTTCCTTATTGGCAACACTGCGCGCAGGCCCGTCCAATTGATGTCAACAGTTAGGTATCCATCCGAGGTATCTACCTGGCAAGTATAAGGAGGTCTTTCTACAACGAAGGAAGCTACAGGGAAAAAAGAAGTAAAGGAAATTCGAAATTAGAAAATTCTCGAATTTTTGACTGGGGTGAAATTTGAGAAGGAAATTCGACCCCAGAAGAAAAAAAAATAATATGATAAACTATAGTCCAACTATATTTTGCACGAATAATATCCCGATATATTAATTAGTGTCCACACAGGAGCGGATTAAACGTATGACACACCTGTGTGTGCCACTTTGGCTACCTGGGCCACCGTGTATACATTTGACTACTAACTCGTGTTGTAGTTATAGTCTCGACTAATAATATCATTGTTGTAAACAATAACTTTATAAGGAAAATTTTCTCTCCTTTTTACATCTTAGTTCCAATACTGTTGGTGAGAAATGCAGGGTGTTTCAAAATGAATTTTGGGGTTTTAAGTCTTCGTAGTACTTATTACATTTTACGTACAATTATAAGCAATACATCAAGTAAAAGAGCACCTCAAACAGTCTTTGCTACAAGTGTTCAATGTGAGATTCATTTGTCACACGGCACACATCTAGTCGATAGGCGAGAAAGGCCCAAAAAATTTTCCGCCATATGGCACAAAACACATTCAATTTAGGGGAGTCTCGTTTCAAGTGTACCACCTCCTGAGGATTTGCTGACGGCCAGATACAAACATTATGAGTGTTCACATTAGCTCTTAGGTGAAATGTCGATTTATCACTGAAGACGACACGATCCAGAAAATCTTCATTGTTATGCAGCAATATTTCACTTGCGAAATTGGCACGTAAACCGTAGTCTGTAGGCTTTAGACCTGTAGCAACTGCAAAGGATAAGGACGTAGTTGCAAGCGTCTCCTCAATATTCTTCACACAGACCGTTGCACTGTACAGATTCAGTCTTTATTAAAACACAAAAAACTTTCTGCTCTCTAGTCTACGTCTTTGCTGCTTGCTCTTTCTAACGGCAGACAGAAGAAACAATGCATGTACATGCGTGCGTACAAAACTGTTTGAGTTGCTCTTTCATTTGATATAATATTTATAATTGTAAGTTAATTGTAATAGATACTACAAAGTTTCAAAACCCTAATATTAATTTTGAAACACCCTGCATTACTTCACATTGTGTCATCCTATATTCATGTCTTTTATATACATGTCATCAGGGCCGGTCCTAGTCAATTTGTTTCACCATGCAATGGCATAATTTGCCGCCTCCCCCTTTCTCCAGAAAGAACAAATCTTAAAAGTCATCATTTTAAGTATGCTACTTCAGCATGAACAACAAAGGTGAGGGTAAGTGCAGTTGCACTCAGAAAGGCTTAAATACTTACTAAAAATGCAATCCCGTTGTGTCTTTTTTTTAATATTAATCTATTACGTTAATGAAAGATAAAGCAAACACACTTGCAGAGGAAAGATGGTAATCCTTTTTATAGAATTCACTATCGAGCTTCAATCTCAATGTATCAGTTTGCAATTCCAGTGCAACTAGTTCTTTTATCTTTATTTCTTGATTTCTCTTCAATATCTGTTAACTTTTTTTTTTTTTTTTAAAAAAAAAATCTTGTTTCTATCTCCAATGATAAGGAACTTGTTTCTGACAAAAACAAGACTAGTTGTCATATCAAAACTGTGATAACTTACTAAATGGAACAGATATCCACTACTATTCGAGAACTGAATTCTTGCATTTGGCAACAATCAAGCAGTTTGTGCTCGGATTTATTCGACCATTTGCTTTAACATTGTCCATGTGGCCTTAAACTAATGTAACCTAAACATAATTTATGAATGTAGTATTCAAATAGGTCAGCTTAGTAAATGTAACTACCATCATCATGAAGTCTGTTTCCAACAAGAAATATTTAATTTAAATAATATACTTATGACCAGGGCCCGGATCTTGTTGACAAGTCAACTTTCTTCTGTTACACATAGGAGAAGCCAAGTTCAAGTAAAAACGTTATCCATCAACTCTAGGTTCTAAAAATATAGTTTTTTAGGATCAACTTTTGGTCTCTTTTTGCTGTTTTGAAATTTCAGGTCATTTTTTAATATTTTAAGGTAACTTTTAGGTCACTTATGGTCTTTTTATTCTTTTTTCTACGTAAGGAAATCTTTAAATGAACACGGTTTACGGATGTGGAAAAGACGAAGTTGAATAATCTCTTTTCTTGCTCCCTGACTATTCGGGTGGAAAAACTGCATTCTTAACAAGCTAATGAAAACTAAACTGTAGCTGCTTAACGAAAGGCGGGGGTTGGTAGGTGACCAAACAGATAGTTTTGGGTTATTGACCACAAAGAATGTGATCACGTGAATAACTAAAAATGCATTAGAAGGCGTACAAGGGCTTTAAACGTGTTTTTATCTATTATTTTCATGTAGTCTAAACTTGCTAAGTTTTATTGTTTAAGAGTGCTTCCTAGTTTCAACTCGGGAGTGAACTGACGCTTTCAATACTTACAATGCCGTACAATGGACTGATCAATGGACATAAGTGATCAATGGACTGCAACTAACTGAAACAAAACTTTTTGAATATGAGTGAGAAATGTTAATTAAAAATCCAATGGATATTAAAAAATGTCAATGTTTAATGAAATAAAAGTTTGAGAAAACGTAAGTTTTACGGTCAATTTTTGTGATTTTTAGGGTTATTTTACAGGAATTTTAGTGTCATTTTATAGGTCACTTTTTAAAATTTTTTTAGATCAACAAGATCCGGGCCCTGCTTATGACAGATTTTACCGGACCATCCAAACTTGCCGCTCCACGCAAATGCACGTGTTGCATATATGGTAGAGCCGGCTCTGCATATCATATATATCTAGTCGACAAATTATTTATATATGACATTTAGAAAAATACTATTAGGCAAATTAGTATTAGACAAGTTATTTGAATTTTATACTGTTCGTGACATTATTTTCGTACTTATTAAAGGCCTGCTTTCACGAAAAAACAAAATTTCATTTCTACTTTTATTTCTTAGTTGATATTGATGAAAACTGCTGAAACCCGAATTGTTAATAGGTATGGCATTCATGTAAATTGTAAAATATTTGTAGCGTATCAGTATCTAGCATTTAATTTATGTTGCATTTTACGGTGATTATACCTACATAAGAATATTTAATACTTAAATAGACGTAAGATGCATTAGAAATGACTATTTGAAAAAAAACGAAATTTAGAAAAAAAACGAGAGGCAATGTTTTTTTTCTAAAAAAAACGTACATTTCTGAAAAAATACGAACGGTTTTTTTTCTATTTACAACACTAATTGAACGTGTGCACGGCAATCACAACTCTTCCTTTTTTCTTTACATTTTTCCTTTTCAACAAAAACAAACAAATTAGCAATTTTTGCTGAAAAACTGTTATTTTTACGTCAGTCAAAATCAACACTAGTTTTAGCCAGGCGTGCAGCAGAGCAAGTGTAGAGAATGCCGCCTGTGAAGCAATCTGTTTCATTGAAGTTGATAGCATACGTTGCAGAATTTGGGAGCGATGTGTTCTCTACAGATGACAAGATATTGTTCTGTAAATTCTGCGAATCCAGTGTGAGATATTCGAAGAGATTTTCTGTATTACAACATTTAGATACGACGAAGCATAAAAGAAACGTGTGTAGGAAGAAAGCGAAATCACAAACGCTACTTCAACATATGACATCGTCCCAGGGCAGTCGAATGTCCTCTTTCTCCAAGGACCCGTGTAAAGCTTTTATCCCATCTGATATCCCTCTGTGGAAGTTGGAAAACCCTACTCTTCGTGAGTTTTGAAGTACTGCGACAAGGAAATCCCTCAGGAATCCGCATTTAGGAGGGCCTATGTGGAAAATGTCTATAGTAAAACTATGTGTAACATCCGGCAGAAAGTGAAAAATAAAAATTTCTAGTTATCAGCGGATGAAACGACAGACTGTTGCGGACATTATATAGCCAATGTTGTGCTTGGTATTTTGGAACCGGAACAGGCTGGAGAAATGTTCCTTGTGCATGTTCAGCAGTTGGAGAAGGTTAACCATTCTATAATCGCTGGCTGTATTGAAAACGCAATGCAGGTGGTTTTTCCAGAAGGCGTTCCTTGTGACAGGCTTCTCGTACTTGTAACGGATGCAGCTAGGTATATGGTGAAAGCAGAAAAATCCTTCAAAGTTCTGTATTCCAAAATGATCCACATTACTTGTCTGGCACACGTAGTCCACAGACTATTTGAAGAAATTAGAGCAAGATACCCCAACGTAGATCGCTTTGTGTCAAATATGAAGACAATTTTCTTAAAGTCTCCATTACGACGCCAGGACCTAAAGGAGGCTGCCCCGGATATTGTTTTGCCAACACAGCCGGTGGTGACACGGTGGGGAACATGGCTTAAAGCAATTCAGTATTATTGCACCAATCTGCCTATTCTTGCCGAAATAGTTGCTGGATTTCAAACTGAGGATGCAGCATGTATTAGTGTTGCTCAGAAATTGCTTAATGACATTAAATTAGAAGATGATATTGTGTACATTTCTGAAATTTTGGGTTTCTGGTGTCATCCATTGAGCGATTGGAGACAAATGGTCTCAGTGTGCAAGACTGATTGAAACCGTAGAAGACGTTAGAACAAAGTTGTCTACAGCAAAGGGACCAACAGCAGATTTGGTGAAAGACAAGTTCACTGCCATCCTGAACAATAATTTTGGATATGGCACTTTCACCAACATCACCGCTGTTCTAAGTGATGATGGAGAATTAACTCTCAAAAATGTTGAAGAACGTTTAACACCTGCAGATACAGTATGTTTGAGATTTGCTCCTTTGACTTCGTGCTATGTGGAACGTACATTCTCACGCTACAAGTCGCTGCTTGTAGATAATAGGCGAAGTTTCACAGAAGAGAACCTGAACGAGGTCTTCGTGTCACAATGCAATGCTTAAAATTACTTTTGCCTATTGATTTGTCTGATCTTCATTTTTCATTTTTAAGTGTATAGAATAGTATGACGTTGAAATATGTATATTCTATCCAACTTTCTTTTTGTGTGTTCAACTAAAAGAAACTGAAGTCACAAGTTCTAGAGATTCATTACAAACTGTTCAAATTAACACGAAAAACCTTCTATAATATTGTTTTATTGAACCGTAAGCTAAGTTAAATTCAACATTAAAAAATACGATAGAACTTTCCTTTAAAAAAATTGTTTAGAAACACAACTAGAAAATGTTCTCTATGTAGCTGTCAACTAAGTTCAAATAAAACATTTTTTAAAATACCAAAAAATGAAACCACAAAATGTTCCCTAAAATGAGTTTGTAAATTAAGTACTCATATTCTAATTTTTTTCTGTGTTTTGGGGAGATGACATTTTTTGTCTTTTTTTTTTTTGGTAATTTTCGTGACATTTTTTTTTTCAAATTTTTATGACATATTTACATACATATTTTACAGTTTTATAGGGCATAAATCCCTGGGCCCTATTAATGATTTATTAAATATTTGGCTTTAATATTAATTTTAAATTCAATTTGTAGACAAGAGAACTTATTAGTTATAAAATTAATTTGTATGATTCTTTCATTTGAAAGTCGAAATAGTAGTGAATCTAGCCAATTTTGTTGAATGTTTTTCTTTTCTTTCTAGTGTAAGAATATACTCGTATGTTTGTAAAAGAGCCGGACAAGACACTAGCCGCCTTATGCAGAGTCGTTTCGACGTATGATTAGCATCATACTAAAACACTGACTACTGCAGGAGGCTTATGTTAGTCGAACTCTTTAGTATGGCACTAATCGCGCTTCAAAACGACTCTGCATAAGACACTAGTTGTTTTTCTTATTATGTCAAGTTCCGTCGTAATCCTTTTAGCGCAAGAGACTTTTCCCGCACAAATTTGTATTTGTTCTTGGATTACATATTAATGTAAAATTATTGCATGTATATGATAAGTACCTATTACATTCCGAACCCTGTAATCGCTTGCAGTTCCAACATCATTTTACACATTCCGACTACCAACAAAACTGTAAGTATTCACTCCGATTTACTATTATAGTAAAAGATGTACTACCTATCTCACTAATATTGATAAATGTAATAATTTATTTTTTTAAAAAATCAGAGCTATTTTCAAAGTTATAATTAATTATTTTAATATACAGAAGAGTCACGAAAACTCGGGCTAATTAGGACCGAAGTGTGCCGAGTTTGTGAAAATGCCGGGTTATCAGGAATGGGATTAAAAATGAGTAAGTACTAGTGTTCCGTCAGAAAATACAGTACTGTATTTGTCTGTATTGGTTACTTGAGAAAAAACATAGAATAAACTGCCTAAGTACCCTTAAACAAAGGAAAAGTACGTACCGGTATTATATGAATTCATAGAGCCTTTACTATACATGAAAATGAAATTTAATGAATACATACTGTACAGTAATTTACCTCATAAGATAGACCTCAGAAAAATACTTTAAGAAGGCATCATCATCATCATCATCATAGGTATTCTGCCTTTATTGGCAGGTCACTTGCCGCAGCTGAGAAGCTTCCATATTCCACGGTCCTCCGCTAACCTTTTCGTCTTCACGTATGATCTTTCTGTTTTTTAATATCATCCATTAATTGTAGTCTCTTTCGCCCCCCTCCCTCTATTTCCCACCACCATACCCTCTAGGACGTCCCTCATGATACAATCTCTTCTTAGGCAATGTCCCAACCAGTTTCTCTTCCTCTTCCTAATAATATATAAAAGTGTTCTTTTCTCACCCACCATTTCTAACACTCTCTCATTCGTTTTCCGCTCGACCCAACTAATTCTTTCCATTCTTCTCCACACCCACATTTCGAAGGCTTCCAGTCGATTTTCGTCACCTTTACGTAATGTCCACGTTTCCGCCCCATACAGTACAACACTCCACACGAAGCATTTTATGAGTCTTTTTCTCAACTCTTTATTCAAGGTCCCACAAAACAGACTTTTCTTCCTCCTAAAGGCTTCTTTCGCCATTCCTATCCTTGCTTTTATTTCACGTTCGCATTTCATTTCATTACTAAGAATACTACCCAGGTATCGAAAACTATTCACTTGTTCTATTTTCTCCCCTCTTACTTTTATATTTGACACAGACCTCTTCGTTCCAATCACCATGGCTTTTTTCTTTCTAACATTTATTTTCATCCCATATTCTTCAAATCCCTTTCTCATTTTTTCTAACATTTTATTGATTTTCTTTTCAGATTCTGAAAGAAGTGCCATATCGTCTGCAAATCTTATGCATCTAATCATTCTACCTCCTACCGAAATGCCATCATCATCATGTAGACTCTTTTTCACTATCTCTTCTAGATAGACATTAAATAGTGTTGGCGAGAGGCAGCATTCTTGTCGAACTCCCCTTCCAACTGCACACTCTCCTGTCAGTTCTTCCCCTATCCTAACACTTACTTGTTGGTTCATGTATAAGTTTCTTATGAGTCTTCTATATTTCCATAGTTAAGAAGGCATAAACAGCCTATAATGGGTTTCTTTTGTCCTGACAGGGTGTAGCCGAATTATCCGGATTGCCGGGGGGTATCGAGTGCCGAGTTTTAGATACTCTACTGTACATACATTCTATACCTCCGCGTGCAGGGCTTCATGGTAGAAAGATAAATACCAAAATTTATCAGATCACATGCGTGGGTGTGGTAAGAATAAAACATGCTTTGATCTCCTATCAGCTTATCTGAAATGAACGATATTGCCTAGTAAAAATAGAAAGCTTTAGTAAGAGAGATAAAGAGAAAGAGAGAAGAAAATAGATAACAGCTGTCTATTGCAGGCGCATTTATATCGTAGCTCGAAGTTGCACCTTTTACAACAGTGGTGTAGTTCTTCTAACAATTTTCTCTTGTTTCGTAGAAAGTTTGGCAGTTTGTTATTACGGGAAACTAGTTTTGCTCATACTCCGTCTACAGGTAAGGAAAAAAATAAATAACAAAACTAGTGTACAGCCGCTCTGGTAGAGCCATAACTCCTCAACTTCTGGTAGTGGGCACCGGAATAATCAAGCAGGTCGTTTTGTTTCTATTTTCTTCTTCCACTGAATAATGCTAGATGGTGGAGAAAGAAGTTCCTTTTGTTTCCTTGTTTCTGGAAGTTTCTGTGGGCAAGAGCAAAGCCAAAGGCCAGTATTTAAATGTGGATGATAAACGCTAACTTACAATGGGATCTACTTTAATATGAAACCATATTAAATTTTAAATTTTCACAAATAGTTCTACACATAACACAACAACTTCATATTTTTATTTAAATAATTATGAAATATTGTTGAATACTGGTTGAGTTAGCAATAGTACAATTATACAATTGTGTGCAAAACATAAGGACAAGATAGATAAAGTAATATAAAATCAGTGATGCCAACTCGTGGGACAAATCGTACTCTGTAGAATTTTTTTTGACAATTTTACGAATATTGATAAAGTAGTGTTCGTAGCTTGAGGGAAATTTCGTTGGTAAATTTAGTAAAAAAAAAAAAAAAAAGAAAATTTCGATAAAATGTGAAAATTGAGGGAAGTTCTCGCGCTGACTGATTGATCAGTAGAAATGCTCAATTGTTTCATTATTCTTTATAAATAAATCAATAGAATAGCAATAGCTCCTCTCTTTATATATTCAAAGTAGCATAATTTCCATCCATTCATGGCTGGATGTATTTGCGTATGATTTTGTGGGGAAAAAAGTAATAGAAAAATTAAATAAAAAGAAAGAAAATGCGAATGAAAAAAAAATGTGCTTGGCATTTTCTTTAAAATAGCTAAATTAATCTTATCACAACTTCTGTCGTAGGAATTGGACTCTCAATAAAGTTGGGAAAATTAGAGAAGAAAAGGGAAATTTTTCAGTCAGTTGAGGGAAATTTTCTTAAGGACGCCTACGAACACTGGGACAAAGGGAACTTTCGTCAAAATTGACAATATGGGAAGATATTTACTTCATCAACGCCCACAAAATTCTCTATAGCGGGAAGTAGACTAATGCTCCTTGAATAAACGTGAAATCAGTCTTAATTGTCAAATGCCCTTATTTGAAAGTGCATGTTAAGTGTGAGAGTGATTTATGCAGCAACTTCTGAATTTCAAAAACAAGTAACAAGGAACGTAAATTGTACTCTGGAATTTTTAAAAAAAAATCATGAAATGATGAAATTAAAATTACCATAGGGGAAACAGCAATTTCTAAAACGTCCCACACGGAATAACTGAAAAATGAGGTTCGTCTAGTTTCATTACGTACAGTTGAACATTATGGCACAAAAGCGTGATGAAAATACTAAATTCTGACAACAAAATTCCCTTGTTTTCATCAATAATTTCAATAACCTCTCTTAATTAAAGGCAATATTTATCAGAAATTTATAAGATTAGAATTTATGAATAATTCACTTAAATTATTATAAAATTTTGGTAAAATTACAACGATATCACTGGTTCTTTTTATATAAATTGAACCATTAAATAACACACACTCCGTTTTTGTATTAATTCCATTTATTTATTTATATCTTGTTGTCCTGACAACCTCCTATCGACAATCATATTATTTAAAAGCTGTGACAACCTATAAATATCTTCTTTATATCGATATTATATCTCACAAACTTCTTTTTCTTCTTCGAATAACATAGTTTAGTACATATATAAAATACTCTACGCCCAAATTTACAAAATTTACAATTGATAACATTATACAAACGTACCGTTGTAACATATAGTCGTTTTAATTTTTATATTTTATAAATTTTAATATTCTGTAATTAGTGTAGTGCGTTGAAAATTTAAGAGCAAAATGGGAATTTCTGCCTTTCAAAATAGGATTTCATAAAGTTTCAGGTTGGAAATGAAATGAAATGAAATCTTTGAGTTTTACGTCCCACGATTATGCCGATTAGGCTAAAGGAGACGGTGATTATGAGAAATGAATGAAATGGTGGAAAGAAGAAAGTGGGAGGAAACGAGAAAATCCCGAGAAATCCCACGAGCATGGTGTTTGTTAATCCCAAGGTCCACACGGAGCGAGCTAGGATCGAATCAAGGACCCCAAACACCGGAAGTGAACTCTCTACCACTGAGCCACCGCGCCCCCAGGTTTCAGGTTGGCTTCACTGCATAAAATATTACGTAGTTGGTGAAAATGAGTAAAAACTCAGGAGCATGTTGTCATAGGTCCTGTACATATCTTCACGGAGCAAGGTGTTGCATGAGGTGACGTCAACGTGGCAGTCAGAGAGCTGTTTAGGTGCATTATGGGATATTATTCACAACAACACGGCCCAGAAAGAACATTTAGATGACTTCAGACAGGAAGAACCATAAAGAAGCGGGAAGAAGGACAAATTGTGACGAATGTAGCCCAGGAGATTTATATTCCCAGCAGTATTTTTACACGATCGTAGGAAACGATCAAAACCATAGGCAATGCTGTACGGACAGGTGGTGGTTAACAATGGTCAAATACAGCAGCTGACGATCACTACATTGTGTAACACGCAAAACTGGGCCAACGTCAAACAGCGGGTGGAATTGTAAAGACATTAAGCAGAAATGCAAGGTGTCCAATCTCACAGTTTACAATAGCATTTCGACTTCATGGGGATGACTGCATCTGTCCGGCGGCCATTCCATTACGTCGTATTCCTTTGACACCTGAAGATCGACGGCAGTGTTTGCAGTAGTGCCAAGTTTAGGATTTAATCGAGAAGAAGTAAGGTCGCGTTCTCTTCACAGATGAGAGCAGATTCAGTATGAACAGTGACTGTAGGCGTACATTCATCTGGCGAGAGATAGGAACACACAAATGAAGCGAAATCTTACTTTTATCAACTTACAGCGAGACGAGAAGGAGGGTAATATTTACGTTTAGATACATAAATTTTATTCAACTACGGCGAAGTTAAATCAAGGTAATGTTCACATTTATGAGGTGTAATTATGTTTAGGGTTGGAAAACTCTGGAACTCTTGAAAAATAAAAGAAACCGGCACCCTCTCAAAATTCCCTATGATATAGGTTTAAGTGTGAAGTATCTCTGTTCGGACCCATTAATTGAAAGGAAATGTACTATCGTGAGCAAAAGTGCATTAGCAACTGTATTCTACATATCCTTAGTACATTCATTAATAAGTTTAATATATACGTTGTCCCATAAATAAGAAACTGAAATCATCATTGATCATTTTATTGTATTTACCAGTAACAGCCACCTCTTTAAAATTATCGAAGCAGATGAACAAAAGTAAATCTTTACGTGACAATTTTGGATTTGGAAAATGAAATTTATTCTTTAAATTTATACTTCAACTACAAGAAAATGCTTTAAGAAGTCCTTTTTCACTCTCAATGAATGTATAAAATTCCTTACAAATAAATTTTAAATTTTCCGTGATACAGTCCCCTGTCATTTCTTTAAAATTATCTAAACAGATGAACAAAATATATTGATAGATGGTGAAAGGTGACGGTTTTGGATTTACAAAACTTCGAACTAGATACAAATTTGAAAAAAAAAAAGAAAGAAAGAAAGAGAAGAAAAGGGTCATAAAGGAGTTGGTAAGAAGCAGGGCCGGCTCATCCATATAGACAACCTAGGCGGAATGGCAGACATCTTTTTAAGGTGGATCACCACTCGGAAATCAATACACATTTTAGCTCATTCCCTTAACTACTGCGCAAAGAAACGTTACATATTATAAATATTGTACTATAAGATTGAGTAATGTTTCAGCTACAGCACAAGACACTGATTCATTTGGTTGTGTCTCCTGATATCGATAAATTTAATAAAGAAAAGAAAATATTTGATTCGTTTTACAATTGGCACACAAGATGGCACTTGCTGTTAGATCTTACTAGAATTGCTGAATATTTCAGGGGGGATGAGGGGGACGCGTCCCCCCAATATTTTGAAGTACAAAATATTCAATATTTTATTCTAATTTAATTTATTTATTAGTGACAGAATAACATATAAATAATAATAATTATATTTATTTGGAATATAATATTCAGACTGTGAAACGATTATAACAAGAGTTATTGATATATCTTAGGGGGTCCGTGAAGGTAAGCAGAAAGGTCACAAAAGGAATCCAAGATAATAAACAGGTTGAGCTAGGTAGTACCATTTCAATCACTGTCCCCCCCAAATTTTACATGCCAGAGACGCCAGTGCTTGGATGCGTTGCAGGAGTGATGCAAAGGTAACCTGAATTGAATTATGGAGTTCCATGCGTACCTTCTACCAAAACTAAAACAAAAGATAAATGACGTAACAGGACACATGAAGATTAAGTACTTGGTGGAGAAAGTGTCCACACTTACCAGACTTCGGCACATACAGGAGGTGACATAGTCAAGTACATGCTCCTGACACATATCTTCCTTATCTTCTTCAAGTACACATTTTACCTTACGAGACTGACGTGAGTGAACCCCTGATCCGTATTGCAACAAGAGCAGAACGAGAAAAATACCCCTAGTTTTCATTCCTTCTCTGATGGTAGATAGAAATCTTACCGAGTATGCCACGTGACTCTATTCTACCATAATACAATAAAGATAAACAATCAACTACATTTCAAGAGATACAATCGTAGTACGCTGCTCTATTTATGTAGAAGAAAACTCGTAGAATTTGTTAGAGTAACAACATTCTGCTCTTACATTCCAGAAAAAAGTTTTATTTACCACTTTCCACGGGTAAGGTCATAACAACTTTTGTCGTGGGACTACAATTGCATTGGTGAATGTGGATTTATTGAAGATGGGAAACTAAATAGTACGTACTAATCAACGCTATTTCACATATTAGGCCTATACAACATTCCGAGCTCAATTCTACAAGCTTTACGTAGGCAACAATAGTGAGGTAACTGTGTACTGATTGCTTCAACCGCATCACAATAAGTATTTTGTTATTTGTAGATGGTGAAAAGTAAAATTGGAAGTTTATATACTTCAGAGCATCCTGAATGCACTGGAGGGATGAGAAAACATTTTTTAAAGGAGAGGGTTCAAGAACAAAACCCTTAAGCGAGCCAATATAATTTATTAAAATAGCCAAGGTGCATTTTACAAAATACTTGCAAAGCTAACTCCTAATAGTTGTTGAAGTGTCTCACAATCTGATTCGATCTAGAATGCAGTGATTCCTAAAATGGAAGTTATATAATCATTTTTGAGTCTGTTTCTAATACAAGTCATCCAAAGATAAACATATACTTCTTTTCATTCGTCAGATTAGTTCTCATGCCCCGGGCCGAATATAATCTTTCAAACGGTAGCATCTGGGCCCACGGACCACAGTTTGCCCACCACTATACTAGAGCGTACTAATGTAGAAGGATATCGCAAAGGAAATGTGACCACTGAACGTTAGTGAAAATAATAAGAGAAAGGAATAGTAGAAAAGCTTTCAAACAGTGCAATAGGGATAGCAATATACAGGGTGTAACAAAAAGGTACGGCAAAATTTCAGGGGTGGATTCCTTATGGGTAGAGAAGAAAAACAATTCATATGACCATATGTTGGGAAATGCATCCTTTGAACGCATTCCGGCCATTGAACCGCTTGACGGTGTGACATAATCACATTCTGGTCGCTCCTTAATGTGTCTCAATTTAAACCTCAATAACTCAGCCCCTAATTAAGCTAGGAAGAAAATTTTGGTAGCAATGTGTTCCTGAAGTATGAAACTTCCAGGCGGTAGGCATTTGCCACAAGGGGGAAGGAATGGCATCCCAAAAAACCTAATGCAAAAAACAAAAAAACACATAATTACCCTGCCAAGTCCGCCGTGTACCCCCACATACATAAATTACATATCGGCGGAAAATGTCGTCCTTTAAGAATACATAATACCAAAATTATCTTCCTAGCTTAATTAGGGGTTGAGTTATTGAGGTTTAAATTGAGTCATATTAAGGAGCGACCAGAATGTAATTATTTCACACCGTCAGGCGGCTCAATGGCCGGAATTCTGTAACGATGCATTTCCCAACATAGAGTCATATGAACTTTTTTGCTTCTCTACCCATAAAGAATCCATCACTGAAATTTTGCCGTACCTTTTTGTTACACACTGTATATTGCTATCCCTATTGTACTGTTTGAAAGCTTTTCTACTATTCCTTTCTCTTAAATTTTCACTAACGTTCAGTGGTCACATTTCCTATGTGATATCCTTCTACATTAGTACGGTCTAGTACCGACCAGAATATGACTATCTTACACCGTCAGGTGGCTCAATGGCCGTAACTCTATAACGATCCATTTCCCGACATATGAGCTTTTTTGCTTGTCTACCCATAAGGAATCCACCCCTGAAATTTTGCCGTACCTTTTTGTTACACCATCTACATACACACAGATTTATTCCTACTACTCCCCAACAGAAAATGTCAGAGAAGTGTTATTTTAATGAGCCTAAACAAAAAATACAAGAAGAAATGGCACACGATGAAGTAGGACACAGAATGTAATTACATGATTGAAAATGTTTTAGCTAATGAAAGTAAAATGTCTCAAATCTATATATGTGTGGATAGATAGATCTCATTGAGAACAGAATAATATGCTGCTGTGTATGTCTTTATGTATGGTTCTTAAGGAAATCAACTAAAACAATTTTTTCTGTGAACGTGAAACATTGTGCTATACAACAATTGTGTCACCTGTTAACATAACTTTGAAACTAAAGTACTCCGTCATCTAGTTCCTCATTATGACACTATCAAGGCAACAATACACACCATGGTTATGAAGATATACGTAACCAAAAAATTATGATATATTCTCAAAGTTTAAGTTTTGTTTAAGTAAAGACTATTCAAAGATGAGACACATGTCAGTCAATAGATAATGTTAAGCTGAACAAAATTAATTGTTTCAGGGTAAATTCTGATGCAGGTTTCGAGAAAAACGAGTTGTTAAAAAGTATCAATCTGATATGGTTTAATTTTAATACTTAGTTTTTTTATTATGCTAGAATAGATTTCTTTTTATAGTAGATACTATCTATTATTGCTTGATTTTCCTAACAGTGATAGGCCTACACATAGTCCTAAACATTACGCACATCTTGATTCAGCAATCTTGTGATTGGTATGACACAGCGGTCCATTCTTTCCTATCCTAAGCCACAATTTTCGTTTCCTTCTATTTATTCTTCCGTATATTTTGCATTATTTCGTGCGTACAGAGACGTACGTAGGGAATAGGTATCAAGGGTTCGGACGCGACCCACCAAAATCTCGACTCTTCTGTAAATTTAGTCTAATTTTAGGGGCATTTTTTTCAGATTTTAATATAGTTTACCCTCATATTAAATTTAGAACCCTCCTTAAAAGTCTTGGGTCTGTATACGTGCCTGGGTCTGTATACTTCAATGGCGGGCTTCTAGGTATCTTGCCTTCTGATATGCCATCCATACCTAATAGCATGATACATCTGTGTATCATAATATGTAATCATTCTATTTCTTCCTTTCGGAAAAGTCTCGAATATTTCTTTCTTCCCTTACTATTCCCATATCCTTTGCATTTGATACTTTATCGATCCATCTACACTGAGAAAAAAAAAAGATTGTATGTGGCATACGTAAGATCATATGTTACATTTGTAAATCCTGTAGTTTTTGGACTTAACATACAGCAAACGTTTAACTGAAAACTCATATTTTATAATATTTTCTGTATAAGTTTCCATCTGCATGTTCTTTCCGCATGAAACAATATAGGCGGTCAGTCTACAGATGGTGATCAGAAAAATGGAAACACCTGTAGTTGGCAACACGTCAGATGTATGGGTTGGTAGTGGTGTCGTGGCGCCCGCAGCGCCGGACCGCTGGTGGTGGTGTGTTAGGTCGGTCTCCATACTACGTCAGGCGCAGTGGAACAGCAGTGTCCAGTGGCTGCAGCAGACGGAGGTAGTGTAAAATGAGACCTCTCAGATTTTCAAAGAGGACAAATTGTTGGTGCGCGGTTATGTGGAGTGAGTGTGACGGCAGTGGCTACTGCGTTAAGTGTGTCGCGTGGGACAGTGTCGAAGGTGATGACGGCCTACACAACACACGGGAAACCACATCGGGGAAGCGGAACAGTGGGCGGAAGAAAATCATGAGTGATAGGTCACGCCGGGTATTAAAGCACATTGTCACGCAGAGCCGTCGTGCCACTGCGGAGCAAGTGACGGAGGAACTCAATCAGCACCTCCCCCACCCTGTTTCGACAATCACAATCCGCCGCGATTTACATGACATGAACTTACGAGGTCGTGTTGCACGGGTCAAACCTCTCATCAGGGACCACAACGCTTTCGCACGCCGCAAATGGTGCCGCGATCATGAAACTTGGACCGTTGAGAACTGGAAACGTGTGATATAGTCGGATGAGTCATCCTTCACCCTATTCCCAACCACGGGCCGTGTTTATGTGTGGAGAACGCCCAAAGAAGCTTATGATCTGCAGTGTCTCCGCCCAACTGTGAAACATGGCGGCGGCTCGGTGATGCTGTGGGCCGCCATATCATGGTTTTCATTGGGTCCTCTGGTCACAATTAGCGGACGAATCACTGCCAACGATTATGTCGCAATTTTAGGAGACCACTTGCACCCTATGGTCCGGATGTTCTTCCCGGAAAATGACGCCATCTTCCAGGATGATAATGCACCCATTCACACAGCTGGCGTTGTTGCAGCGTGGTTTGAGGAACATCGGGATGAAGTTCAACACCTCCCCTGGCCCGCCCAATCCCAAGATCTCAACATAATTGAACATCTGTGGTCCATCTTGGAAACACGACTCCGGCGACGATTTCCACCTCCATCCTCTCTCACAGAACTGGCCGATGCCCTGCACGAGGAATGGTGTAAAATTCCACTTGCTACCACTCACGACCTCTATGCCTCCATCCCACTTCGCATCAAGGCTGTTCTGAAGGCGAAAGGTGGCCCGACACCATATTAAACTGATAAGTTGCAATTATGTTCAGGTATTTCCATTTTTCAGATCACCATCTGTAAATTGACGTATATAACATACAGCTGAGGAATGTAACATAAGTATATGCATGTGATATACGGAAAACTGTCAGATGTCATACATCCTCTAAGGGCATGATGTAACATCTAAGGCCAGTGCGTATGTAGCATATGGATGACGTATGCTCCATACTGATTTCTGTAGTAAGCAAGAGGTTCCGTATATTTGTACAATATATCGCTGTCAGAATAACAGATTTTTTTTCAATGTAATTTATAAGAATTTTGGTTTCCATTCTCCATATTTTTGCTTTCATTATTAGCCCTTTCTTCTGTGATGAAATACAACTGGTAATAATTACAGTTATAACAGCTGCAAGCTTAAACACAATGTGCACACATATTTCAATATTTGTTGTAAAGTCCTAAAGTCACACACTGGAAGAATGTGTTTTTCGGAACCAGTTCGTCCTCTGAGTTTTTTTTTTTTTTAATATTCATACAAGTACCTAACAGCAAAAAATTAAGTGTTGAAACAACACAAAATGACTAGTACTTTAGCGTGTTACTTGTGTGTCAATTCAACACCAATCTTTTTTAAAAGGGTTAAGCCGGTCAAAGGGTTACGCCCTTTCTTCGGGACGAGCATTATAGGTATGGGGAATTTTCTTTGTTTATAGTTGGCATTGAAAGTTTGGAGCATTGTTTTTATTTTATTTTATTTATTTTATTTCATTCTTAGTTGTGGGCATCATTTTTTTAAAATATACCCTTGGAGACATCAATTTGCAGTAGGTAGGTGGCATTTATCGTTCACTATTGCGATAACTGGAGGCCGCGCTATTGGTATGTTGTGAGAGATGAGGTGAAGTGCAGGTGGACGTAACGAAACACAAGGGTAATTTTACTATGGACGAGTGCATGGTCATCTTCTGCCCTGGGGCGTCACAGGGCTGGTGAAGACAGAAAATGCCCACTGCTAGCAACATTGATGGAACACTAGTGAAGAGATGGATAAATGCATGGACTAAGATGAGGTGGATGGTAGATGGCAAAGTCGGCCTTTTGAGGGTCATCGTCGTCTAAAGTGTAATGATATAGAGTGAGAGGTGGAGGAGTGGCTTGGTGACGTGGGGGCGTATCATGTATTATGTCCTGTTGAAAGGTGTCTAGGAATATCGGATTTCCTTCTGCAATGACTTTTGTAATATATTTAGTGCGAAGTGTTTCTAAATGTGGAAATATTGTTGGAAAGTTAATTAGGCGATAGAGGTCGGCAGTCGGTGCTGGTAGTTTGATAGGATAAGCAAGTCGGAGAGCATGTCTTTCGCAGATGGCGAATCTATTATATAGTTCATCAGGGGCAGAGATCCAGCAGATATGGCCATGGGGGAGAGCAGGTCGGAGGAATACTTTATAGGTCGTAATGACGGTGTCGGTATGTAAGCCCCAGGTTGTGCCCACTAGCCGTCGGAGGAGGTTTAAGCGGTTCGTTGCCTGTGATCGAATCTTCTGTAGGTGGAGTTTCCAACTGAGTTTAGGATCAAAGATGATTCCAAGGTAGGTAACTTGTGACGATGGTCGGATGACCATTTACATTAATGTGAAGAAGTGAAGGATTGCGATGGATTCGTGAGCGACAACGAGGTGGGAGAAAAATAAGAGCTTGTGTTTTGAGAGAATTGATGATGAGGCGCCATTTTGAACACCAGGAGGTAAAGACGTCAATTGCCTGCTAGAGTGTTCTATTTTTGTTTTGAACAGTATTAGATGTGGCAAGAAAAGCGGTATCATCTGCATATTGGTATACTGAGACATTTGGTGGGAGAGGGGGCATGTCGGCGACATATAAAATATATAGAATAGGTGAAAGGACAGATCCCTGAGGAACGCTACAGTGAAGAAAGATCGGATAAGAAAGTGATTGGTTGATATTAATAGAAGTCATACGATTGGAAAGGAAAGAAAGTATACATCGGATGTATGAGATAGGAAGATTGAAAGAATGAAGTTTTGCGATGCGACCGGCATGCTAGACTTTGTCAAAAGCCTTCTCCAGATCAAACAGTAACAAACAAGATGGTTTTGAGGTATTATAGCAGTGGTGAGGCGCAGAAGCTGGTCAGAAATACTAATATGTGGGCGTAAGCCGGCTTGATGTAGAGAGATAAGATAATGGTCGGAAAGATGAGTATGCAGACAGCTGACTACAATGCGTTCAAAGATTTTGCTAAGGACTGATGTTAGTTTGATTGATCGGTATGATGAGAGTGCAGTAGAAGGTTTGTTTAGTTTGATGAAAAGGGGAGTTTTTGAGATTTTCCACTGGGGAGGGTAAAATCCGGTGCGAAGAATGAAGTTGTAGATGGTTGCGAGAAGTGAAAAGAGGATTGGAGGAGATGATTTGATGAGTTTATAAGTAATGTGATCAAAGCCGGGGCCCGTGTTTCGTTTTGATCGGATGGGGGAAGAGATATCTTCAGGAGATATGAGATCGTTAAGAGGAGAAGCGGTAAGTTGGGGGTGAAGATTGGGTTGGAGTTGGGGAGCGTGCGGATTTGCAAGATGTTCTACACGGCGGGTGAGAGTTGGATGAAGTGGTTGTACGGTTGGGGTAAAAATTTCTTGAAAGAAAGCGGCGAAAGCATTTGCTTTATCAGTATCGGTTTGAAGAGGGTTATATGAGATGATAGGGTATGAAGTATGACGGTTTTTCCTAATTAACTGATGAATTTTTTGCCAGAATTTGGTAGAGTGCGACTTAGTGGATAAAGTGTTGCAGGCTGAGATCCAACGTTTTCGTTTATAGGCATCAGGTAATTGTGGAGCATGCGATTCCAGCGACGATGATGTTCTAATGATATTGGATTACGTATACGTTGGAAGTCATGGGAAGACCGTCAAGAAGCAGCAACGATAGACTGATATTGTGGAGGTATTGAAGGTTTATGCGGATGACGTGTACGAAGAGGGATGTTGTTTTGGGTGTCTGTGTCAAGGGATGTTGTGATTTGGTCCACAAGTAATGAAGTTGTGAGATCGGTTTGAAAATTAGCCCAGTTTGCATGAGTATAATCAAAGAAGTGAGTTGGCGGGGTTTGTGTTTTGGGGTGTGTGGTGATAATAAGATCAAGGAGTATCGGAGCATGATCGCTGCCGAAAGGTGGTAGAGCTCGGAGATTGTGAATAGCCAGAGAAGGAATACTGATAACTATGTCGGCTGAAGTATTGCTTATTGGCGTGATGGCGATGGGAGATGATGGTAGTCGACGGCTAGAATATATGAAATATAGTTTTGAAAATGTTGTTTCTCTGTCTGTGGGCGACTATGAATGTTGATGTCTGCCATAATTGTGTAATGTCTGAACGTGTTGTCGATGTATTGAAAAAATTCGTAGGGAACAGGGTGGCCTAGTCTGACATATATGGTGCAGAGATTAATGATTTTTGTCCGAAAATACAGTGTGACTATGGCATATTCTGGGAGATCATGTGATTTTGGGAAAGTATGAGGGCGCACAGGAATAGTATGATAGGTTCCAATTGCTGTGCCACCATTTGCTCGTTGATAAGGTCTAGGACAGTCATGACGTTGTAATTGAAACTGAGTAATGCGGATATAATCGGTAGGTCTGAGATAAGTTTCATTTAGGGTAAAGGCCTATACTTTTTCCTCTCGGAGAAGTTGTTCAAAAACTGCTTTGTGAGTGACAAGAGATCGAATGTTAAGGAAGAGGAAGGTGACTGCCATGGTGATTTATAACATGAGAAAGGTTGTTTGGATGGGTTTTGTATTTACAGAAATGGCCATTCTGGATCTGTTTTGGTAGATGTTATGGAAAAGTGAGCATGTGGACCTGTATAAGTGGCAGAAAGTTGTAGGCCAAATAATTGTTGAGCGATTTGGTCGACCTGCATCAGAATGTGAGGGCATAAGAAGGGGTGGATGTTTTGTAGAATGAGCGTCGTGAAGCGAAGCAAGCCTTCTACTGTTACGGGTTCTCTTAATGAGTTTGTAGGAGTTGTAGCTGAATCGGTAGTGTGGATTGGGACTGATAGTTCAGGTTTGTCAGTTGGTGGAGCAGCTTTCTGGTGGCATTTGTAGCTGTAGGTTGGATGTTGTTAGTGGCAGGTATTACATAGAGGTGGTTTCTTAAGGTTGGGGCAGTTGTTGGTTGTATGGTCTTCATTGCAATGTCCACAGCGAGGTGAGTTAGGACAGTTTTTTTGTTAGGTGTGAGGCATATGTTTTGCACCGTTCGCAGCGTATAGGAAGTGGGGGTGATGAGCGGGATGGTTCAACCCTGTGGGGTCTGCGATAAATATAGGCACCATTTTGAAGCAGATCGTCTACTTTTTCATTGGATTGTATAAGAACTCGTACATGATAGGTGGGGCCTGATTAACACTTGATGCGGATGCATTTATGTACTTCATAACACTCGAGTCGTAATTCGTCTAGGATTTCTTCGTCTGAATAGGCTGGTGAAACGCCTTTTATCACTACTGAGAACATGGGCTGACGTCGAGGTGGTGATGATAGCTTTTTTCTGGTTTGTGAGAACGATTGAATGTTGGCTTTGTCGCCAAAATGTAAAAGCCTGCTTTGTTCCGGTTAGCAGTAAGGAAGTTTTGGTCTGGAGATTTGATGATGATTCTGTTTTTAGTTTATTTCTGATACATTGGCTCTCGGATAGTATTTCATGAGTTGGATTAAGATATGTTTAGGGTTAGAGTATTTGGTGTCAGCATTAGTAAGACGATAATTGAAAGTTGCTGGAGGTTGGTTTGAAGCGTTGTCCATCGCTTGGTCATAGCGGTCACTTTTGGATGCTTGAGGTAGAGATTTTTTTTGCGATTGTAGTGTATCACCTGATCGTTTTTGAGAATTGGGATCCGTTTTGGGTTTGGCCCCCTTGCAGTCCATCCAGCTCAGAGGGAACACCCACGGATCGCGAAGACTGCGGAGAGGCCGAAGCCAGTGCAATATGAGAAGAGAACAACAATGATCAGTCTGGTTGATGTCGAAAGTATGAGATGATAGGATGATATGATCAAACGGTGCACAATGATGATGATAGATTTCACAGATTTCACCCTCCAGTACTAAAAAGTACTGCTAATCCCAGTGAGAGTGTATGCGTGCTGGTCTCAATCGTGCGTCTGCTACACAATATCTTCGAAGGCACGTTAACACTTTGCAGCTAGGCTAGGTCAAAATACAGCTTGTGCCGTATGGTACGTCAATCTGATGAGAGAGTTCAACACCAAGCATATTAGAAATACCTACATACTGACTGTGAGTATTTGCATTGTTTTTTTTTTTTTTTTTTGGTATGAGCAAAACTTTACGAAATATATTTCGCATTCATGGCAAGTAACTAATAACGTTCTATGTTTTCTGTAATTGGTCACAATAATATTGTTGTAAACCTGTGAATCATCTGACAACAGTTACACAAATAGCTGTGATTCCATCTATTTTCTTCATCTGTAATTCTTGTGTCTTAGCACGTATGAACAGAAGATGGGAGAACTGTTACCTATGTAACTGTTGTTTACAGAAATATTATTGTGTCATAGGTTTACAACAATATTATTGTGCCATTATTATTACAGAAAACAGAACATTATTCGTTATTTGGCATAAGTACCAAATATATTTCGCAAAGTTTTGCTCATATTAAACGATAAACACCAATGCAAATTCAGTCGGGTAGTAACGAGCTACTTCTGATATGCTCGGAAGGCGATGTGCTTGGTGCTGAATTAACACACAAGTAACACGCTTAAGTGGTAGTCATTTTGTGTTGTTTCAATACCTCATTTTTTACAGTGTAGGTAAATTAGTTCCTTTATTAAATATATCTACAGTTTCCCTCTAATTTGAGCAATTTGATGAGATTTTTACTCCTTATAATTGTTCTTGATTGTTCTTCAATATATTCTTGGTAGAATAGCTCAATAGTGGTGTATTCGGTTAAGTATTTATCAAAACCTATATATTAAAAACGCAGCTGTTAAAAAAACTTGTGTCTTCCAGTATTATTTCAACATCAAGGACATCTCTTCCTAAGGTATCATTACTGCTGAAGGTAGGTTGACTATTCTCAGTGCTCTCAAGGTACTAAAAATATTTCTGATTGGCAAAGAGTTCTTTCTTTTCACAGATAATAAAGTGGTCTCGTATTTAAAGAATACACCCCATTTATCATCAAACTCGGCACGTTGGCTATTCCAACTGACGAAATTTTCGTATATAAATGTAAAAAATTACAAAATTATGCTGGAGTGTTAGTCAAGGGAAACTAACAACTCTCCTACTTCAGAAGATTTCAAAATTGAAACTAGGCACCTTCATTGCATTTACAGACGAGACAGACATGGCAAAATTTTAAAAAGAAGACAAAAGTTTCTTCTATATCCGCCATGCTGGAGGGACAGCCAGCAGAAGATTCAAAATTGGAACTTCAGTCATTTTACTACAAATTTAGAAATGGTAAATTATTTCGGAAGCAAAAAATATCCGGGAGGTTATAGATGCCTTTCGTGTGTACCATTTGACTACTTACACACTGCTAAATTAGAAGGTGCACATTTTTCATACTCAAAATGTTATTCCGCTTTAGGTAACAAGATTTGTATGCTTAGCCTTAAGCAATTTATTCAACAGAAGTGTCCACAGTGCGTTTCTTGTCAAGTTAAGAAAAGACGCAGAAGCCAAATTTCGTTGTACCACAAACATTTTCATCATATATTTCAATGGAGACAATATTGTTAGACGAATTTAGTCCCGTGACGTTAACAGCTATACACCAACACAAACATGTGCTAACAGTCATGGATGCATGCACAAAATACGTCATAGCACGCAATATTCTATATGTGTCAACAGAGCCAATAGTGCAAGTATTATATTTATTCGTACAGTTATTTGGAGTACCATAGCAGATTATGTTATCCAGATTAGCGGGACGCAAGTGTAAAATTATGCAAGAATTTGCGGAAAGATTTGACATTCATTTGAATTTCAGTAGTGCATCAGGCCATTACATTGTGGGATTATGAAAACGAGCCAATGGAATTATACAGAATTATTTATGACATTACTGATCGTAAAATGACATTGCGGGATACATAACTACAAAATGTAGTAGTTTTAATAGATTCTGACATTCATGAAGGAACATAATATTCAGCATACTACTTATGTTTTGATTGGAGCGCTATAACACCACTTGATCATGAATTAGACATACAATATCAATATCTTGACAATAAATTTCGTATCAAAAGTGCTCAGAGTTCGTGATAATTACATTTCGCAATTAACAGAAGAGATTCTGAACACAACTAGCCTATTATAAACGAAAATTTGCAAACCCTCAATATGAAGTAGTACAAAATGTTTTAATACAAGAAGTGAATCTGATTTCCATAGGACTTCATTCAACACCCTTATGTTGAAAATCGTGCGAGAAAATCTGTACATAGGAAAGATATCATCTGACTATTTCTTCAGAAGAACACGATTTACTTTAAATTCTGTTTTCTTAATAGTCGGTAAAGTTTGTTCTTAAAGAAATAAGAAAATAAGTTTTTAAAGATTATAATTGATTGGATTCTACGTAAAGTTGCAAGTCTTACGTCTCGTTAAACCATTGTTTTCAAAGCAGCCGGTAAATTTTGTTCTTAAAGAAATAAGAAAATAAGTTTTTAAAGATTATAATTGATTGGATTCTACGTAAAGTTGCAAGTCTTACGTCTCGTTAAACCATTGTTTTCAAAGCAAAAAAGTAAAATAAGACTCAAATAACATAATACTTTTCCTTATTGCATGTTGAGAGCTATGTAACATATTATAGACATATTAGATTAGAAATCTTTAAGTGTAAACGTCAACGGTTATGCCGGCTATGCTAAAGGGAACAGTGATGGAGAGCAATCCTGGAATGAAGGAAGTGGGAAAGAAGAAGCGAACGCTCTACCACTGAGCCACCGCGGCCTACATATTAGATTAAATAGCGAATAACACGAAAAGATCAGTTCTGAAATCAATTACTCTGCTTTTTAACCCCCAACACCCGTTTCCTTCTTTGAAGTGGTTTATCTATCCAGTCTTAATTAGGTTTCTACTGTCTCCTTTTCTGTATATATATAGTTGTATTTAGTTCTATGTTATAATCAGTTAGCAGGATTTGCGTATTTTTTTTTTTATATAAAGTCAGGAGAGAAAGTTGGATTCTGGAAAACAGGAAACACACACACACACCAAAAAGATACTTGTTTTCTCTTCATTACGTACTGTGATATTTCGTCTCCTCTTATTTTACTCCACCCCCTCTCATCCCTCCCTCTTTGTCGTTATGTCGTCGTGATGATGTTTTCTAGCAGCTGAGAGCTAGCTAATAAAATTTATAAATACGTATATTCTCAAGGGAGTAACACACATGAGCTTTACTAAGCCAGACAAAAATGTGATTATCTGCTATTTGGAATTCAAACTGGAAAAATATGCCAACCAGGTCGCATAATGTTTATGCTCTAATGAACTAATGTTCTGTATTTGCATCTGCATTTATACGGTTTACTCTTTCAAACCCAAATAAGTACAAATGGAATGTAAGGATAACCTTAATTACCACACCATACTTGTAACTATATTTACAGAGACATACACAGAATTTATTTCGCGTGGTCCAAATTCAATATGAGCATAAATTACATTAAACTTTGTAAAATTACCCTTAAAATTATACTATATAGGTAAATTTACAGAAAAGTCGAGATTTCAGCGATCTAAACTTCCAGGACAAGCCTGCGTACATCTCTGTATATTTGTATATGTAAAATCCTTATCTTATAATAAAAGTTTATGAAAGCTCATAAGCTCTATGTTCATTTGTTTGTCACCCATCAATGGGTAGTATCAGCCTACGAAGATTTAACAATCTTTCTGAGAAAACTATTTATCGTAGCTAGTCATAATATAAAAGCAAAATGTCTAACCGTAAAAGTATAATCTGCTCCTAGGGATCACTCTACTAAAGTATAATATTATGCAGTTTTACATCGCAATACCTCATTGTTTCCATAAAATTTGTTTTGGGATGTGTAATGAGGTTTCAATAGTAAAATTCTTCACCTTACACCTCTTTACACCCAAGACTCAAGATCCCAAGCCCGACCGAACACTTTTTTTTTTTTTTAGAACGATATAACTAATTTTGTAGGCCTTATTATTATTAAGAACTCTTATTGTAAATGTGTGCAATATAGGCGCAAGAAATGCATATGCACCAATAGAATAACTGTTCCGAAAGTTATTGATCATTTCTATCTCTACAAAGTCGTATACTTGCGCCATTTTCTTTCTGCTAACAACTCGCCAATTTGCGTTTTATTTATTTATTTTTTATTTTGACACAACCCTCTTTAAATTTTGACCACCACACATGTCATAAACAAATATTAGTACCAGGTGCCCACCTGAACATTTTGGTGGGAAGAGTCGAAAACTATAAGACATTACATCTGTGTAACATTGAATCAGTGTTACTCTGCAACCAAATCTCAACCCAATAGAATCAGTATATGTATATATATATATATATATATATATATATATATATATATATATATATATATATATATATAAACTACAAATGAAGTGTAAGATCGGATCAATAATTTCTCTGCTAAACAAGTATAGTTTTGTTAAGAAATTTTACATTGTATGTCGAGTTGGTAGGATTTCAGACCCGGTGGTTCTCCACGTGGATGCGCTATTTACATATACGTAAATCCTCGGTGAGGATTTACACTAACGAGCGAATACAGAAAATGTTTTATTATCTATAATTATCCTCGACCTAATTATTCATCTAAAGTGTGTTAGGGTAATGATCATATATTTCTTAGCCAAGTCTGCGTCCTTAGGTAATATACTATTACAATTAAGGTAGTATAATTTTTTGGGGGTCCAATACTTTCTGAACGTACTGTGTATTGTGAACTTTTACCACATAATTTTTGGTTTTATATTAAATCCATTTGTTTCTTATCCAAATCAAAATTAACGCGAGAGTTTCAGAATAACACACACACACATACATACACACACACACACACACACACACATATATATATATATATATATATATATATATATATATATATATATATATATATTGGAGAATAATTTATTTATTTATATATTATTTCATCGTAAATATCTGTCTATAGGAAGCTCAAATGGATGATTATTGAAATTATGCATTTTACTGAAATATAAATCATAGGTCAGTAATTGGGCAGAATTTGCTGAATTTGTCCACCAATCTAATATTTGGTAGAATAATTTAGACCCCCTTCGTCGCTCTGAGATGCCCATATCCTGTTAAAATTCGGTTTCATTCAGTTTTTACCATTTTTTGATCGATTTATATTTTCTGCCGCGAAAATTCCTTTGCTCTAATTGGGAACTATATTTCCGCCTTAGTATTCTGGCGGGCCTTCACCTTGTTCTTCGTGTGCGAGTGTCAAGGACGAACTACATTAATCTTGCTCCTGGAAATTTTGGATACAGGAAAAAGCTGTAGCAATCAGATAACAATGTATAAAATAATAAATAAACAGTGTGGAAGCGGAACTGAGTCCAGAACATTGAAAAATATTCGGTGAAATTATTCAGAAAAGATAAAATATGGAACATTGCCTTCTGATAATCAAGTTTGGTTTCATGGACAGGTGTGATATGCCAGTGTTTTAATTCTCGGATTTTGTAAGCTCTTCAAACTAAGATTTGGTGATTTTGAAAACGTTTAAAATATCCCTCCATTCCGGGAATTTCCGTTAGGTTACGATAAGCCTGTCCTTATATAATTTCGTGGATGTATAGCATATGTATTTTTTTTAACATGGCGGTATGTGTAGGCTCTTTTGTAGTTAAGTTGATTTTCACCATGTCAGTGTAATTTCTAACAGGGGCTCCCATTTACCCCTAAATTGACGACAGCTTCCAACTGAAATGAGTTGAATAATGTCATAAAGGTCCCGGGGCATTAACAATAAACTTACAATTGAAAACATGGATTAGTTTGATAGAAGGGCCACCTGGCTCTGACCTTTTCCCATCCCTTTTCAGTTCCCGAGCCGGTTTAGAATGTGGTAATATAAGTGATTTGTTTGGACTATATGTAGTAGTATGTGTAGTTTTAGTTTAGGTATGTACCATGTAGCATGTACCTAGGTAGATGTGTAATTTAGAATGTTGTTAGTAGGAGAGATTTATGCGTGAAAGTATTATTAATTTATTGAAGAACAGTGTATTAATTACTCTTAACTATTCATCTCTTTTGGTCCATTCTAATAAGCAAATTGGTCCGTAATGCAAATTTATAGTAATTCTGTACTGTTATCCCATAATACATAGCGCGTAACTAGCATTTAGTGCAGTACAAAGCGTGTTCAGTAGTACAAAGTTTATTTTATACTACAGCGCTATCTCACGTCCTGTAAACAATTATTCATCGTTAGTGTTTTTCCCCCCGAGAATTAAGAAATTAGTTGACCCAAAAATCATCTCTTTTTCCTGATTATTTAGAAATATGTCGCAGCTTTCGTCCGTAGGAGTAGGCAAATCAATAAGATAGTAGTACTTGCCCCACCTGAGGCAAATTTGAACTTTCACCCCGACATTTGTGACATCATAGGTGAAAGGTCAATGACCTTGGCCCGGGGTCAATCACCTAGGATTACTTAGGACCACCCCCTTTAGATTTTGGCAGGGGTACATTGGCCCACCCCTCAAATTTTGGCAGGGGTACCTAGGACCACCCCCCTTAAATTTTGGAAATTGCCAATCTAAAAATTTGGTATGGTAGCCTAGGATCAGGGTATGTACCTCTATTAGCATGGGGGTCCATTTCGTTCCCTTTCATAGGTAAAAAATTTTCAAAAAGTTGAATTTCGTTTTTTCTTAACCTATTTTATCCCCTTTGATGAGGTTTAATTACCTTACATAGTTATATGGGCGTATATAGGGGTCCATTATCTTTTATAAGAGATGGGTACATTGATGCACCCCTTTCAATTTTTGGGATGGGTACATTGGCCCACCCCTTCAATTTTGGAAATTGTCCAATTTAAACATTTGGTATTATAGTATAGGATCATAGTATGTATCACTATTAATTTGGGTGGTCCACCTCGTCCCTTTTAGGGGTACAAAATTGCCAAAAAGTTAAATTTCGGGGTTTTTGACCTAATTTATCACCCTTTGATGAGGTTTAATTACCCTATATGATGATATAGACGTATACAGGGGTTCATTCCCTTTCATTAAACATGGGTATATTAATGCACCCCTTTAATATTTTGAGAACTGTACCTTGGCCCACCCCTTAAATTTTGGAAATTGTCCAATTTAAACATTTGGTATCATAATATAGGACCCTAATATAAATCACTATAAATTTGGGTGGTTCACATCGTTCCCTTTCATGGGTAAAAATTGCTAAAAGTTAAATTTCGGGGGTTTTTGAACTAATTTATTCTCTTTGATGAGGTTTAATTACCTTATATAGTTATATGGGCGTACACAGGGGTCCATTATCTTTTACAAGACATGAGTATATTGATGCACCCATTTAAATTTTTGGAAATGGTACCTTGGCCCACCCCTTCAATTTTGGAAATTGCCCAATTTAAACAGTTGATATAGTAGTATATGATATGTATTATGATAAATTTGGGTGGTCCACCTCGTTCCCTTTTAGGGATGCAAAATTGCCAAATTATAAACGTAAGCAATACATTGTACCACGAGTTTTGTTTTGGCCCATTTTATTCCCTTGGATGATGTTGTATTACCTTATATAGTTATATGGTTATGTTAATGGGTTCATTGCCTATCACAAGACATAGGTACATTGGTGCATCCCTTTAAATTTTTTGGGAGGGGTATATTGACCTACCCCTTCGAATTTGGAAATTTACTAATTTAAAAATTTGGTATTATAGCACAGGACCTTAATATGTATCATGATAAATTTGGGTGGTCCACTTTGTTCCATTTCATGGGTAAGAAAATGCCAAAATATAAACATAACCAATATGTTGTCCCACGTTTTTGGTTTTTGGCTCAATTTATTCCCTTTGAAGAAGTCCTATTACCTTATATGGTTATACGATCATGTATAGAGGTCAATTTCCTATCATAAGACATAGGTACATTAATGCACCCCTTTAAAAATTTGGGAGGGGTACCTTGGCTCATCCACTCAGTTTTAGAAATTGTTCAATATAAGCATTGGGTATCATAGTACACGACCCCAATAAATACCACTATAAATTTGGATGGTCCACCTCGTTCCCTTTCATGGGTAAAGAACTCCAAAAATCAAATTTCGGAGGTTATTGACTCAATTTATTCCTTTTGATAAAGATTTAGCACATTATATGGGTATGTACAGAGGTTTATTACTTTTATATCTTTATGTTCCCTTTTAAATTTGGGAATTATCAAATAACGAAATTTGGTAAACGTTTTCTAGGACCCATTGTAAATGTTGGTGTCCCTCTTATGGCCAAATATGCAAATTTTAAAGGTTATTGACCTATTTTATCTTTTTTGATACGGCTTTACTATTGAATGAGTTCAGGATTCATTACTTTTTCATAAGACACAGGTGTAATGGTGTACCAATCTTATATTTTGGGAATGGTACATTTCTTATTGTTAAATCAATAATTGGTAATTGTTCTTAGAATTGGGTGGTATCTCATTCTTTGGGTAAATCATTGTCAAATATTAGTATGGTCACGTGATCTGTTATTGACCTATGAATGGGATTAGGAGTCCAGGACATTGGTACATTTAAACTTTGAAGAATAATTTGAGAATTGTCAAAATGAAATTACGTCATTGGTTTTGATTATTCCCGCCTATGGGCCCAATATAAACGTAAGCAATACGATGTACCATGTGATTGACCTTGATGAGGTAGTGTACAGGGATTCATTTATTTTTCAAAATTCGTGGAATTTATCAAATAACACATTTCTAGACAACAGTTGGTTCTGCTAAGTAAACAATTGACCTAATTGAGACCTAACTACATGTAATTATATGATTAATTCTTAGACTTATGTATATTAAGACTTAGGTATTATATTAAGACTTAGGTATATCGAGAGAGTACGTAGGACCATTCTTCAAATTTGGGAATTGTGATAAACAAAATTTTAGTATGAGGCGCGAAATTTGAAACAATACTTTGAACTTTAGTCATAGCTCATAGTCTAAGATCATTGGTGGTGGTTGATTTTACCTTGAGTTTTCAGAAATCTGATAAGTAATCTTATTGAATCTTATGACTCACAGACGAAAGGCAATACATGCTACGACAGTTTGAAATTTAATCACAAGGTGATTTAATTTGATTCGTTAATCATTAGCAAGTTATTAAAAGTTATTGTTGATGCAATTTGATTGGCTGATCTTTCATGCAATCTGATGGGTTGATCACTATCTTTCGTGCAATCTGATTGGCTGATGATTTTCAAATCTTTGCTGCATTCAGTTTTAAGTTTTGTTTCACATTTAAAAATTTTGGTTTGAACACTTTTGTTCAACATTTTGCACTCACTGATAAATATGATCAAAACCATTTATTTGTTAATCGAATAGTTAAAAAACGGATAATGTTTGACGGTTAACCATGAAACGTGAAATTATTTTAGTTAAAATTCTTGGTTTGAAAATTTTTTCCTTTGAAACTTTTTTGTTTGAAAAGTTTTTGTTTCAAATTTTTGTTTGAATTTTTTGTTTCAAAATTTTATTTGAACATTTTTTGTTTGAAATTTTTGTTTGACAATTATTTTTCAAATTTTTTATTTTTTTTCAAAATTTTGTTTGGAAATTTTTGTTTGAAAATTTGTTTTGAAATTTTATCGTTTGAAATTTTTTGTTGTATTGTTGTACTAACTGCATGTGGCATGTAATTAAGGCAGGTTGTCGTAACCCTAAGCTACCATTAAATTCATCCTTAAGTCCATAAACTTAGAATCTCCAGTACAGTTGTTTTCCATTTTATTCGTCATTTACAAACTTCGAACCTGAATAGTGTTTCCCGAGTTAGTGATTGTTATCTTGATACGAAAGTGCTTACAACTGAAACCTCTTCGGATTCAGGAAATTTTTGTCTTTAGATTGTCTTAATACTATAACTACCAATGTGTGAGTCTAACATGATACAATATGATAGTGATTTAAAAGTTAGTGGATAGACGAGATAACAAATGGAATAACGAAATGACTGATATAATCGCAATGAAATTAATGTCAAAAAGTTATGAATTGAAAAAACGCATAAACGAATAATTCTACAAACTAAATACGTGTAATTCACAATCACATAAATATTGTTTCATATGTGTACTTAAATAAAGTTGTAACGTACATGGACTTCAAATGGGTGCATTATGGACACGCAATATAAAACATTATTTGTAGCTACGAGAAAAGACTCGTGTAACCATCATATTAAGTTTTTTTCTTTCATCATATGAGATACAATATGATGTAACTAAATTTTCAAATTTAATTTTATTCTATTAATTTTTCATCCTCCTTTTAATATTGAATCTATTTTGATGTAATTTAATATTTTATATGTAATGCTATATGTATATGTGTACTAATTTGCATGTTATTAACATTTTCTTTGTGCTTATTCTTAATAGGTGTAATAAATATTGACAAACTGTAGGTAGCTGATAGTTTTCTTCAAAGCTTATTTCCCTATATCAAGACATTGTCCTGGATGAATAATTCTGTGCGTAAATCAATTATAACTTTAGTTTTAAGTGGCAGCCTTTAATTTTGATTTATGATAATAGTGCTTACGGTTCGTGGCCGAGGTCATGTATGATAATTAACTCTAAATTAATCTAAACCGAGTCTGAAAGGAAAGCTGAAGCAACAGAATGAGTAGGGATAACGACAGTCCTTTCAAGAATTTCAGGAACTCCAAATTGGGGAAAACATATGTGGCATTTTCGTTTCGCTAATTAAAACGTGTGCTCGATCTTCACTATGGAAATTCAGCTACTGGATAAAGGTTGTTTAATGTTCAGAAATAATAGACAACTCATTAAACTAATACTTATCATTTGGGCTGGGTCAAGGTACCTACCACTTGTGCAATTACCTGGATCCAGGTCAGAGTAGTGTGAGGGAACATGTCTCATCAAGAACAATTCAGAATCGATCCTCGAACAATAAAATTCGGGTATTAATAACTTTTTAATACTTAATTAAACCTTATCAATATATTTCCGTAATATCCAGTATTTCTCCATTTTCTAGTTTCCACTTTCTTTTTTCTTCTTCTCCTCCTCCTTCTTTTCTCCTATCTTCCTTCTCGACTTTGATATATATATATCTCCCTTCATTTTTCCTTACTTTTAAATAAAACTGAAGAGAGGTCGTGACTGGGAGTATTCGTTATAGACGCGGTCGATAAATTCATTTGATTTTCTCTTCGGAAGTCAGATATTAATTAGCTAATAACGAAACATATGTAGAAAAGAAAAAATAAGATTTAATCTAGTTTGTTTATTAAATTATCAAATTAGAATTCAAGTTAGCGACAACTAGAAGAAAAGGATCACTTCCCATGAGCGGTTTCCTCTCTCGTTTCCACTTAGATGGTAAATTCTCTGTGTAAGAAATGAGCGAATACTAATGTACATGCATGTTTTTTGCAAAATTCCACAATGTATGTTTTTAATTATACATGTAATATGTTAATTTATTATATTAGTTCTAAAGGACAGATCTAAAAATACTCCAAGTTACTGAAATAAACGTAAATACAGCTTCAAATATAAGTAAATGGATATATATATATATATATATATATATATATATACAAATAGAAATCAAGAATAGTAATAATTAAAAAATAAATATATAAAGACAAAATGCAACTTATGAAAATAGGCATGAAAATAGTATACCTACGTTTCAGAGAGAAGAATTTTGGAACAATAGATACTGTGTCGTCGATTTGCAAATACTGGGGCAAAAATAACTTGCGGAGCTAATGAAGTAGTGAATTTACTTCTGCACTTATCTTTTTTTTTTTTTTTTTTTTTTGTAACCGAAACTTTGTCAATGCCCTTCAAACTTAGTTGTGCTAAAAACTTCATAGCAATTTTTCGCTAGGTAATGTCCAAAAATTATAAGAATGTTATGGATACGAAGCTTCGTCATTGTTACAAGTATCAATTTCATGATCAGATTTCATTGAATGTTACATAACGCCCTTAATCCGCTTTCCTTCCGGATGATCACCCCGGGGATAAAACCGTACTTGAAAGAATAATAAAAGAAATACAAGCCTAATTTTCAAAACACACACCCGACCTCCGAGGAAATAATTCTGGAAAAGTAGGGAGAGTTTTCACCAGTACTATATTGAAAGACCGCGTAGCCCATCCAAATAATGTAAATGTCTCACTCACACTTTTAACATACTAAACTTAAGCCAAAAATTATTTCAGTTGTTCAAGGATGTTACTTAGCAATGATAAACTTGTATTTCAAGTAACAAGAGCAAACAATTTCTTGTAAATAAAGGAAAAAATATAAAAATAATTAAAAAACAACTAACAGTATGCAAAAGAAATTAACAATTTGATAACTAGTAGAAAACAGTTTCTACAGTTCCCAATGGAACAACCTAAAATAGATTTTTCACAAAAGCGCCATTCCAACATGGCCTACAGCAAACTCTAAATTTTTCGTCTTTAAGCAGTAAAATTTTTAATAGCAAAATTTTAAGTTTGCTCGTATCTAAATATGTCAATCCTTAAATAATCATTTTACAAATACACTGAGTATATTCG
The DNA here is from genome assembly GCF_964235325.1 of Thermobia domestica. Taxonomy (NCBI): domain Eukaryota; kingdom Metazoa; phylum Arthropoda; class Insecta; order Zygentoma; family Lepismatidae; genus Thermobia; species Thermobia domestica. The sequence goes on along the minus strand of NC_137465.1, from coordinate 168,675,492 downwards.
CGAATATACTGACAAAATTTAGCAACCATTTTGTACATTAGAAAATAACAATTCAATGTAACTAAGTGTAAAGAAACATATTCTACGTACTTTAAATACTGACCAACTGACGATCGACGTCAATTGATCCGTGGTTTCTATTCCGCGTTCGAAACCAACCAATCAGAATCCGGACTTTAGATCACGAGGGCCTCGTCATTTTACACTACCAGCTGGTACCAGATCTTTCAATATATTTTTCTCAATTCATAACACACCTCAGATTGGGACCGGAAAGGTAGGGTGGACAGGGCAAAGAGAGAATAAGGTCGTATGTCTCCATAAAAATAGAAGATGGCGCCATCTACTTCCCAATAAATCCAAAATGATAGGTTACGTTATTATGAATTACATATATCATACAATTCATCTTTATTATATTCGTGACAATCCATGTCGTCATAGTTATTTAAGCAGTATCTTCCATTTATATAACTTTAAGCTGAATTGTTAAGTCTAACGACATCTTAACTTCTTCATATACAGGATGTTTAAAAAAATACAACGTTTGGGATGTGATTCCTGACACAAAGATAAGGCAAAAAGTATAGACCAAACTTGGTGCAGAAATCAGTCATTTCGGAGTTATAGACTGCCAAAAACATGAAAGAGAATGAACGTTAAAGGTCCATAGCTCCAGTACTATGAGACCTACCGTAGTCGAGTCAAGACTTCACTTAGGAACTAATATGTGCCCTATCCACATATCCATGTTTAAGATCCTGTGGTACTTCCGTAACAATTTTTATAGAGGTAGTTGATCAGTACTTCAAATTATATACCCGCATTGAAACTCGCTCTATAAGAAATGTTGCGTGAGTACGTTAGGATTCTGAAAGATGTATTTTTGGATAGCGCACATACTAGTATTGACCCGAAGTGAAGCATTCACTCGACTACGGTAGGCCCCATAGTTTTGGAGCTATGGACCTTTAAAGTTCATTTTTTAATGTTTTCAGCAGCCTATAACTCCGAAAGGCAGTCTATAACATTTGTACACCATGGTTGGTCTATACTTTTTGTCTTATCTTGGTGTCAGGAATTGCCTACCAAATATTGTGTTGTTGTTTTAAAACATCCTGTATAACTAGGATAGAACTATGTACCATACAAATTACAACCAATTCCCAATACTAGAAGTGCAATTTAGTACAATTTAGGATTCACGCATAAGCTGATATAAAATACCAATTTAGACATCGTATAAATATTTAAATAACCCAGCAAAGCTAACGAAAACTGAACATTTTAATGCGCATTATACGAGTATCATCATTAAACAAAAAACAAGAATCTCATATTGCCATGAGCCGACATGTATTAGTATAATATCTTCCAACAGGACGTAACATTACAATATTAAAAGTATCATTTGCGTAATCCTAATAAACTTGCTGCATATACTGAAAGACATTTTTTTTTCTCCCAAGGCACGGAAACTGTCATTTGCCCTATCCACATGACGATTCTAGCTGTAATTTTTCAAAAAAATGACTGTATTTCACAACAGTGCTTTCGTTAGTATTATGATTGTCGTATTGTTTCAAGCTGCTTTTCAGCAATTCATAATATTGCAGCAATTTAGGTACTGGTATGTACATGTGTTGTTGTTGCATTTAGTTTTGTTTACCTTTGTTACTATGTACAAAAGTGCAATATATGGGTACACGGGTGCACATTAAAAGTATAGTTTTATTTCGTTTGTTAGTTAGATTGTAGATTAATTTGATTCATGCGTGATAGTGCGTAACGAAGTTTGAATTCACTCGTTTAGAATTGTATAAGTCGTTAAGAATTGTATAATCATACAGTGCCGAGCCGTGGGAAATCAGAGCCTGGGGCGAGAGTAATACGACAGCGCCCCCGTATGAGTGAGGTCGACAGACCAGCCGCGAAGCACCACCATGGTTGGCGCCAAGGGCAAGAACATTTTCAAATTTAAACCCGGCTTTTCCTTAATTTTGAGCACTTTTATTGCTTTTTCCTTATATAAATATATCCATATATATATATATATATATATATATATATATATATATATATATATATATATATATATATATATATATATATATATATATATATATATTTATTCTTTTTCTTCTCGACTTTTGCGCTCTTTACTTCGGCGCCCAGCGCAGTCGGCCCACTTCCCCTGACGGCACCGTATTGTAATCACATAGTGATCGGGAAAGACGTTGCACTATATGTATGCAATTTCTCGATGCATTTAATATAAACATTAGTAATTATGACCAGCATTACGATTTAAGAGGGATGTACTACATTAATTTATATGAAAATCGGAAACAGAATGATGCCGAACGTCATAGAATAAGATTACGAACAGTCAAGTGCAATGTAAAAAAAAAAATAAATAAACGTAGTAATAAGCCTGTATTAACGGCACATAGGCTATACAGTAAGACTATGCATGGCTTTGGATTAATTGTTTTAACAAAAGAGACACTGACCAAAGCTTAAAACTTTACTTTATTTTAAATTATAATTTGAACTGGACAGGGGGCTTACCAATTAATGAATCATGGCAAGAAAGTTTGAATAACATAGAGGAGAAAAAAAAGAAAGAAAAATAAATAAATAAAAATAAAAAAAAAATAAAAAAATAAAAGGCCCTTATAAGAACCAGAAATAAAGGAAGTGATTAATTGGAAAGTGAACACGAAGACTTATAGGATGGGCTGAAGGCCTCGGTAAATAAGAAAAATAAACAACTAAATAAATAAAAATAAAAAAGTACAACAATGACTCTATATATGACTGTTAAAAGAAATTAAAAATTTTTTATAACAATGAATATATATATGACGGTTAAGGAATTTAAACTCTGTTATAACAACATTTATATATATGTCTGTATTTTCATTAATTTCGATCGTGTCTGAAGAAGGATATGCTAGATATCCGAAACAGTTACAAATTATAATTTAAAATAAAGTAAAGTTTTAAGCTTTGGTCAGTGTCTCTTTTGTTAAAAGGCTATACAGTATATAAATTTTCCAGTCTAAATGGAAACAGTAAAATGGGAAAATGTAATGTGATAATATGTACTCTAATATCTTCATTGCGTTTATTAATTTGAAGTAAGTGATTTGGCTCTAGTTCGGAACGTAAATATTGCAGGAACTTACCTGTTGTTATTGCAGAAACAAATGTTAGTGTGAGCCAGGGGCGGATCCAGGTGGGGCGATCGGGTCGAAACTTTCTTATTTTATATATACGGGATTTTATATACTAAATCTACGTACATACTACTCATTAATAAATTAAAAAAACAACATATTTTGGAGAATTTATTTCTGCAAGTGGAATTGAAGAACATATTATTATTATTATTATTATTATTATTATTATTATTATTATTATTATTATTATTATTATTATTATTATTATTATTATTATTATTATATGTTTTATTACTACTATTACAAAACTAACAATGTGACTCAAGATTCGTTTCCATGATTATGGAGAAGTTGATATTACGCAATATGTAACTTTACTGTACACTTGGCCCAAGTTCGATTCCTGATACAGTAAGAGAAATAAGTTTTTTTTTAAAAAAAAATCGTGTCTCGTAAATGGTGTAGAGAAATTGTCCCGTCTCAATTCTAGTATAATTTATCCTCATGTCGTCTCGATTCTCTGAAATCTTTTCTCGCCTTGTTTTTTTTTTTAATTATGTATAAGATTTATGACCTAATTTTTCTTAATTTCATCTGAAAATTATGAGAACCGATCCGCAGCATGAGATGCCCATGAAAGGTGTGATTTGATATTTAAACTATATTTATACTTGGAAGTATTCATTTTGTAATGACTTCCATATTATCAAATATTGATAAATTGTAATGAATTTATTTGTATGGACTTTACAATTGATGCGTTACAAATTAAAATATATATACACACATTATCGAAAATAAATGAAAATACATCAGATTATGAAACTACCAGATACAAACATAAGAAATAGTTTTAGTATTTTAAGGAAACATTGATATCGCTAATTTACTGTAGTTTGTAATGGAAAAAAGTCTGCATTTTACATTATGATATTATCAAACACAATTATGCGTCCCTTTACCCATTAACTGAAGGACTTTTGCCCCGCTGAACATTAAGTGCGGCTTTTTGCCCCGCTTTACTCTACTAGAGAAGAAATATCTCTTCCAGTTCCCTTCCAATCGGCAACGTACCAAGAACTGACGAAACGTTGCCTCGTTGGACCGCAATGGATATACGTTGTATTAAGAAGGATGCTGAATGAACATCTCCAGAAACGATAGATATACGTTTGCCTACCTCTCTGATAAAATCAAGGCTTCTAGAACCCCATGCTTTTAATTGTGTTTTTAAATCACTTTATCTATTTATATTTTTTTATACTAACAGTAAGAATCATGTAACAACTAAAACAGAAAAATCTAATGTTCGAGATCTAAGATTTGGGTAAACTAGTGTTGTCCACGAGACTGGAGAATCTGTCGTATCGTCTCAAAAACCAGAGAAGATTTGTTGTGTTCCTGTTCTCGTCTCGAATTTCAAAATGTATATCTCGTCTCGTTTCTTGTTTCGTGAGTAACTCTAATTTTGATCAACAATAGAGGCCAATTGAGAAGGTACTTGAACTAGATGATAGTGAACTAGGGGAGCACCCACAGGGAACTGTGCACTGAGTCCGTACTCCCCCAAAACTTCTTAAATCAACATACATTTGTACACTTTCTCAATAAAACCAGGGGTAAAAGAAAGGGGAACGCGGATATATCGTTCCTCCACTTCCAAAATATATCTATAGCGTCCCTCCACTTCCTAAAAAAATTACAATGGGCAAAGATAGGCACAGGGGACGGCGTGATGTTATGCATTCCCTTACCTTTAAAAATTATTTTTTACCCTCAATAACACTTTACTTTTTTAACAGGGAAATGATTGATGTAGCATGAAAATTTGATCTTAGACTTAAACTGTACTCTTTCTTTTACAAAAGCAATATATTTCTATCAATTTTTCCTGAAAATATAGGTGCAAGTATTTTTCAAACTCATATGATCTTTTCGGGTGTAGAATAATATTCGTTGAATACTACATAGACGGAGTGGCTTATAGTATTCCCCCTCCTCCACCCAACGAAAGCTTGCACCATTCCTGACAAAAATGTCTGGCTGCACGAATGTATTAATGACCTAGAAATTCATAAATATGGAAGCCGGCAATACTGGCAATATACTGGCAATACTTAACAGGACAAAACTATCTGGTATCAGTAGCTCTTCGTGGACTGTATGTTATGAAGTTATGTTTTTTTACTAGATGAAATATCTTATTTCTATGTGTCCACTGTATGAACGTGATTCTCTCTTTTCTTCAACAAGGTGAAACAAAATACGCCTCAGAGAACACGCTGAAGATACATGATTGGAAATGAAATATATTTTGTGTTTATAACCATGAAGAACTTCGAATGAAATGGGCTTATACAGCGCTAGTACAAACAAATTTAAAACAACTCTTTCAAAAAGGGGAGAAATCCCCATGTATAGAAACATTCGAGCTATGGCACTTGTTTCTACATCTCTCTTATGTTTCACAAGTATGTAATTAGCAATTAGAAGTTTGAGAGAATATTTCAGCGTTCATAACTGTAGTAAAAGTTTATCATAAAAACACGAGAGAAATCTGTTGCTGTCGAAGCGAGGTTATCAGCCGACCGAAATAATTTCAAGCTCGAAACTTGTTAGTTGCATTATTTTCTCTGTGGGTTTCGCTCTCGCCTTTATTTATTAAGCAACATCACTATGCTATGCTTGTTTCCTTGATGAAGACGAGAGAAAATAAAACTGAAGCGGAATTTGTTGTACATATAACTCATCATCATGGACGTATCTTTTTGGTTTTATCATTTTTCCAGATTTTAATTTATTTTTTGTTACCGGATTCTCAAACGCACGATTTTTGGATGCAGTTATGAATTAGTACGAAGTTGATTCACTAGCAAATAATATTCTAGTTATAATTTATAGAAGCCATGAGAATCTCCTCATCATTTTCTAAACCTTTGTTTGCTGATCAGTAGTCTGTAATTTCCTATTAAGTGATTGTAAAAACTCGTCACTCTCATATTTCGTATATTTTTATATATTTATTTTACAATTTTTAAAAATATTGCGAACATCAAAGAATATTTCGTAAATTACTCTATGTAACTGTCTTTACGAATATCCTATAAAATAAGGTCTGTCTGTCTGTCTGCTATCAGAATTTCACATAGAAACCAGTCACGAAGAGTCACCATATTTTACACACAAACAAACCACGAGATCTCATCGAATACGAAGACGTTTATGTACAGTGAGCGATAGTGCCTGTAAGCTAGGTAACCCAACCATTATTCTTGTGTTCCAGGTTGTATACCTTACAGATCTTTGTATTAAGTTGCCTTGGCATTGTATGGGCCCTATTTCACGCATTTCTTCACTTTGAATGGTTTTTTACATTAATATTATTCTTCACTTGCGAAGAACGGGTATTTTATGTTAATATTGCATTCGTTCCTGGGCCGTCATCAAGGTAAGCCTTGGTGTACCGAAATCAGGCTGATCTATAGTGGCACATTTAATGTTGTATGATAAAATTTAAGAATATTCAATTTGATTGTGTCCATATTATGACCATACTCGTATTTTATCCAAGATGTGAAAGTTTATGTATGTGAAAGTTTATGTATGACGCATTCGTAAGCCATTTTATTGTTAGGACTAGAAGTTTATCGAGATTAACTAATTAAGTTGCTTCGTAACCATATAGGTACTTAAGTAACTACTAGTAGAGACATAATTGACACTGCAAACGTGTAGAAATTTGGACTGTACAAATGTGTGGCAAAAGTGCGCTTGCATGCCATTGTGTGATATGAATTACGTTTGTTTGAAGGAATTAATTTTTAATTTCTTGTACAGTGTATCGCTGTACAGAGAAATTTAGAAGAGAAAAAGTATTCACCTGTTCACACTAGAGCTACAAATATCTTTAGATATCGGAAAATAATTTAATCAAGGCTATTATTGTCTCCCACACTTACTGGTTCCTCGAACTACAGCGTCTTTGCTCAATTTCCTTAGAAGGTAAAGTTCGTATCATTTTAATCATATATCGAGGGGGGGGGGGTATAATTTTCTAGAAAACTTCAAAATAAATTAATAAATTATCTCCTGAAGATTAGTGACAGTCAGGGACGTAGACAAAGGTGAGTCCTGGTAGTCTGTAAATCCTTACTTTTTTTTCGTACATTTAGTCCAATATCAAATAATACTTTCGACAAAGTGGAGACTTTCAAATATCTAGGATCAATATTAACAGACCAAAAACATATCCACGAAGAAATTAAATGGTGGAAACTTTATTACGAGGAACTGCATAATTTGTACCGTTTACAAAACTTTGTTAGAGTTATCAACACTAGGAGGATCATGTAGCAAAGAATGGAAGAAAGTAGAAACACTATCAAAGTTTTAACTGAAAATTCGATTTGTAAACGACCATTAGGAAGACGTAGGCGCAGATGGGAGGACAAAATTAGCCCGGTTTTTTGCCATACAACTGGGACACAAATAACAGTTCAATTGCCAACGCGCTAGTAGCTGGAATCACATAGTTAGTGGCACCAATTGTGCCTCTAGTGGTTATTCAGTAACTCTTTGTTAGTAATATGTTTATTTAATTTCACTTTTGATGTACAGGTGACTGAAATGATTGCATTTGCTCGAGGAAACAGGCCAAATTACTGTACATAATAACAGTGATGGAATCCCTGTTTTCCCGCTGCCCGTAAAGTGAAATTTGTTTCCCAATATTTCTTATTGTGAAGTTAAGGAAACTTGACGTCTGGAAATAGGAAAGAACATACACAACATTGGGAGCGCTGGTGCCAAATCTTCTTCGTCAAAAGAGACAGAAACTCTACCGACAAACTTTGAATGTTTAACAAGTCATTTTTCTATAATCATATTAACATGACAGGGTGATATGTATCATATGATGTTTAAATAACAAAACGTAGTAGCACTTGGAATATTTTACAGTATATTCCACATCCAAGTACTGGAAACAGCGAGTTTCAATGACCCTTGTTTCTAGAAACATCTTGAAAGAATACTGGAATGATTCATAACTACCCTTCTTTTCCTTTTATTTATAACACTTGCAGTTATCTGTCAGACGTCAGCTTACCTTATCCGAATAATAGAGCTGGTCGATGGTACTTTTGTACTGTAGTTTAGTCTCAATAAATCAAAACGAAGATAAGAGTAGCATTAGTGTTTTCCTGCTGAACCTTTCTCACACCCAAACCTTCCTAATTTTCACTTATGATCAACTAGACAGATCCCATCGCTAAGGTGTCTAATTAGCATTGGCATAAAATTAATTTTCATAATTTTATGCTCGTCGTTTCATGCTCAAAGATGGGAACGGGTCATCTCAAGTTTACGAAATGCCTACATTACCAGCTATGTTATATTGCTTTACTAAAAAACTTTACAATATTATTTATGCGTAGAACGGAAGTAAATGTCACGAATCGATAAGAACTTTTTGGGTCTAGCAAAATTATGAGTGAATGGAAGTCCTCATACGTAGTTTGCGAGAAAATATTTTTTATTTTTTGCAAATCCAAACAATGTGTACGATAACCACAGCATCTAACTAGGTGAAATTAATACAGAAATATTTCCTGATCATTTTTTTTCGTTATGGCACTAGAAAGACCACAGTATGCAGTAGAGATAATGAGCATTAATTGAAAATTACGATTAACTTTTAAAATATAATTTCTATTTCACTGTAAAATATTGTCTAAAGAAGAGACCCGTATCAATTGATAGATGATGTTACGCTAAACTAATTTCCATGCGTAGTTTTTTGAGAAAATTGAGCAGAACAATTTTTTATGCCCTTACAATATCCACTGATAGTGGGTAGTTTTTATTGTGTTACAAGTTTTTATTGTTTACTTCTTCTTGTAAATTATTCGTAAATAGAACACAGAACTACTGTTAAGGAGCAAATTAGCTCTATGGTTGCTTGCCTTATCTAACATATTTGTAACACTAACCCGCACACCATTTCTAATTTTTATTAGGAGCTCAGTGGTAGAGCTTTCACCTCTAGTGAACGGGGTCCCTGGTTCGATCCCTGCTCTCGCCGAGTGAACTTTATGGTGAACAAACACCATGTGTCATTGGGGTTCTTTCGTTTCCTCCCATTTCCTTCATTCCACCGCCGTCTCATTTAGCCTATCCAGCATAACTGTGGGACGTAAAGTTCAATGATTGCATTTCATTTTTTTTCTGAATTTTATTAAACGTACCATGACCACTCCTAAATATTTCAAATCCAGCTGCAGCACACCTAAGTGGAAAAGTCTGGTACTAATATACTGAATAGTTTCCCAACATTTTATCGTAAGTGATTATTGAGAAATAAAAATCTATATATATAAAAGAGAACGTACAAATCCTTTGTTAGCTCATCATGCTAATACGGCTGAACCAATTTCTTTCATTTTTGGGGGGTTATTGAGATTTGGACCCTAGATGGTTTTTATCATATCACTTTAATTTTCAATTACCAGTGTCTTGAGATAATTGACCATTCAAGTGTCCATAACGTAGAAATCCTTTGTTAGCTCATCATAGCTAAATCTAACCGTATTTATATGCAACCCACATGACCGTGTCACTCGGCGGGTTAACATAAATGACAGGCGATATAATGTTAACATTTACTGCAATCTTCTATGGTTTTTATCATTTCACTTGAAAGCGAAAAAGTAAAAATTATCTAAGTAACAAAGTTTATTGCGTTCCGGGGTGACCCCAGCGAAGCGGGGTGAACGCCGCTAGTAATTTTATAAAAGTAAAATACTGTTTGATTACTGATAAATGAAATTAAAGGCAAAACATGGTCTATGTTTGGGTTTTAAAAATAAATTTAGAAAAGTAAGGTTAGCCGAAAAGGTCAGTGTGTACTTAATCTCCCCGTGCCCCTTAAAAAAAAGGTCCTCGTTTGAACATTTCCCTTCATTGATATTCATTTATCTTCACTTCTTTTCCTGTGATTCGTCCTCGCTTCCTTAGATTGCTTAGTCATCACCATTCATCTCTTCCCTCTTTTCCTTTTTCTCTCGTCGGATTTGTATGTAGCTGAGTGTGTATGTGTGTGTGTGTGTGTGTAAAAAGCTGAGATGGGAGAGAGAGTCTTCGTCGACGCCGCCGTCGAAGTAACACAGAGCTTCGTTTACTCAAGCTTTCAGTCATCCTCTTTTCGTTGATATTGACTGACTTTTCCGATAAGAATATTCAGTTGCTTCTTTCCTCTCTATGTATATTCTTGCCTTTAAAAAATGCAGCATGATCATTTTTACAAGATGAAGTCAAATTCCAATATTTTAAGAGACGTACTACAGCACTTTGTAAATTAAGTATGATGACCAAATAGAGAGTTCTCGATACACATAGTTTCAAAGTAGGTATATGTGTAATGTTTTAATATATTTTTTCCTCAATAGATGTCGGCACTCTCATGACTATAATGTTATGTGACGTATGACGTATAATACTGAAACAAAATGGCTGGTACACACTTAAAATTTGCAGAACGAAAATCCACTTTAGCATAGGGGTGCACCCAGAATTTTTTTGTTGGGATGGATTCAAGCTTCCGGGGATATTGATCCAACACTACAAACAACCATGCTCATGTACTGTAGTATTGAATGGGTAATATTCTGCACCCTAAAAGTTGATAGGTAATTGTAAATACTTCCACCTATATGTATAGAACTAGATATTTTTAAAAGAGAGAGAGCATAGATGTAGTCTAATATCAAATTTTCATGCTCCATCAATAATTTTTCCCATTAAACAAGAATAGTTTTATCGAGAAAGTGTAAACATGTATTTGAAGTTAGGAATTTTCCTTACCCCCCCCCCCCCACAGGTGCCCCCTGCTTTAACATCCCGTATTATCTTGGGATTTTAATTTTTATAATAATAAATACCTAGAATATATATATATATATATAGTCGGGCCACCGTTAGCCTTCAGAACAGCCTTGATGCGACGTGGGATGGAGGCATAGAGGTCGTGAATGGTAGCAAGTGGAATTTTACATCATTCCTCGTGCAGGGCATTGGCCAGTTCTGTAAGAGAGGATGGAGGTGGCAATCGACACCGGAGTCGTGTTTCCAAGACGGACCACAGATGTTCAATTATGTTGAGATCTGGGGATTGGGCGGGCCAGGGGAGGTGTTGAACTTTATCCCGATGTTCCTCAAACCACGCTGCAACAACGCCAGCTGTGTGAATGGGTGCATTATCATCCTGGAACATGGCGACATTGTCCGGGAACAACATCCGGACCTAGGATGCAAGTGGTCTCCTAAAATTGCGACATAATCGTTGGCAGTGATTCGTCCGCTAAGTGTGACCACAGGACCCAATGAAAACCATGATATGGCGGCCCACAGCATCACCGAGCCGCCGCCATGTTTCACAGTTGGGCGGAAACACTGCAGATCATAAGCTTCTTTGGGCGTTCTCCATACATAAACATGACCCGTGGTTGGGAATAGGGTGAAGGATGACTCATCCGACAGTATCACACGTTTCCAGTTCTCAGCGGTCCAAGTTGCATGGTCGCGGCACCATTTGCGGCGTGCGAAAGCGTTATGGTTCCTGATGAGCGGTTTGACCCCTGCAACACGACCCCGTAAGTTCATGTCATGTAATTCGCGGCGGATTGTGATTGTCGAAACAGGGTGTGGGAGGTGCTGATTGAGTTCCTCCGTCACTTGCTCCACAGTGGCACGACGGTTCTGCGTGACAATGCTCTTTAATACCCGGCGTGACCTGTGACTCATGATTTTCTTCCTCCCACTGTTCCGCTTCCCCGATGTGATTTTCCCGTGTGTAGTGTAGGCCGTCATCACCTTCGACACTGTCCCACGCGACACACCTAACACAGTAGCCACTGCCGTCACACTCACTCCACATAACCGCGCACCAACAATTTGCCCTCTTTGGAAATCTGAGAGGTCTCCCATTTTACACTACCTCCGTCTGCTGCAGCCACTGGACACTGCTGTTCCACTGCGCCCGACGTAGTATGGAGACCGACCTAACACACCGCCAGCAGCGGTCCGGCGCTGCGGGCGTCACGACACCACTGCCAACCCATACATCTGACGTGTTGCCAACTACAGGTGTTTCCATTTTTCTGATCACCATCTGTATATAGTCATTCAGGGGAAGACAGACATTTAGGGAATACCGACACTTCTAAGCTTACAAAACTGTCAATTGTATCTGGAAGTGAAGATGTTGGCGTACTCAGTACTAAGTGAAACTGTGGAGTGTATGAAATGTATTTCTGTAATAATTTTAAAATAAGTAAAATAATTTGACGAGGAAGGTCTAAATTTATGAAGTAAGGAGTGAGGGACATATGAGAAGTCAAGGGTCATTGTAAAATTTGAGTATGTTTTGTTAAGCTCTTGTTTGGAAGTAAAAGTTGCATTGTTCAGTACTCATAGTGGACAGCATACAGCTGAAAATAATAGTTGATTCATCAGTGAGTAGTGTTTCCAACTTGCATAAAATGTAGTTAAGTGCAATATATATTCGAGCTACTTTCGACACACATTTGGGGCATGTTCGACAAATGCTTTATTTTCCCTTTCGTTGTAATTTTTAAAAACTATATATCAAAAATACTACATTAGTATTAACATATAGATAATAGAATGTCTGCGTCCTTTTCCCATTGCATGAGATGCTCCTGGAATTTGAAGAAAATGTCAGTAGCCATAGAGCCAGTAAAGAACACAATGCTACTTGCTACTGCTGCAAGAGTTTTTGAAGTCCCTCGGATACATTACGGGACAGGTTATTCAAAGTTGACTGCAATAAACATTTTGGTGAACATACATTTGCTGAAGAAGACGAAATGTACTAGAAAAAAAGTTGATTATAGTAGACGGGCATGAGTTCACCCAAGAAAATAAGATCTGGTACTGTAAAGCGGAGGATAATAGTGTTAAGATCTGCAGAGAAAAATAGTAAATTAGAAAAATCAAAAGGTAGTGACAAATAAAAGAATGTACAGATACATAAAAATGTTTCAAAACACAGTAACAAAAATGAGGAAACTCAAAAAGAAAATTATTGTGCTATCTGGCAAGGTTGGTTTTACGGCAAAAACATTTCCGCTGCTTGGGTGCAATGTGAAAAATATTTTCAGCGGTTTAACGAGGACTTTGTTCTTCATTCAGGCGATCTTTCTTTGTGTGTCAACAGTGTGAAATCTCAGCCAAATATGAGTATAATGTTTGCTTTTTTTCCTGTATATAAAGCTAACACTAATACTGTATTTTAATCTATAATCATACTTTTGATAACATATGATTAACAAAATGATTTAAAAAATCTTGTATCATATATTTCTTGTAACTGAACAAATTTTGCTGTTATTCTTTCCCTCATTTGTAACTCAGTGACATTTTTTAATATTTTCTGTAGCTGTAAATAAAGGTATTCTACATTCCCAAACTTATATATTTCCGTGCTTGTTTTAAGGCTCATGAACTACTTTACGAACAGTAATGTGCGTTGTGGAATTATTAGTGATGTGATCATAGTACATAAGGTTTTAATGTTGATGTCGTTATTACCCCAACAATCTGTCGGTCTCCCCCATAGAGTTGGGGAAGTCCGATACTTCTTCTTCGTTCATTTTAATTGTGGCTCCACAGCCACACATTGCTTTTTTGTAACAGGTATTGTATCCATCAACTAGCTGAAATAATATACTTATCCATGGGCTTTAAAGTTTCATTACAATCTTGTAGTAGTTCTAATGTACTTAGGGTGTTTTCATTGCCCCAAATGACCATATTATATTTATATATATATATATATATATATATATATATATATATATATACATGCTAAAAGTTAGTGCCCAAGTAGTGCTGACGAACTATAATGTTAAAACGAATTATGGTGTTCTACAACCGTAAAAAAAATGGGTGGAGATAGGTGCAAAATTAGTACTTTTTATCAGCAAATTAAATCATTAACGAAAACCTTTAATGGCAGCAGCAAGAAAGAAAATTGATCCTTCATTTCTATGATGAGATAAACAGTGTTAATGTTCTTTCTATGCCGTGTGGTCAGCACTAATTGAGCACTAATTTTTGGACATAGTTCACAAAATTAGTGGTGTATTATTAAAAGCAAGTAGGGCTATATCTTCACGTAAACCTTTCCCTCTCACACCGGCCCTAGTTTTAAAACGTATGCAAAAAAATAGTGTCCAAGTAGTGCTGACGACCTATACTGTTTAAAAAAAGTGTTGTTACAGAAACGTCAAACGAACAAGAGAAGATTCTAAGTGGGAATAGGTTCACGCTAGCCCCACCACCACCAAAAAGATACTGATCAACGTTTTGAAAATAAGGTACCTGTGTTTTCCACAGTAACAGATGATTCTAAGTGGTATTTGGGTACTGATATTGGAAATAACATCCATTTTTATCCAGCATGTAAGGTTTTAGCCTAATTCCTAATCTTTCTTTCCTACCATGATTACAATATATGTATATTCTACGCATATAAATGGGTAACATACCAATGGCGTTTAACTGAAGCATAATTCAAGAAAACAATTTACACGAATAAACTAAACTGTTTGTATTTCATTAAACAATTCTATACACAAATGACGCTATCATGAATATGAAATTTCTGTTTCAGTACAGTATAACTGACACACAGTAGTTAACAAAAACCTGGAACAGAAAATACAGAAATACGAAATTCTGGGACTAATTAGGATTTTTTTTTAAATGTTAGATTTGGGCCTGGAAATGTTTCTTCCGCGTTTCTCGATCTTCAGCTTCCTTTTATAACACCTAATATTTTCTTCTATTTTCAAATCATCGATCACTTGCGTTCTTCTTCATACTTTTCATCGCTTTCCTTCCATCTTTCCTTCTATGGCGGTATGGTTATTCAAACACTTACGTCATGTCATTTTCTAACAATTGAGTCACTGGACGTTAACCTGAAAGACGCAGCACTGTCAGTAGTCCTACACTTCAACTATCGCACTGCGATAACTCTATTCGCGAAAAATTATTCATTTAATACTGACTTCAGTCGCCGTAGTGTAGCTTTACCACCAATGATTGTTTTACTTTTCTACAATAATGTGAACATAGAGTAATAATATAATATAAGAGGTTCCAACTGCTCTTCCCGGAGACTGTGGTGTCGCCACTCAAGGAAGTTGGGTACTACGAACTACTAAAAGCAAGAACGAATTAAATCATTGTGAGCGCGCGAGTCTGATAGAAGTAGCCAATGATACATTTAGCTACTGCCAGTAGCAGACAATGCAGTTAGTTACAACTCTAGCCAGTAGTGTCGCCGAATCACTTTCGTTGCATTGTGGGAACGATTTGAATTTCCATTAGGAATATAGGGAATGGTTCATCAGGATAATACGTGAATGTGATTATTATTGATTCTACAATGAACAGTTTCACCGAGATAATCTATACAGAATAATAAATTTAAAATGTTACTATTAAACCTACTAAATAGGCATATACGAAATCAAACTGAATTTATTTCTTCACAATAATATGCCAGCATAAGGTAGAGTAAGTGTTTGCATTATTTCTGCACATACAAAATTAAAAATTAAAAGATTTGTAATGTAAAAATACATGTATATTACAGACATACACACAGTGCCATGTGCTGGCAACATGTGAAACTAACTTTTCTGCTAAATCTTTGCAGCTTTGTGTAAAAATTGAGTTAAGAAAAAAATCATTTTCGGAACGACCTATTTAAAATTATTAAAAAAAACAGTAATTACCTCCATGACAACCAAACCCATGCTGACCAGTGATATTAGTGTTAAATTAATGCTGACGATACCTCACAGAAAGAAAATCAATGCTGTTATCAGTAATTCGAAAGATTAATGAAAATCTTTAATGACGGCAAGCATCAAATAAAAAATGGATCCATCATTTTCATGAGATGAAAATCATTATTTTTTCTATGCGATATCGTCAGCACTAATTTTTAGCTTACTTTACGAAATTAGTGCTCCATTATTAGAAGAGGATGGAGCTATTTTCACGTAAACTTGACATCCACACTTGCACAAATTTTAAATCAAAGCCTATGCCAATAAAATTACTGGCTAATTAATACTGTGGATCTATAATGTTAAAAATGTACTGTTACACAAACAAAGGACAAAAAAAAAAAATCTAGGTGGGGCAAAGTTCACGCTAGATTCACAACTCAACGTATTGAAATTGAACACATAAAAAGTAATACTCCAGGGTAGTTCAAATGTTTTTAAAAATCCAAATAAAAGTCAGAATTTTAAAAGAATTTCAAAAATAACATTGTAGATTAGTAATACAGTAAGGGGGGAAATTTTTAAGTTATGTAATGTCGATAACGGCCATCTTCATCCGCCATTTTAAATTTTATTTCATTTTCTTAAATGGAAACCGTATGTTGTGATATCTTGATCTCATATGAAATTGTCTCAGGAATTCAATCTTGTGTTTGTTTCAGCGTTATCACTTACTGTAACGACGTTATAACTGGTTTCCACAGCGTCAGTCACATATCACACATTTCATCTGATTAATGGATGTGCTCGATGAGTCGTTAATTCCATTGAATTCTTATTCTTTTTTTTTTCATTCACCCGAAACCTTGGCACTATGTGGTTTCAAGTATGCTTGCACATACATTTGTTACACGTTCCCTTACGTGATCAATATTCCGAATTTTTAGTGAATACACAATGAACTTGAGATATCCTCAAAGATAAAAACTAGAGGAGTGAGGTCAGCATTGAATTTCTGATAAAACTTCTAATGAGAACAAGATATCACAATATATGGTTTATATTTGAGGAAATGAAAGATGGTTTATATTTAAGGAAATTAAAGTGAATTTAAAATGGCGAATTTTAAGATGGCCGCCATCGACATCACATGTCTAGAAGCTTTTCCCCACTTGAACTACTAACTTACGTTTGCAATTCTTTTAAAATGGGTATGTCCACACTTTTGGACCAACTTGTACTAAATTAGTGCTGGCGATACCACATAAAATAAATCAGTGCTCTTAATGTCAGAAAGCCGAAAGATAAACGAAAATCTTTAATGACATCACTGGCAAAGAAACATAATACATCCCTCATTTTCATGATGATGTAAATAAAAGTAATTTTCTTCCTATGCGGAATTATCAACACTAACTTGTGATATAGTTTACAGAATTTGTGTTGCATTATCAAAATTGCGTGGAACTATCACCACCTGATCTTTTTACGTTTATATAACAGTGCAGTGTTTTACTTTATAAATCGTCACCATTAACTACGCGCTAAAGTTTAGAATATGTTTTAAAATTAGATTTAGTTGAACGGGTGCGGCTAAGTGAGGCTAGTGTAAACCTAGCTCCACTTACAAGGTTTTTTTGGCGGTTTTAGATATTTGTGTAACAATACAAACTTTTTTGACTTTGTAAGCCTTCAGTACTAAATTGGGCAGTCATTTTTGGTATAATTTTAAAATTCATTTTAGTCTATATATTATTAACTAATTGACATCAAATGTATTTTAGAAGCTTCTGCTGATCGATAAGCATAAAAAGAATGTTTCTGCTTTTAATATAATACGGAAATTGATCCCGATTTGAAGGGAGGGAAGGTGGGAACGTAAGCTTAGCCCAATAAAGTTACCCACTTACAATACAAATCATACCAAAAAATAATGTTGAAATTATGTTGATTAGTGAGTATAAAAAGCAAATTTCTGCTGTTCTTGCATCGGAGAAATTGATCCTTAATTTCTAAGGGTGGGGCTGGAGTGTGGAACTGGTCCTATCCAGTTAAGCGTTAAATTGAAAGCCACGTCAAAAATTAATGAAAAAATTATAATGATCAATGTGCATATAGAAAAAAAAAACTTTTGGGAGCCTTATCACAACGAAAAAAACTGACGCCAAAATTTATAAGGATGGAGTGGAAGCGTGAACCTGGCCCCGCTCAGTTAACCGATAAGAATGGAAACCAAGCCAAAAATTAGGCTGAAATAAGTATCATTTTAGTATTTCTGACAACAACTGACTGACAATGTTCGCATTCACAATGAGCTGAATGTTATTATCACCTCTTAAGGTAGGAAAAAAAATTGACGGGAAGTCTACAAGTCTAGAATTCGCCTAAATCGTTGTTCCTGTTTTGAAACCAAGTTTACAATGGCTCTATTTCTTAACTTGTAATGTTAAGATCTGAAAGTGGGTCATTAACAGCGCATTGATAGCTGTGTTTTGTAATTTTTTCGATTGTTTGGAAGACTTATCATTGTATTTTGTAATAGATACTGACGAAGAATTTGACGTCGACTTACAGTACAGTACACACTTGAGAAAACGAATATTTTCAAGATGTTAATGCAACGTAAAAAAAATGCATGACATGTGTGTTTTCTTTATTTGTATTTACTGGAACAGTTTTAAAGGGTTTTTGATGATAATTTACTGTGAAGTGTTCACTTTAGGAATTATATTCTAGTCTGTGTATTGGCATTTTGATCACACGAATATATTCGGTGTTTTAACATGACTTAAAAAAAAAAACTGTATAACTTTCACTGTTGAAAATGACAATAGGCAATAAGGCCCTTGCACATGCTACTGTCAGCAACTTGACGGAATTTAGTCGCCGTACTCTGACACACAGGCGACTGTAGCAGAAACGTTGACAGGCATTTGACATCACAATTCAGAAGACTATACTGGAGCTGAAGAAGGGACGATATGGCAGGAAGAAATCATTAGCGAACGAAAGAGGGATGGAAGTGGTGCTACAATCATTCAAAGATACCCTCAGAACTCCATATGGTAAGCTTTGCGTGTACCATGTGTATGCAAGTCAAGTGTTTACCGCATTTTAACTAACTAACTAACTCTATGGCCTATGGAACCCGGAGGTTCAATGCCGCGTTCACAAAAGCTCTCCACTGACTTCTATCCTTAGCTAATTGGATCCAGTTTCTACTTTGTATTCCTATCTCTGCGAGATCCATCTTAATATTATCCTCCCATCTGCGCCTAGGTCTTCCTAATGGTCGTTTTCCTATGGGTCTACCAGTCAAGACTTTGAAAGCGTTTCTACTTTCTTCCATTCTAGGTACATGACCTGCCCACCTAAGCCTTCTAGACTTGACGACCCTAACAATGTTGGGTAAACCGTATAAACTATGTAGTTCCTCGTTATGAAGCTTCCGCCATTCCCCATTCTCGTTCCTCTTGGGTCCGAATATTCTTCTCAGGATCCTGTTCTCAAATACTTTCAGTCTATGTTCTTCCCTCAGAGTAAGCGACCATGTTTCGCAACCATACAAAACAACAGGCATGATTATCGTTTTATATATTTTAAGCTTCAAATTTCTCGACAGAATTCGCGACGACAAGAGATTTTGAACCGAATAGTAACACGAATTCCCTGCTTTTAGTCGACATTTAATTTCTTCGTGAATATGATTTTCGTCTGTTAATATTGATCCTAACCATTACCGCATTTTAAACCAAGTAAATTAGAAACCCAACATTCCCAAGTTGCTTCAAGCAATCAATGAGAACAATTCGATCGCCTCTGATTCTGTGAATGGATTTGCGATACTAAACAGTTAGTTGACTGCTTTCATTGTTTGGTCTTATGAAAGGCGACTTTTTAAGTTGAATAAAACAATCAATCGCGACAACTGTGTGTACTATGTAAGAGATAATCCCCATGTTATGGAAATAGGAGATGTTAATCTTTATCTGGTTTGTCAGTGTGATGTGGTATGTCTGTCAGGAGACATGTCGGGTGAATCTTTCTTAATCGAACAGTTAAAGCTGCAGAGTACTTTAACTTGTTGTAAGAAAAAAAAATGTCCCAGCTGTTCATCAACTGCAGCCAGATTAAGATTTTTATTTATAATAAGACGACGCACCGTCATATTACTATCGAGACATGAGGCAATTCCTGGATGAAGCATTTGTTGAGGAGTGAATAAGCCGACGAGGAAGTGTCGAGTATCCACTCAGAACTCCCGATCTAACGCCGTTAGATTTCTTCCCGTGCGGAACTCTGAAGATCACTGTCTATGCCACAAGACCACGTACGCTGGATGCCATCAGAGGGACATTTGAGATTGCCTGTGAATCCATTCCAATGGAAACTATATTACATGATTATCGGTATGTTCCACAGTATTGCCAACGATGCATTGCTGCCAATCGAAGATATTTTGAACATAATCCATATTAGAACATCATCAGTAATGTTTTGAATATCTTTTTGACTTAAAAAAGCATATTTTGTTTATTTTGGTTCGAGTTATTAAAGTTCAAGCGTATAAACTCCTTTGTGGGACACCCTATATAGTATATTGTTTTTTTTTTTAGTTTATTTAGTTAATATGTTTTTTGTTTATAGCTGTATTCAGATAATCATATTCATGTGTGTTGACGGACATCATTATCTCGTTTTGAATTATTGCTCCTTCAGACTTTAGTATCTTGCTGGACCTCACTGTATGCCTTCCTTTCAATTTCAACAACCTAACTTTTTGCACACTGATTGTTACTTCTTGATCTTCAAGACGATTGGTCTTCGTTTCTAGAATTATTACCGGTGAAATACAGTACTCTACAAGCATTTCTCAGCATATATACTACTAGTGAATGGTTCTTTCATAGCTGCAAAGTTTACGTATAATTTTAACATGTAATTCATATACGTTAATTTTCCAAGTATTACACCCTTATAATTAGGTTTAGTGAGTATTTTCTACCACTGACTTAAATTTTGTTCAAAGTCTGGTTATTGAAGTTGGTTTCCACGTTTACAACACTTGGTGTATTCCGTTAATGTAAATTTAAAACAGTAAATCCAAGTAATAAACTTTTAGTGTAGTTGTTAATAACCACCTGCATTTTGTTACGCAGAGCCATCTGTTACCCTTTAATATAATAGTTCTGGGAAAGTGAGTACAACACATATCAACCAGAAAGGAATGAAATGTTAATTATTTTATCGATGCAGATACGATGTGGAATCTCAATTCAAGGTAACTGCTCTTTAAAGAAAAGTTGCAGTGCTGTGTAATGACCACAAAAAGGAAAAATAATTTTAAGTTGTCTTGGTTTCAGCAAACAGCAGTTGGTGCTCATATTTTAAACTGAGTCTGCCTTTCGTTGTCTAATTCACATTTCTCATTTTCAACCGAACATACTCGGAACTTATGCTTCTGAAACAAGGTTTTGTACCACAGACTCATTGCCATAGTCATAACTAAATCTTGTTTTTTTTAATTATTTATCACACCCATTACAATAGCTGTGTAAAATAACTGAAAATTCTAAACAAAAACATACTTGAATAGTGACACTCAAATTTCAAGAAACTAATAATTTGTCCTGGAGATGGTACTAGTGTAAAATAAACTGTGGTAAAGGCAGTAAATAGGATCACCCGATATTTATATTTATGAATGAATCTATGCTGGTAGTCAAAATTGTCAATATTGTATATCCTGTCATACTAAAGGATGTGAGGTTTTAACCTCACCAATATTTTCTGAGGTTTAGCTAAACAGTCATATATTTCAGATTGAACTCATGAAAAAACAGCAACAATACTTGAGGCCTTACATATGAGATTATCTTTTCATACCCCAAGCATATGAGTTTTACCCGCAACGTTAATATTAATTAGATTTATTTATTAAAGATTGAAAATGAAATGAAATCTTAAGATTTACGTCCCACGATTATGCCGGCTAGGCTGAAGGTGACGGTGATTATGAGAACTGAATGAAATTGTGGAATGAAGAAAGTGGGAGGAAACAGGAGAACCCCGAGAAAACCCACGCACACGGTGTTTGTCCACCACAAAGTTCACTTGGCGAGAGCTGGGGTCAAACCCGGGACCCCACGCACCCACGCGAACGCTCTATCACTGAGCTACCGCGGCCCCTTATTAAAAATTATGAAATACGATGTCGATTTTTATTTTTCTTCCCGCCGGAGTGCAAGAAGGTGTTAATTCGACTAGGTAAAATAATATAACAATATTCCTTGATTCCTCATAATTACGAAAGCAGTGATTCTACAAGATAACTGCATTCACTAGTCAGTAGTTACAGTTGTTGACAAGTCATATCGGTAAATATTAAACTTTACTCGTTAGAAGCTGGGAGAAGAAAATTTACATGATGCACAAATTCATAAGAAGAATGAAACTTTTCTCGTTTTTTGAAAATAAGGGTAGAAAAGTTAGCTAACGTGCTAATTTTCATATAGATCCCTACAGCAGGGGTGGATCCAGGACAGACCTCTGGAAGGGGGTTGAAATACTGCTATATAAAGCTGCTTTTAAGAGCTCCAAACTCTGGGTTTTATTTATATAAAAAATAAGAAAGTTTCCTCTCCTGGGGTCGAATTGCCCCGATCGCCCCCATGGATTCGCCCCTGATATACAGCTATAGAAGTTTATTTCTTTTATGAATATGACATTCTTTTAGATCCATCACTGCTCGCCAGCTACTCTGTGCTTAAAAACGGAAAAATGTGAAGTGAAAATACATGAAAGAAAACAAACCGAAACGTACCATACAAGGAAATTCTTTGAATGTTTACTCTGGCATAACTTTTTAATTAATCATATTCTAGCACCTGTCAAGGAAAGGAAGGAAATTTTACTAATTTCTTTTTGCCACAAACATTTCTTTGGTTAGTAAATGTATTCATTATTTTTCAGTTTGAAAAACAAAAAAGAAGCATGCATATATAAATACTTTGCCTCTAGAAAATATGTTTCAATTATTTTTTAATTTTTTTTTTAATAAAATATGTTCCAGGTATATTAATTTTATATTTAATTCAAAACTCTTCAGTAGTACAGGTAATGCAAAAGACAAATAATTACAACTGACATGTTTCAAAGGAAATTAATGATGGCATTCTTGGTTAATTAGTTTTGCTGTATGCTTTAAGCAAAAACAATTGTTTTTTTTCCTTTTTACTTTGTTCAAAAATTTCTTCTTCAACTGCTCCATTTTATTTTATTTCAAATTGTTAATTATGAATTTAGTTACTGTTACAAAGGAAAATATATATTTATTTCCTGATAAAACAAACGAAAAAGTTTAGAAAAGCTTGGACGGCAGTTTTTTTTAAATAAGAAGTTTCCTAACATACTTTCCGGTTTCACCAAGTCATCAACAGTGTACTTGTATTCAAAATTGTATTTTTTTTTTTTACTTCAATTTCACGTGATTTTCGTAGTCATTTTGATTCAGTGATTTCTACTCAGTGATGATGTATTTCAGTGATTTTTCAGAAATAACTTTGTATTTGCTTACAGTATTTTATTTAGTAAAATTATTTAAAAATAAAAATTATATTCAGAGCGATGATTTGAAAATTAGAAGAAAATGTTGCGACTTGAAAGAGGAAGTTCAACATCGAGAAAGATGGAGGAAACATTTCCAAGCCCAAATCTCTCTGAAAACAGAATTAGTTGCAGGACGTCAGGCAGAATAATAATAATAATAATAATAATAATAATAATAATAATAATAATAATAATAATAATAATAATAATAATAATAATAATAATAACCGAGCTAAGGCTTTTGGCGTGTACGGTGTCCAATTCTCGGTGTCAACTATGGATACAATACTAATATCGGTTATTGTTGATTATTGTTTACGTTTCACTCACTTCCCACTCCCCTAAGGTTACTAGAGTGTCTTGTTTTCAGATTGTAAGTCGTATGTGTACCAGGCTTAGGAAATTGTCCTCAAGCATTCCACAGTTATGCGGAGACATACAAACACACTTCTCACTTTTATCATTTTGATGAGCAATGGTTCTTTGATAACATTATCACTAAACGAATCCAAGAGGAGATTGAATTTAGATCTTGAATGAGATCGATTTCAACCTAAGGCAACAGGTCTTATAGGAAACCATCAAATAAAGCCCACTCCATGTTTTACGGAAAAGTAAGATTGGAAATATTTTAAAGGTAGGTTGGATTTACTTTCTTATTTCTGGTTAATTTAACCCAAAGGAAATAGAGAATAATTATCAACGCTCAAAGAAAACATACTGTTATATTTCATGTTAATGGGAGATTTTCTTTTTCGAAATTTATTATGGAACATAGGGTAATTTGCTTTTTACATTTTCGACTGCTTTCAATGTAAAATAATGGGACATTTTTTAAAGGCTCAAACTAAATGTACCCGATATTTCGTGACAACAGGATTATGTTTACGGAAGCTACCTTGATAATTATTTTCTTACTACGTAGGTATACTGTCTATAGGAAGAAAATTTATATTTTTACGACTTTATTCTAGACTGGGTTGAAACATAAATTGAGGATAATTTTCAGGTCTGCGAGAAAATACATAATTTCGTTTCATAAAAAATCGAAGAATTTTCACGAAATTTATCATGAAATATGCTCAGGAATTTTCTTGCTTCTTTCATTGTTGACCAATTTCAATCTTAAGAAAAAATCTAAACACATGGAAATGTTTGGAAAGTCCCAAAGAAATTATACGCTCTGTATAACGAAAATCGAATAATTTTGGCGAAATTTACTGTAAAAAAATTTCCTCACTACATTGTGTATTTTCTATAAGTTAAGACTTTCAAGTTGAAGGAAATTTATCCCTCTTTATCCTAGACCTTATCCTAGACCGACTTCAACAAATTTAGGGTAATTCTTAAGTTGCGAATAAAATGCATTGTTTTGTTTCATGAAAATTAGAGTGCTTTCACGAAATTTATCGTGGAACCTACTTTGTTTGTTGGTGAAAATTTGCCCTGTTAATCTTGATCCATTAAAACCACCCAGAAAAAAATTAGTAATATTTTAAGAAAACCAAAAAGGAAATAATTGTCGTGAAGGCAAATACCAACTCAACAGTAAACAATATAGTAATTAATGCTGTAATAAATGATCTCTTTTTTCTAAAAAAAAAAGAAAAAAAAGCTACGACGTCAACTTCAATCCCAACGAATAGAAATATTTCCTGAGTTTCTATGTTTCTTGTCCTCATGGAACACTTAAGCAATGAACGATATGCCTTACTATTAACGTGGGTTTCGAACCACAACCGAGTACAATAGGCAAGTGCATAGTCTGTCACGCAAGATCAACAATCACAGTCAGGGCCGGATTAAAGGGGGAGCTTAGGGAGGCTGTAGCCCCAGGCCTACAGGTCAACAGAACCTCTACACTGATCAAAATCCCCACTGACTATCGAAAAAGAATCATAAAGATACAATCATCATAAAAATAATAAAAAAAAGATTAAAAATATGAAACGTATTCTCTTAACTTTCCTACTGTACTTCCACGGAAAAGTATTAGGCGAAGTCAGCAGGGGCCACATATATTTTTTTTTTATCCCCGGGCGCCCAGATGGGTTAATCCGGTCCTGATCACAGTATAGATCAACCATCTTCACCACACTATATACAGGAACCAGGCACCAGTTGCAGGATAAGTTTTATAATAGAAAATTGGTTTGTAGTCACATTACGTATTAACCACTTTCGGACGACTCTCACGAACTTGCGACGTACCATTAATTCGTGCTTCTGCGACTCGAAATGTAGCAGTGGCCACAGATGCCAATTGAAACGAATTTCTGACGTAATCGCTCAACTCATCCTTGTTTACTCTGCTAAATATTAGCGATTTTGCATACTTCTGTGAGGTTGAGAAGTTTAGCGGCAATAGAGTAACGTGTTCGTGTGTTTTTGCTGGTTTCGTGTTTTGTTCCACTACAAAAACTGTGCTTATAATACTTTTTTTTAAAAAAAAATGACATTTATGAATAGTCATAAGGTGCAGAGACGCAATGATGATCGTTTTGGACCATACGTTTCTCGTGATATTACAGTAAAGTTATTAGTTACTTTTTTTTCTAAACATACAAGAAATATATAGTAAAAAAATATTTTACGCATATTTTTCAGTAGGTTCAAGTTTGGTAACCTTAATCCATGTAGAATATATAACTGAATATCTTTCTAAACTATTTCGCATAATTTCGGCATTCGGCAGTTTAATGCACAAAATTCCACTGGGGTAGATTTTATCCCTTCATATCTTTTTATTCTTGAGGAATTTCAATCCTAATCAATAGTCATATTTTTCAAGCCTGAAGAAAATAAAGAATACACAAATTTTTATAAAATTCGGACAAATTCGTCTTAATTTTCCTTAGATAAACAAACACGCAAATGCATGTTGAATCGAATGGTATACGGTCATTTGCTTTTATAATACGAACGTTACTAAATATAGAAGTTGTTCGCAAAGACAGTTAACGAGACTTTCCTAAATACATAAAACTAGTTTGTATAATATAAATGTGCATTTAAAATTTCTATACTTGATTACAGCAATACATTTTCCAGTAAAATTAGGCACATTAAGTTTCTCAAGAATTCTTTTTAGTACTTTTAGTAATCGCTCCCCTAGAAATAATAGCAATTAGTAATATTTCCCATTTCTTATTATCGTTAAATTTATCTTTTGAAAATTCATACTTGTTAATTTTTTCTTCTAAAGCAATTTCCTCCATATTGCCGTCTTCAAATCTAATAGTAGCATCTAACAAGGTGTATCTGTAAGTTCTTCGATAACTAGATCTGGTTAAGGAATTTCGAGATACGATAGTCTTATTATAACAATTGTAACAACCACTCTTATTTCTTCCTTTCAAAGGGAGACATCAAGAAACGCTGCAACACATCTTTAATTAACATCTGAGCATGTTAGTTTTACAATTACATCCTCACCCTTTACTCTTCAACCCCTTTTTCTTCACTTACAAGAGAAACATCAAGAAGCGCTGAACCGTGTTGGTTTATCACTGTAAATAGAAAGCGTAAGTCACAACTTTCAAGCTCGTAACCTTAAGGGATTTCGATATATGGTAACCTTATTTTAACAGTGAGAATTCGACCCTAATTTCTACTGGTCTTTTTCTTTTTTACCACTTGAACGGGAAATATGAAGAGAATGATGAAGCATATTTAATTATTGCAAATGAAAAATTTAAACACCAAAACTCATATCTCCAACCGTAAAACATTTCGAGATATGATTATTCCATTTTAACAATACTAACTCCAACTTTTTCCACCGCCGTTTTTTCCTTTCCTTCTAGTGGAAAATATAAACAAATTTGTGAGAAATGTCTTATTTTTTTAATCCATTAGGGATGCAAGTAAATGGACTTCCTAAAATCCATAAAAGCTTGTAATTGGGTATTGAGTAATTTATGTGACACATTAAACGCAACTGAGACTTACAAACGATACATTTCCTATGTGCCCAAATAATTGTGTTCATATACTACACCCATGATCAACGTAATGATCGATTGTGTTTATATGCCACGCCTGTCTCTAAAGGGTTAAATGCTAAGTTTATAGACCAAATTGCATGTCTCTACTCTTCAAAGATTCGAAGATTTGGACGTTTTGCTATAATAATCCCCATCCACAAATCCTTCTTTCTCGGTCGAATTTTAGAAACTCCTTCCTTAATGGTACATACACGACACAAATCCTATGCTGGGGACGCAGTGGCTCAATGGTAGAGCGTTCACCTCCGGTGTTTGGGGTTCTTGGTTCGATTCCAGCTCGCGCCGTGTGGACTTTGTGGTGGACAAACACAATGGTCGTGGATTTTCTTGGGGTACTCCCGTTTCCTCCCACTTTCTTCATTCCACCATTTCACTCATTTCTGATCATCACCGTCTCCTTTAGCCTAACCGACATGACTGTGGGCCGTAAAAGATTTCATTTTTACAAATCCTATGCTCCTGATATCCATATCTCTAGTCTTAACGGATGTCGAAATATGCTCATCTTATACCAATTAATTTAAATGAGAAATTCATATAGAAATTTTGTCTTTAACATTCAGACATGTGGACATTGCCACCCCCTCTTTAACCCCTTCACTGCAAAACTTTACTAAAGACCCTTTCTTACTGGAACTTACATCACAAATCCTATGTCCTGTCCAAATTTCACGTTTCTAGCTTAAATGGTTTGGTTTGGATGTTGATAATTCATTCATTCATTCAGTCACTCATTGCGCCCTCTATATTCATACATACATATCAATAAATAACTGAAAAGTTCAGGGGGGTTGAAGGTGGTTGTACGACAATGATCTCCTCTGGCCACTGATAGCTACGGGCCTGCTATAATGTAGGATTATTCTCTTCTACAGAGTCTCAACAGTTTATGCATGGTTTTCTCAGCATCGGTCCTTATTAGTTTTGTAACATTTTCACCCTGATGTTGCCATGTTCCTATTCACAACTAACAATCACTGGAACAATTTTATACAATAACAAAACAAGAAGAAAAATGGATTATCTTTACTGACTCCTATTCCTCTTACATACGAGCACCCTGTCAAGCATGGGCGTTTGAAGGTAGGGGCATGGTGGGGCCCGGATCCCCCTTGACTCACGAAAATGTATACGTAACATAGCAAAACAACGTAATAGCAACCATGGTGATGTCCTCCCTAGAAAATTTTCTTCTGGCGCCCCTGCTGTCAAGTGATGCATAAAATCACTCATGTCTTACCTCCTAACAATACCTTCAACTTATATCATGTAAATTCAACAGCAGCGACTTGACATAACAAATGCAGTAGCTCATTGAATACGTAGTACTTCTTAGATATTCGTCTTGTTCCTCAGTTGAGCAGTTTATAGACAAGAAAAAAAGAGACTTATAGAAGTTACAGATAAAAAAGATGAGTCTAATAAAACTATATAAAAATGTAAAGAACTAAAAATAATAGAAAAAAAGATAAAGGAAGAAGATATAGGCCACGGTAGCTCATTTCTGTTCATAGCTTCAGAGTGGACGACCACCAAAGATCTCGACTGCTGTCCCATAAAAGCGTAGCACTTAGTGAAGCGTGGGTATCTGTTATTAGAAGGGACAAATATTGAGTTATTGAATTATTGAACCCTCTTGCTCTGCTCGTTTCCTTTTGACGTTCGGACCATCCTAAAAATTTTCCAATAGATGTGATCAGAGAGAGAGAGAGAGAAGCACACACAAAGAGAGAGAGAGAGAGAGAGAGAGAGAAATAGAGAGCTATAATTCGTTTCTCGTTTGGCAAGTATCCAATCGACTCACCATAGTTAAGAGACATATGGCTAATTCCTGTAAATGGGTTCTCAGTAAATTAGTGGACTACAACAATGCCTTGGCTTTACATCTTTGTGCAAAGAAAATAGTACAATGTTATTGGAACTTAACAAAGAAAAAAATCCAACCATAACACATACAGGGCGTTACACAAAATTTGTCACAATATTTTGAGAAGAGATTTCTCATATCAAAATTTTTTAAAAAAAAAGTCCATATGGACTTGTGGTCGGAAGTGCGTAGTTTTGTAGTTATAAGCAGCCAAAAATCAAGATATCACTGCGAAACTATCCAAATATCCATCTTCCAGAACCTCCGGTACTTGCACAATCATTGATAGAGAGACTGTTTGGGAGTACTTGCTTACTCTCCACCTACCTCACTAAAAATTGGTGTGCAAGTACTGCAGGATTCTTAGACATGGATATTTGGATAGTTAACATACCAGTTCCTCAGTGATATCTTGGCCCTACTACTATATAGTCCCATAAGTCGCATAGTAGTGGAGCTATCAACTTTTAAAGTTCACTTGTTTCAAGTTTTCGACACCCTATAACTTCTAAACTACCCACTTTTGAGCACAGGTCTATATGAACTTCTTTTTCTTATTTTCATGTGAGAAATCCGTTCCCAAAATATTGTTAATATTTTTGTAACACTGTGTATAAAAAACAATAGATCTTGAGCTGATCAAAGTGTAAATCCTCATGTGTACTTTTCGAGAAAATCGAGAAAGATTAAGTTCTTTGGAAACCTAAAAACTGATACTGGTTTTTTTTTGGGGGGGGAAACAAATAAAACCCAAATGGAGCCCATATATCCACTATCAGTAAGTACATTGTTACAAAACGTGTACAGAGGAAACACGAAGCCTACATGGTGGCTATGTCATGATATTTGCAGTTCAGAAGAAGGCCACATAAGAGTTCAGACACTCAACCGTTCTTTCAGAAAAAAATGTTCCGGGGGGGGGTACTCTTAATATTCTGGGGGGACACTGCTGCTACTATTCTATTTATTATTATATTATAAACGTATTATCTTGATGTCCTCTGGGGGCACTCTCAGAGCTCCGGGTGGGCAGTGCCCCCCAAAAACATGTCTGTAAGAAACACTGCAGGCACTTATCCTATTATCCACTGACAGATGAATTCCGACCAGGTAGAAACCACTCACTAACTGCATCCTGAACCGCAACATCAGAGTAAAACAAATGACACTTTATGACCATCTTCAGTGGACCGGTGAATACATTTGTAATACATTTCATCCACCGCGGTACATTTGTGATCTCTTGCAAAGAACATATGCCTGGCCGGTAAGGGGAGAGATGTTTGCTGTTGTTATTCGACCTCTGTGAAACATTCGGGCCCAATCCACGATGGTCGTCTTCGATACACACATAGACGTCCTTCATCCAATGGAACAGCTCAGTCCATTGAAATTCGTTAACACTCAGCAGTGGCGGATCTAGAAGTTAAAAACTAGGGGGGCAGCCAGACCCCAGACTAAGATAGGTATATCATGAGCTTACTACACACTTTCAAAAATATATAAGTAATAGCTTAAGTTATTTTTGTCTCTCAAAAAACTAGGTGCCCTGCTCCGGATTAGATCCGCCATTGACAGAATCTGAATGACTGTTCATTGATTCAAATTGGAAGGATTTAGGATGGTAAATGCCACACTTAATATTTTATTCCTGAAAACACAGTTAACTTTCCATAATGTTTACTATATAGCCTATTAATACCAAAGAATACATGCCAGTACATACCACTACAACAATACAATCCTATATAATCAATTCCCAGTGTAGACACTCGGTTGAAAAAATGTAACAAGTTTTTCTGGACAGCCTTCCTGACTGAAGTTTTCATACATTTTTCTTATTTATTCTAGGCAAATGCCACGATGCATTACAGAAGGATATGGAATTTACTTTTTCAGCGCTGAGTTGACTCCTAAAAGAAGCTTCTCGCTATCTGTTACTCCTTTTGCTATGATATTTATCGACAGACCGACATAGCAATTCTATAAGATTTCCTGTACTTATTATACATGTCCAGGGCCGGCTCTACAATATGTGCAAAACATGCATATTGCACTGAGTTTAAATTTCGAGATACGGCAAAATATGTCATAAATATATTACTTAAAATAAATATTTCCTGTTGGAAACATACTTCATGATAATGGTATTTCTTACTAAGCTGATCTATTTGGATACTACATTCATAAAATATATTTAAGTCGCATTACTTTAAGGTCATATAGACAATGATAAACCAAATGATCAAACAAATCCCAGCATGAATTGCATGAGTGTTGTCAAATACAAGCACTGTATTCTCGAACAGTAGCGAATGTCTATTCCATTTAGTTAGTTAGTTATTACAAAAAATGAAATGAAATCTTTGAGTTTTACGTCCCACGGTTATGCCGGTTAGGCTAAAGGAGACGGTGATAATGAGTAATGAATGAAAGGGTGGAATGAAGAAAGTGGGAGGAAACGGGAGAACCCCGAGAAAACCCACGCACACGGTGTTTGTCCACCACAAAGTTCACTTGGCGGGAGCAGGGTTTGAACCCGAGACCCCTGGCACCAGAGGTGAACGCTCTATCACTGAGCCACCGCGGCCCCTTAGTTATTACAGTTTTGATATGAAAACTAATCTTGACTATAAGTTC
This sequence comes from Thermobia domestica, assembly GCF_964235325.1. NCBI lineage: Eukaryota > Metazoa > Arthropoda > Insecta > Zygentoma > Lepismatidae > Thermobia > Thermobia domestica. Next base: position 168,643,364 of record NC_137465.1, on the reverse strand, counting down.
TTTTGATTTTTATTTAACATATGTAGAGGAAAATCATTAAATAAAGATAAAAGAGCTAGTTGCACTATAATTGTACACTGATATATTGAGATTCAAATTCGATATTGAATTCTGTAAAAAGGATTATCATCTTTCCTCTGCAAGTGTGTTTGCTTTATCTTTCACTAGCATAATAGATTATTATTTAAAGAAAAAAACAGACACAATGAGATAGAACTTGTGGTGTTTAGGCCTTTCTGAGTGCGAGTGATCTTTCCCTTCCGTTCGTGTCTCACGTTGGGTTCTTGAGAAAGGAGTAGCAGCAAATGATCCCATTGGTCGGGCTTTCTGTGCATAACATAGTTTGGAAATCTAAAAAATATATAAATAAATAAAAGTTTAAAAAAACCTAAAATGCTGTCTGTAGGTAGCAACTCTGAGTTCAATCCAGTTTCTTTTGTCTTATACATAGTAAAAGGTAGAAAGAGGAACTGTTCCTTTTGAGTTGATGAACAAGAAGTATGAACTGAACAGATGGAGTTTTAGTAAAGTCACCCAAGGGAACTAGTTCAGACAACGAAGTTTTTGTTCCTTTCTTTCTACCAAACTCTGGATTCTCAGACACAAAGGCTTTTTTCTTGTTGTTTTTTAGTTTCTCTCCTTCCTTGAAACAGGAAATAACTTTAGGATTTTTTTCTGTTTCAAATAATTTTGCTTAGGTACTTATCTTCTAATTACTTTGGAAGTAATTAGTCATTTTTATCTACGTATAATCAGGACGTTGCTGGAGGGGAAATAGTGAGGCTTGAGGAATTTCGCTCAAATATTTCCTCTCTCTCTTTCTTTCTTTCTTTTTCTCTTCTCAAACCTCCTTTTAAACAGAGAATTTGTCCCATACTAAATACGTTAAACATACTTTAGCGAATGAATATGTTTATGTCCAAATTTCAATTCCTATGACGTAACCAAGCAAACGTATGAATATAAGTCCTAAATTAAGTCTATTACCACAGAAACAAAATCTCGACAGTTCAAAATGATCTCTGACAATCTAATCCAATTTAATGAAATATGTGACTCAAGTAGAAACCCGAATGTTCATAACTACAGAACACCGTCAATTGGAGTTGACATAGGTCCCGGTTTTCCGGGATTGTCATCGGTTTTGCGTTCACTGTCTCTCTGTGTCTCGAGAGTTCGTTTGAGACAAGCTGATGTTCTGATTAAAGAGAAAATATTTCTTGTTTTTTTTTTAATGTATCCATTTGAGGTTATTAATTGTCATTAGAACCACTAGCGTATTTAGGGAGGTGGCTATCGGGCTCAAGGCTCCCCCCGAAATAAATTTGTTATATACACAACTTCATTGTCGGCACGCAAATATATATATATATATATAAGTGTTTATTCACGTCTTATGCATATTTCCCCCGAAACAAAATCCTAAATACGCGACCCATTAGAACTATGCAATATAATCTAACTTTGTTCAAAGTTTTAGTTAATTAGCTACTTTTTATCATAGTAAGGAGAGTAATACTGTAGGATAATGACTCATATGCAATTGTTATAGGCTATTTACGTGAGTTATGGCAAAACGAAAAGAATTCCGAACATACACGATTATATTCAAGTGAGAAAATTAATATCAATTTGTAGTTTTACGTCTCATGATTAGGCCCTTTATTCTAAAAAAAAAAAAGGTAGCTGATAATTTAAGGTGAATGATAGTTAAAGAATTGATGGAATGAGAATGAGGGAGGAAACGAGAGAATACAGTAAAACCCACAAATACGTTGTTGTCCACCACAAATATACTTTAGCTGGGATCGAATCAAGGATTCTTAACAGGAGAGGAGAGTGCTGTACCACTGAAACTCCCTTACTAGATTGACAGGTACATAAGATTCGTTAGTTATGGTGAAATAGTCCAGTTTGCAATCAAACGGTGACTAATTCCTTGAATGAAGCTTTTGTGAAGCAGGAATCGCTGAATCATTTGCTAGATTCAATTGTTTTCAATAGTTAAAAAATAATAAATTAACAAAAATGGAAAGCATGGATGATAACAAAATATTTGTAGCTCTTTTAAGCAAGATATTAACAGTTCCTAACAATAATAGAAAAGCGATCTAAATGGTACCCATATCAAAAGCTTCTGAACAGGAAATGAAAAATATGAAATTTCTCTGACATTAGTGAGAATTTTCCATTATTTTTTTTAGAACTCCGTTCTATACTTTGACCTCCGTTTCCCTTCATGTTTCTAATAATATTTTATTAGAATCTTGTCTACTTTCATACCGAATATAGTTTGTCTCCAGTATTTAATTATTTCGAAAGTTTATGTAATTAACTAACTTCTCATTATTTTTCATTTATGTTCTGATGAAATGACATTTTGAACAGAGAGAGAAAATTTTTTATGTAACGATTTTTGTATTCTACAGGAAGAAATTAATTTGTAATGACTGCAAATTCTTTATCTATATCTATCTATTGAACTATATATATATATATATATATATATATATATATATATATATATATATATAGGGTGTTCAGAAAGTAACTTCGGTTCATAATTTGCCGTATTTTATTTTCCATAAACCACTTTAAACAACTGAAATTAACTCGAAGCTAAACTTTAATGTCATGGCAGTTATAAGAGATGTTGAAAGTAATCCCTTTGCACTTGAAGACACAGTTGCACACGTTTCTGCATGTTCTTGAAGACGTTGTGCAGAACATCGGGAGTGATGTTCCGACTGTGAGTGTCAGTACAACTTGGATGGAGTTCTTGTATGGTGTGCGGATTGCCTTCATAGGCCTTTCCCTTCAAAGTACCCCATAGAAAGTAATCCGGTGGAGGCAAGAAGTACAAATGCAGTTTCTACTGCTCAGGTAAACTTGTCTCCATTGTGGAACACATGCTCCACAAGAAACATTCTTTGTGCAATCGTCAGCATGATTACCTGGATCGCAATGATGTCACACAAGACGTTGGTCTTCAATCAAACCGGACCTGTGAACAAATACAAATAACTGGTCAAATAGGGTTCAAATATGTTAAATAATGGAAAATGTTGTATTATTAATTGACAACAGGCACGTACCCAAGGTGGGGTCCGGGGGGTCCGGACCCCCCCCCCCTTCGAGACCAGAAATGAAAAAATTAAGGAAGGATTAAACAAAATGAAATGAGAAAAAGAAGGATCAGCGTTAAAAATTAAAAACTACTTGAAGCTTTTGGTTATTCTTTCTTATGAGGAGATTTATGTTACTTGGAATACATGGTGGTTTGGTGAGTGAGATATCCTGGAAGAGCCGTACTATATCATAATCTTTCGCCTTATCTTTTAGTTTCACTATATTCTATGATATTTCATGATCACTCACATACATTCATAATCCTATTCCTGTAATGCACAGAAAATGAATGGTTAAATAAAGATTTCATTAAATTCTATTTTAGAAAGAAATGTACGATTTTTAGAGCGACATGACATTAACAATGGGAACCCATAATTTACATTTTAAAAAGAAAAAAATAGGAAAAAGAAGAAAGAAGCTATTTCTACACTGTAAAAAATCGCTGTGTTATTTCAACGACATGTCTATGTGTTAACAAGATTGAGTTAAAATATAACACAAACAAGTGGTTAGAACAACTCACTCTCCATTTGGAGTTGTGTGTCAAATGCCGGTAGTTGAAATGACACACAACATGTGTGTTAAATTAACACAAGTGTAGAATCTTCGTTGTTGTTTTCTGCGTAATTGCCAAATAAGTTGGGCATCTAATTATAAAGGCTTATGAATTGAAGCTACAGACAAACACAGTAGAAAGAAATACTTAAACAAATCCAGTTATACGCAAAATTTCATCTCGCACATTTGATGCATTTATTGCTTCTTTTTCTAAGCGATTGTGTACTAGAAGCAACAAACGCATCAACTTTATTAGATGGCAGCTGTCGCCGATCATTTGAAAGTGAATATGGAAGAACTATAAAATAAAGTAAATAGACAGTCGTCATTTTGTTATAAAATTACATGGCGAGCAGATTTGATCTTATCCCGAACGGTTATCGTCGAATATACGCGGCACTCTGATTAGCTAAATTCAAAAGACCTCAACAATTTATCCCTCTACAAGCAACGTTTTCTTCATCGCCTTCGTGGCCAAGGCGAAAGAGCACGTGGCTAGTAATTGAAAGATTGGTGGTTCATGCCCTCCCCTCCGCCACTGGAGTATTTTTTTTACTTGTTTAAAGGGTTTTTTTAGACTCAGCATAATGTAAACACATTACGCATATAGGCGATTTAACATATTTTGAGGGAGTAATTTTGTGGTTCATTAACGCTTACGGCACGGCTCAACACCGGTTGTGTGTTAAACGCCAACACTACGGGGTCTGTGTTGAACTAACACCGCATAGTGGTAGTCACGCTGGAACCAGTATCTTGTGTTAAAAATTGAGTTGAATTAACACAACCATTTTTTACTGTGTAGTCACAACCTCGGGTAGGAAAGTAAAGTCCGGGTAGGAAAATTTTTGTCCACGAGCTTTCACGTCGAAAATGGCCTGAAACAAGGAGATGCGTTGTCGCCATTATCATTTAACTTCGTTCTGGAATACGCTATAAGGAAAATCAAAGATAGCAACCAGGGCCTACAGTTGAACGGTATTCACCAGGTTATGGCATATGCTGATGACGTAAATTTAATAGGTGATGATAGGAGAATAATAGAAAGAAATGCAGAGATCTTATTAAACGCTTGCAGGGACATGGGTTTAGAAGTAAATGCAGATAAAACTAAATACATGGAAGTGCGTCGGAACAATAAATACAGCAAATTATGGATGCGTTAAAATATTAAATAATACTTTTGATAATAATAATACTTGCAGAACAATCTTGAACTTTCCAGAAGAAAATGATATACATGAGTTGCCACTCTCAGTCCTAGTAAGTCTGTAAGCAGCGATCGAAGAGAGAGGTGTGCAATTGTATTGCCGGAAGGGTATGTGCACAAAACCTCGCGGCCAGAATCTCACGGGTCAAAACCTCGCTTTGCCAAAACTTTGTCGTCCAAAACCTCGTGTCCTAAAATCTCGTCTTGACAAAACTTCGTGGTCCAAAACCTCGCGGCCCAAAATCTCGCCGGGCCAAACCTCGCGTCCCAAAATCCTGTCATATTCAAAATCTCGTGTGGCCTAAACTACGCGTGACGTAATCTCGCCTCTGAAGATGTCGTCTTTATACATGTCGTCAGTAAAACCTCGACACGACGATTTCTTCGATGTAGAATATTCTATATATTGCTCCAGGTATATATTTAGTAATAACACATAATTGCATTGAAATAATGACAAGAAAAAAATCTAACGCGTGCTTTGGAAATTTATATTTTATTTTACAGACTAAAAATGAAAATGACCATATACCTATTTGTATCATATCTCTTTAGCCACTTAACCGATCTCGATCAAATTTTCAACATTGATGAAGTTTGGGCCTGGAATGTTTTCTTTCACTTTCACGGTACGAGAAAGGGGAGGGGTAGGAAGAGGTATATAAAAATAAATAAAACTTAATAACTCTTGAACCACGAGACCGATCTCAATCAAATTTGCCACATAGATGAGGTTAGGGCATGTGATCTTTTATTCTTTTCACTTAGACGGTGAAACTTAGGGAAGGGGGTTCCGCAAAGTTTTGGCCAAGCGAGTTTTTGGTCCGCGAGGTTTTGACTAAGTGATATTTTGGCCCACGAGGGTCCGAGCGGCGAGGTTTTGGGCACGCGAGATTTTAGATAACGACGTCTTATCCACACGAGGTTTCGGGCAGCGGCCTCGCAAGGTTTTGGTCAGCAACATTTTGGAAGAATGACAAATGTGAAAACTGAGCAGCACATTAACTTGAAACTCTTTTTGAATTAAAGAAATCACCGTGTCATTTTGCTCAACTGTAGCAGGATGTATGGTGATAATTCGATGTTACGTACGCAAGTTTTTGAGTGACACAAACGCTACAGCGAGGGACTCGAGAGCGTTGTTGATTATGAAACATCAGGTTGTCATGTCACTGAAACAACAGAGAAAAATGTGGCAAAAGTGACTGACAGTGTCCAAGAAAGATTGAACACTCAGCACTTCAATGATGGAAGATGTGGTGAGCATCGCTAAAGGATCTGTCCACACGATTCTGCACGATAATTTGAACATGCTCGAAGTTTGTGCTTAGATGGTACAGAAAACGCTCACGGAGGAGCAGAAAAACTTCCGGACGCACGTGCACAGGTACACAATGGAACGTTTGGAAGCAGGATCGGACTTGAAGAAAATCGTCACTGGCAACGTGAGGTCGATTTTTCAGTATGGTCGTAAAACGGAAAGGCAATCCTTACACTGAAAACTCCCTCCTCATTCCGAATGAAAAAGGCACACAAGAATAAATCGAAAGTGAAGGTCATGCTCATTGTGTTCTTTGATATCAATGGCCTGCTTCTGATTGAATGGGTACCATCCAGTCAGGTAATGAATAAGCAGTATTATCAGTAGGTTTCGGTGAAGCTGCGAGAAAGCATGAGAGAGAAAAAGCCTCTCTTGTGAAATAACAATGAATGGATTGTGCATAACGACAATGCTCGTTCGCATACTGGTTTGACCATTAAGCAGTTTCTGGCAGCTAAAATGGGACCAGTATTGGAACTCCCATCTTATTCGCCGGACTTGGAACCATGCGATTTATTTTTTCTCTTTCCGGAAGTAAAAGTCCTCTAAAGGGAACTCATTTTCAGACAGTAGAAGAGAAGCAGAAAATGGCAGCGGTACTGAAAATGGTGACACCTGAAGTTTTACACAGATGCTACCAAGAATGGAAATTTCGTATGGAAACGTGTATAGCAAGAGAAGAGGACCATCTTTAAATTTTGGTCGACCGTCAACATACACAACATCGGAAATGATCGTGAAAGTGCGTGATTTGATTCGCGAAGACAGAAGACAAACAATTCACGATATTGGTAACAGACTTCGGCTTTCGTACGGTACATATCAACGAATTCCATCCGATAAATTGAACATGAGACGAATTGAAGCGAAGTTTGTCCCTCGCCTTCTCAGCATCGACCAAAAAACCTCAGGATTCATACGTGCATTGAGCTGTAACAAAAGAGTTCGGGAGTGTCCAAACTTCTTATCCAGAATCATTGCAGGAGATGAATTTTATGTCAACGGTTATGACTCGGAAACGAAGTAGTAATCATCTCTGTGCAAGACGCTACCCTTTCCAAGGCTGTAAAAAGCTCGACAAGTTCGCCGCAACAGCAAGTCGATGCTGAAATTTTTTTCAACGTTCGAAGAATTGTGCATAAGGAGTTTGTTCCATCTGGTCAGAAAGTCAAGGGAAGTTTTAGTGTGAGGTTTTGGAAAAACTGAGGGAAGATGTTCGGCACAAGCGGAAAGAGTTGTGAGAAACGAAAGACTGGTACAGAATTGTACTATGACAATACGCCCGCGCACACCTCACTCGTTGTGAGGGAATTACTGCTGAAAACAACATGGCAACGGCCCCCATCCTTCCTAGTCTCCTGATCTAGCTCCGTGCGACTTCTGTTCCCGAAGATGACACGCGCGTTGAAATGGCGACGTTTTGACTCCATTGAAGATATTTAAGTAGAATCCCAATGCATCCTGAACACCCTTCACCCAGCGGACTTGCAGAAGTGCTTCTAGAAGTGGGAACAACGCTGGGATCATTGCATACATGCCGCACGGGACTATTTTGAAGGTACCTGAGGACATTAGGACGCAAGTATAGTTCTCTGACTTTTGGGTAGCACCTCGTACAAAGTTGTTAACATTTCTATAATCTTAGTAACAGTAGCTTTTCTGTATTAATGCTTTATCTGTTATTATTTTTATTATAGAACGCTGTTAATAACAATTACCTTACCTAACCTTTTAAGCTAGTCGTAAGTGAGGCGGTTGTACCATGACGACTAACTGTATTATTTCATTAACTAGCAACTGCAGTATATATAAAAGCAATTTCTTCCAGATTTTCTTGTATTAGTTATAATTATTCATAGTATATAGAAATAGAAAACGACAACTGGTTCAGAGATTTATCCTGTCGAAATGAATCGTTCGAAGAACCACAGTTTCCGTTTGATCGCAAATTGTTTTTTTTTTCGTAGTTCATTAGTTTTATCATCACGTCAATCAAAGTTAGTCGGTGCACGGACTAACATATATTTTGTCGTGAACTGAACTGATCGCAAACTGCACATAATCATTTTAGAGAGTGACCCAAATTGACTTTCTGTGCCCGGATCTGCAAAATTTCCCCGGGGGCAAATCTCCGATCGTGTTCAACAAGAACTAACAGTATTTCTGCATCTAGTTTTATCATTTGTGTAGTGAAATTTCCACCACGAAAAAAAGCGTCTGAAATCATCACTGTATCCAGGGTCGGATCCAGGATTTTCTGAGGGGGGTACACCAGTATATTTGAATTGAAGTGGAGTTTTTTTTTAATGCCTTTAGGCACCTGTAGTGTGAATGAGGAAATGTCCTGAAAATGCTAAGTGTCTGTTCTCGATGAATCCTTCTCTTTCAACTTTTAGAAAATTGACTTATACTATCGATTTTGCAAAACTTCCCTCTGTTTTAACGGAAACACGACAGCAGAAATTTTCGGATAGTATTGCTATTTTCACTGCTAGCTTCTCACTTTAGGTAGTGTATATTTACAACGAAGGGGAAGGGGGGTACACGTGCACCTTTGCACCCCCTAAATCCGGCCCTGATTGTGTCCTATATACTAAGGAACCAACAATAAGTATAGATGGGATCTCCACGTACCTATGCACAAATACGTGCTAGTGACCATAGCCAGGTCCGCAACCAGAGGGGGCTAGGTGGGCCTGACTCCTCTAAACTTTTCCTGGCCCCTCCAGATCTCAGTAAAAATCCTATTTTATCAATACAAAAAAATATATATTTGTAAGAGAATTTTTAATAACTTGTCCCCCTCTCCAAACCGATGGTTTCGGGCCTGACCATCGGTAATAGCCACACTAGCTTTATAAATAAGAGTTTGCAAGGATATTATAAAGCAGGATTTAATGAAAGTGATTTTAATATATTACATCACTCCTGTAATAGCGTTTTTACAGTAGCAGCAATTTTCTGTAATATAGTATTAGTAAAGTAGCATGTGAATAAAGTAGCAAAGTAGCAAATAAATTAGTATAATATAATATAGAGTGCAGTAGTGTGGACTTAACACGCAGCGTACGTTTTAGAAGAACAGAATTTTCGTCCTTGACCTACCAAAAGTTCGTTTTCTCTTAGATTTAGAAGCGGCAAAGCTTTAGACAGAAGACCTTGCTTGTAGACTGTTAGCTCAAGTATCCCTAGTAATTGTAGAAACTCCCCTATATTAGAAACTTAAAATAATCCTAGCCATATCTAAGGATTCAATGATTATAAGATATCAATTTACATGATAAATAGACGTGACAGAAAATCTGGAAACACGAAAAAAATATTTGATTCTATTAAAACTTTTCACGTAGCATTCAAGTAGGATATATAATGTTTTTCTACACCACCCACAATTTTCCCGTGACACTCACGTGACCTTAAAAATAGATTATTTTCAGAAATTTGTTATTTACGTACAGATAATCACATGTAACTTCCACGATAATTACAATGTAAGGACGGTGTATACCTAATTGGATTTGCAATAAAACACACTTTACAATTAGGTATACATCGTGCCACCATTTTTATATGAGAGAAATTCTAGAGGGATTTAGTTGGAAATTCCCTTCAAAAAGTAGTTTACAAGAATTTTTTGGTTTCACGTTACTGTTCATATAGCAATACAGAAGCGGAAATTGCACCAAAACAGATTTAGGCCTACTCAATAAATCGTGTTAATTTCATGTGTATCGCGTTATTTTATCTAGAGATATAAATATTTCTATTGCTAAACTAAACTAAACTTGCCACATATGTATTTTACCAAAGAATTCTTAAGTGTTAACAAATGAACACTTACCTTATCTAAAATATTTTAGTTGTCAATTTTCTTCTCTGTTTAGCTTCTTGAACATCTCTCTTGAGCGTCCAACAGTAACCTGCTAGCATTTGTGAACTCCACTGTCCCTGGTACTTCTTCTCCATGTCGGAAATGTACTGATGAAAACATTCTCCACTTTCGTCGATAACGGCACCGAGATTTTCAGGGAAGGAATTCAGGTTGGAGTCTAGGAAATAGACTTTAAGTTGCATGTTGCAACCCATTTCTTTGAATTATTGCAGGTAATCATTTACGATTTCACGGTAGTTTGAAGCTTTACGGTTTACTAAAAAATTCTCTGTTAAACTTTTGAATGAACACCAAGCTGCTTTTTCAACTGGGGTTAGGAAATCTTCAATTTTCTTGTCTCGAATCAAACACCTTATTTGGGTGTCTACAAAAATCTTTCCTTCATTTTAGCATTACTAACCCGAGGAAAGTTTTCTTTCAGATAACTAAATTCTGCATTACTGTTGTCCATTCCCTTAACAAAATTTTTGGAAAGTCCCATCTTTATATGAACAGGAAGTAGAATTAACTTACCAAAGCTCACCAATGAAAGATAATCAACATTCTTCTGTCCAAGAATTTTGCCATTCCTTCTTGATGTAATGTTCCAATTTGTTCCTGCTGTCCCATTCCAACAGGAAGCAACAATATTTCGCATAACTAAGCTGTAAACCTATTAACAAAGAAATGACTTTTAAGTCACAGTAAACGATCCACTTATATTTCTCATAATGAATTCTCTCTAACAATAGATTGATGTTTTCATAGATTTTCTTCATGTTAGTTGCATAAGCCAAAAGCACCGAAACAAATTCGTTGTTATCCTGCAAAAGGACTGCCTTCAAATTAGCGTTTGAAGAGTCAGTCTCCACTCTGTACTTACATATTCATGTCCGAGTGTATCCATGGCAGCATAAACATTGTTACTATAAACTAAATCATTTTATTTAGAATACTAGTTCTGAAACTTTAAACGACGATTTCAAAAAGCACACATTTTGGTGTCACTATGGAGCAGATTGTAGCCTTTAAGTCTAGAAGCAAGAAGTTCTGCCTGTATTTTGGAAAATTACCGAACCTGTCATTTAGTTCAATCTGAGTTATCAGATGGGGTTCGAATGTAGATGTGGTTCCTACATATGTAGGATCATCTTATCCATGTTGTACTTCAGTAGTTGCCTGAAGTACGTAATTTTCATCTATAGTAAGATGAGCTGGAGGTTGTGGTACTGGCAATTCTGCATTGTGTGCAACTGACCTAATTGCTGATGGTAAATTAGGGTACTGCACTGTGTGCTTAGACTTACTGGTTATTCCTTTTATCTGTGTCATGGAAAAGTAGCACTCTGAAGAATGATCCTTTGGTTCCCTCCAGACCATGAGTATGCCGAAGTTCATGCTTCGTTCACCATTTGCCAACTCAGTCAGACGTTTCACAGAAGTACAACAAATGTAGTGAGGAGACTAGTTCTTATCTTGGTCTCCTATGCTGCAACCAAAATATAACTGATAACACTTTCTCATAAGTGGAGACAAACATCGGCCAACTCCCCACATACATAACAGAAATTATCCGGGTGATTTACACACTTCCTCGGTATCTTGTATCCTGTACGGTATCACACACATACACACACGAACCTGCACTTCATAAATCACAGAGCAGCACAGAACACAATCTAAGTCAGTGCATCACAACGCAATACTAACTGTCTCGTCTTGATAGAGATAAGGGAATTTAGATTCATTGTTGGCAGGTCAAAATCTTAAAAATCAACTAATTTTCCACAGAAAGCATACGTACATTGTGTGTGCTTATTATGGTAAAAAGGCCTTATGTTCATCTTAAACACAAATTAATACAACTTTCTTACAAGACTGTCTATAATCTTTATTATAAATTAATTAGAAATGTTACAGTTTCGGAAGTATATCACTTCCTCTTCAGACTACTATCTTCAGACTACTTATAAATCTTGACTTCTAATTTTTCAATGATAGCGCTGGTGATAGTTTTACGAAGTTGAATATGAATTTATCTCCAATGTTTCATAGTAGTCATCGAAAGTAGAAGGAATGATTTGGACTGAAATTTATGTGTATAAGAGATTACTACAGAAACTGAATACCTTACTCTACTTTTCAACAGATTAGAGCCATTCACATTCAGTACCTACCAAAGCATAATGGCACTTTTTTCAATATATCATCATTGTACTCCTTTGCCACCATTGGCGGAACTTGGATATTTTGCTATAGGGAGCTTCTGAAAAATGAAGACGTCTTACCTGTGGTTCAACGATATACTAGAAAAGTTGACAGAGCTCTGGCTAGAACTTCTATCTTCTCAAGTTACATCTATGATTGCTGATACATGGTATCCTCTTTGAATTCATCCACAGTAGGAAGTGCTTTTCGGACAACGGAAGATTCTACTGTAGCTCGCATTCAATCTACAGACCCCTCAGTTTGAGCAGAGTAAATTCTCGATTACTCTTACATGTCAACTACTTTCCACTACCTGAAAGGTACTAACGGAGGTTAAACTTAGACTTAAATGCTATAGGGGATGCTACCAATTAACTTAAGGACCTCGAAATTTACGGATTCAATATTAATATTGGTAGTCTTTGATTACTTTTTTTTTATGCCACCCCCCAAGGGATACTGAAGGGGGCTGAACTTAAACGGGATTTAAAAGGCAACGTTAGTGTCGCTATTCGTCTCAGTAAACCCGAAAGCTATGGACACTACATTAATATCGGCCATTTTATATATTTTTGTTACCCTATTTCCTTCTCCTTAAGTGTACTAGAGGGGATCTCACAGCTACTGGAGACTAAACTTAAAATCATTGGAACTGACACCAATCAACTCAGGGACCTGAAAACTGTGAATTCGATACTAATATCGGTTGTTCTTTTTATCATTTTTACATCGGCTAGTCCCACTCTCCCCAGAAGTGCTAAGGGGTTGTTTCAATCACTGGGGCCAGAATGTGGACTTAAAAGGCTTCGAGAATGCCACCAATTAACTTAGTGACGCTGAAAAAACTGTTATTTGATACTAATATCGGTCATTTTTGATATTTTTACATGCCACCATTTCACTACACTCGTATGCTAATGCAGGCTGAACTTGAACTTAAATGATAGCGGGAATATCAGTATTTGTCTAAATCACACTGAAAATTATGAATTCGACACTAATATCTGTCGTCTTCGATCATTTTTACATGTTTTCTGTCTTCCTTTCCCTTCCCCCCTAGTAGTACTAGAAAGTATTACTCCAACTGCGAGCTGCCCTTGAAATTAAAGAGCTTCAAAACAATCGCTAATCAACTTAGCGACCACAAAAACTATGGATTCAACAAGAATATCGGTCATTTTCAATTATTTTAATGCTACCATTCTCCCTCTCTTAGGAGTACTCATAGAGGTTGAATTTGTATTTAAACGGCATCGGAAGTGTTACTGTTCATTTCAGCGACGACGGGAGCTCCTGTGGTTCGGATTCCACGTTAATTAGCAGGTCCACGTTTCATAAAGCCTCACTGCTGAAAGGAACGTTAAACTCGAAATCAACTAATCTAATCGAGTCCAAAAACTACGCATTGGACACTAATATCGGCCGTTTTCGATCATTCTTATGTGTATTCTCCTCCCTTTCCCCTAGGTATGCTATGCTAGACAGAACTCTAACTGCAAGTGTGCCAAGTTTCGTTAAAATTACTCCAGGCGTTTTAGAGTTACGGTGGATCATACATACACATATGACAATTTTTAAATATACAGGGTGTCCGAGAAGTCCTTCCCTGATTACAGAAATTGATAACTCAGGCTAGAAATAAGATAGAAATATGAAACTGCTGTTGAATTGTTTACAAACTATAAAAGTTTTGGTCACATCAGTACACTTCCACACTGCAGATGTGATGGTATCCTCAGCGAAGAAGAATGGCCCGATAATTCGATCGTGCAAAAACGCGCACCAAACATTCACCTTTGGACTGCCTCTGGTGAACTCCCTGACCTCCCTGAGGGGTTCTGAACCCCAAATGCGTACATTATGGCGATTCACTACTCCACTGACAAAGAATGTCGCTTCGTCAGAAAAGGCAATTCGTCTGAGATAACCATTATCGTCCTCAATACGTGATAGCATTTCAACCGCAAAGTCATATCGACGTGTACCGTCGTCGGGCAACAAGGCCTGAACGAGTTGCACTTTGTAAGCACGAAACAATAAACGTTTGTGTAAAATGTCATGGATAGAGCTTTTTGGCATCTGTAATTCACGTGAGGCCCTGAGCACCGATTTCTTAGGACTTCTCAGAAAAGACTGCCGCACAGCCTCCACCGTGTCTGCTGAGGTTCTTGGTCGACCAGACCTCGGAAGGTCAGCAACCGACCCTGTGTTCTTGAACTTCTCATACCAGGCTTTAATGCTCTTGACATCAGGTGGAGTCCTCCCAAATGTTGTCTGGAACTGTCTCTGCACCGTGGTTGGTGATCGTGTCTCATAGTACCACAGGACACACTGTGCCTTCTCCTGGTTGGTTGGCATGGCTTCTTGGGCTTCTTACTTACGCACTACAAACCTAAAACAAAAAAACAATTGAGACTTGGTAAAACAGAACAAACCTAACACAGACAAAAACTTTTATAGTTTGTAAACAATTCAACACCAGTTTCATATTTCTATCTTATCTCTAGCCTGAGTTATCAATTTCTGTAATCAGGGAAGGACTTCTCGGACACCCTCTGTATGTAAAGATTTAAGTATTAACATTTATTCACATAATTTATATTCTGTTGTTGATTTTAATTTACTTTGAATTTTGAGTTCTACGTGTAGATAAGTGCGTAATAAGTGATACGGGCGTATTAAAGAATTAGCTGAAAGTGGATTGCTGCAAGAAACATGTTGGAATACTTTTAGGCCATACGGTTAATAAAACGTTATCATTTCTTATGTAAGTCGGGACGGTACGGTGTAGAGGTAAAATTTCATGAAGTGGTCTGGTTGAAATTCTGATTTAATGGTTATAAATATTAGAAATAATTATGTATCTGATTCACATTGCCATCTTTCAAGTTAGAATGGTGCGATGTCTGGTTTCGTATTGGCGCAAATTGACTCGCACTCAGTTTTAGTTTCCTGGGATGTAGGGTAGAAGAAAAGCTAAAGGAATATAAACAAGTGTTGCTAGTGTATGAAATGAAAAAGAAAGTAAGATATCTCATTATTTATGAGAAAAAGGAAGAGGGATGAAACGAGAACCCAGAAAAATCCCACGCGTATTGTGTTAGTCCACCACAAAGACCATTTGACGAGAGCTGGAACCAGTGTACGAAGAGCATTAAATCTACGAGTTCGAAACCGACTGATGTTCTTGTTTGCATGTCACCGTTGCCGTTATTAACACTAGGTTTCATGTTATTTCCTTGACCTCTGGGTGTGCGTTCCTGAATCATAAGTCCTTCATTTAGATAAGTTTAATTTACTAATCAAATTTGGTTAAAGAAGGAATGTTGGTATTTTAATACATAAATCTCTATTAATCTATTTCTATATTATTCATTATATAGAAATATTAATATTATTTCTATATTATTCATTAGTTTAATTTTTTCTTTAATTTATAAGAAATTATTTCTCTAATCAGAATGTGGGCTTTGGACCTATTGACTGATGTGCATTTACAAGCTGTCAAATAAGATCCTAAGTTTCTATTAGCTCTACTAATTCTATTTTCCTTAAGCGTGAACTTCTCTGACTCAACCCAGCTTCACTAAGAATCTCTAGCTAGCTTTAGGTTAAGGTATAGGTTGATGCCATTTTCATTGAGTCCATACAATCGAATCCAAACGTAAGTTTAATCATGGATAACTCTGTGTCAACATCGTCTGTTTCAAGGTTTGGGTACAAACCTCGCGACGACACCTCGCGGACCGAAACCTCACCTGGCCAAAACCTTACGGACCAAAACCTCGTGGGCCAAACTCTCGCAGGGCCAAAACCTCGCCTCTCGAAAATTTCGTATCCCAAAACCTCGCGTCCCAAAACCTCTTCATACTGAAAATCTAGCCTGGTCAAAACCTGGCGAACCTGATCTCGGGACACAGAATTTCGCCTGGTCTAAACTAACGGCCAACGTAATCTTGCCTGGCAAGAAATGTCGTCAGTATAAAACGTCGTCATGACGATTTCTTCGATGTAGAATGCTCTGTATATTGCTATATGTATATATTTTGTAATAACACATAATTGCATTAAAATAATGAGAAGAAAAAAACTCTAACACGTGCTTTGAAAATCTATCCTACAGAAAAATGAAAATATCTATGTTTGTGACAGTATACAACCTCTTGAGCCACCAGATCGATCTCGATGAAATTTTTAACATAGATGAGGTTCGGGCCTGGGATGTATTTTATAATTTCACTTTGATGGCACAACGAAGGGGAGGGGGAGATATATAAAAATAAATAAAACTTAATAACTCTTGAACAACGAGACCAAGCTTGATTTAATTTGCTACACAGATCAGGTTAGAGCCTGGGATAGTTTTTATCATTTCACTTTGATGGGAAGGGGGAGACATAGAAATACATAAAAATGAAAGAGGCTGCCTTTGTGACTTAACTCTTGAACCATCCGACCTGTCTCTATCAAATTTTCAACATATATGGGGTTGATGCCTGGGATGGTTTCTATTTCACTTTGACGTTGACTTTAAGAAATTCTGAAAAAAATCGAATAATATTTATGAAAGTATGAAATAATATCTGAGTTTTTACATCCTTCGGTTATGACTTGTAGGCTAAAGGAGACGTAGATGATCAGAATGAAGAAAATGATGGAATGAAGAATGTGGGAGGAAACGGGAAAACACCGAGATAGCCACACACACGATATTTTGTATCTTCTTCTTCTTCTTTTATTATTATTATTATTTGTAATATGGAATTGCATATTAAGAAACTTATTAGGTAAATTTTAAGGAAAGGTTTCATTCCGCGATGTTTTGTCCAGGCGAGATTTTGGTCACGCGATGTTTTGGTATGGCAAGATTTTAGCACGCGAGGTTTTGGCCACGTGATATTTTGGGCTTCAAGGTTTTAGCCCGCGAGATTTTGGGCGGCGATGTTTCGGCAGCGAGATTTTGTCCGTATCCCCTGTTTCAAGATTTCACTTCAATGAAACGTTAAACACAGAGATCCTCTATAAAGAATTCTAAATTCCCATAATTATATGAGCACTCTCTAAATGCTCAGTGAATTTTGGTTTCTTTCCTCTCACCTATCCGTTAGTTTTGGCATCGGTAGTAAAGAACATACACTCCAAGAAATTCCTAACTAAATTCCGTAATCATCCCATACTCTTAACACCGCGAAAAGTTACAGACAAAGAACCATGTGTAGTCATCATGTTAAATTCTCTAAAAATCGTAAACTAAAAATTTGAATTAAGTCTGGCTTTTCTATTTTGATTTTTTTAGTTTTTTTAAACTTAAACTTTTTTGGTCTTTCTCTCTCTCTACAAAACAACTCCGATCACTCTTGGTACTCCAGAACCTCTAAACACTGGAATTCCCTACTCATTTTCTTCCATTACTCAGGAAAGATTCCTAAGGGTACGAACATACCGAAGAGACCTCGCGATCGAGGTCGAGGTTTAAGTCGTGGTCGCTATCTCGATGTCTCGGTCGCGGTGAATAACGGGCGCACATAGCGAGGAGGTCGCACTCTCCCTGTAAGTTCTCAGTTTGAGGAGAAACATTACTATGACGCGTGTGAAATTATTCCGTCAATGCATAAAAATTACTCTGAAACCACATTTCGAAATTGAAAGGACCAAACAGTTTATAAATAGAGATGGACGCGAGAGGAGATACAAGAAATGCCAAAGTCTCGTCTCTTATTTAGAAAAAATATTTGCGTCTCATCTCTTGTCCATCTCTATCAATAAATCAAAGACTTATACATTGTTTTCAATTTTCTGTGAAGAAATGCCCTCTTTTAGCGCTCAGGCGAGAAATCGTTTCCCAGTAAAATTACAAAAAAGAGAAGTTTCGGCACTACAATTCCACTATTTGATATTTCTTCAATATCGATACGTGCCTGTCTTTACTAGTATTTCTTTACCACGTACCAGTAATGAATTTAGAAGAAACCGTTTTTTTTATTAATCTTGGAATTAGGGGGAATGTGGAGTTTCTAAGCATACATATGATTAACAGTAGCTTCTTTTTTTCTTTACAAATCCCACAATTTACAAACTCAGCCCGAAAGTTCCCTCCCTGTAACCACCACTGCCTTATAGAATAATAAGCTACAATATAATTCTCAAATAAATATGAATAACGTATCTTATATTCCTGCTTCAGTTGCTGTTTTCTTCCATTCTCTATTTAAAACGTGCCTATTATAATGCTTTTTTTTATATCTCATATTGCTGGAACATTCCTCATTAGTTCTATTAATATGTCTTTCATAATCAAATTTAATAGTGCAGCAAAACCTCTCGAGCAAAGGCATACACAATCCTCTACAGACGAAATTCAAAACAAATGAAGATTTTCTTCCATGCAGAACTACAGGGAGAACCAATGAGAACATGAGCCGCAGCGATGCTTCCGCTGAACAGCGATGTAAAAACAAACTCAGTTGTTTATCATCGCGACCACTAATTCATCCTCGCGGTCGACATCTAGGTTGCGATGTAGCGTATATCTTCGACATGCGCTTACTCATTTGTTTGAGTTGAATTGATTTTTGTTTAACGTCCCTTTCAGGAAGCTATATGAGACGTGGACCTATTGATTAACGTGAAATCCGAACCACATGCGCTCCCTCCGGGAATTGGACCCGGGTCTCCCACGCCAAATGCGACTTACTCATTTGAATCCATGGGTTTGTGCCAGTATCGAGAGTGGGATCGCGACTTAAACCTCGACCTCGATCGCGAGGTTTCTTCGACATGTTCGTACCCTAAGAGACTGCAAATGCACTGTCCTAATGTCCGCTTTGATCTTCCTCCTACGCTACAATTAAGAAAGTAACTAGTTCCTTGATCTCATCGTTATCAATGATGAGAGTAGTTTTTTACATGACCTTGCTATAGCTCCGACCTCACTACCAGAAACATCCATGTGAGTTGTAGTCGGTCTTACATTGTGATTCCAGTCCTTGGCTGCAGAGTTTCTTGACACACGCATACAAAAGCGACAAATGCCTCATCAAGGATACTGCATACGTTGAAAATTAGGTTATAAATTATAATTTTATTCGACAGTAATGAAATCATTTTCTTCTAGTATTCGTCTTTCATCGGAACTTTATTTCTGAATGCAATTTATACATTAATGACTTTCAAGATAGACATTGGAAAACGTTCTTTTTTATTCTTTTTTTAATTAGAAATACGTATTAATAGGTTATTACTAGACATCGGATCTTTAGGTAAAAACCTCTTTTTTTCTTAGCTCAGAATGAAAAATAAAGTTTTATATGAAGGTTTTATGACAAATTAAAGCACTAGCACAAAGTTTTATTTTGCCTAAAAATGTCTAATTGAACTTTAGATCCTATTTTTGCCTATTTTACGGAATGCGGCAAGAACATCCAGTTTTATGCTGACCTGTGTCACACAAGTAGCAGCCAACATTCCGTTCCATACTACAGAAAATCCAACTTGTAAGATATTTCTGGAACAGTACTGCCATCCCCTCTGAGTCAACGTTACGCACGAACTATATGCAACTCGCGCATGACGAAGCAATATCCACAATATGAAATGACATACTGTAGGAAATACTTATATTTGGTCATCGGTTGATGAAACCACTGACGACCTAAGACGATCCATTTGTAACTTGGTTGTCGCGTATCCATCCAGAGATTACCTTATTTGCACCAAACAACTTTCAACAACCAATCAGAATACAATATCACACTTTGTTAACAATGGATTAAATGTATCGTACCCCAACAATCTTGATGAGAAGAAAGTGCTTCTTGCTTATACAGATGTTGCATCATACATGGTTGCTGAAGGTGTTCTATCCCTCCCTTGTGCATGTGGCATGCCTCGCTCATGGTTTAAATCGTGTAGCCGAGCATATAAGAGTAGAATTTCGAAAGATCAACAAAATTATTTCTACTGTAAAGAAAGTTTTTCTTAAGGCTCCATCAAGAGTACGGTCCTTTAAAGAAAAGCTTCCAGATACTTCTCTGCCACCTCAACCAGTGCTTACACGATGGGGTACCTGGTTGTAAGCAGTTGAGTACTATAGTGACCATTTACCTGCAGTAAAGGAAATCGTTGAAAATTTAGTGGAGGATGTTTATAGCGTTACTACTGCCAAAGAATTGATGAATGATTCTTCTATCCCTACTGATTTGTCAAACATCCGATCGCACTAAATATTTCTTGTTGTGGGTCATTGCAGAATTAGAGGGCTCGGGAAAACCACTTTCTAAGAATATTGAGCTTCTTCAGGAAGTGAAGCAAAAAATCGTTGAAGTTCCTGGTGAAGTTGAAGAGAAAGTGAATTTAAACCTTGAAAGTGTATTGGGGGAAAAATGGGACTCAAGAGTTTGTACGCAGCAGCAGATATTTTGGCTGGGAAACAAAATGAATGCAAGTGCGAAATATCAATCGAGTATGTACCCAAGTTGAAATCTGCTCCCATCACGTCAGTTGATCTGTAGCGTTCATTCTCTGCGTACAAGCTCATCCTTGCCAACAAATGCCACCATTTTACCATAGAAAAACTGGAAAAAGTGCTTGTTGTTTACTATGAGGTCAATTACGGCTTATGTGGTACATAAATGTGGAGGTTTTGAATTTTGTACTAAAGACTTATCTACAAACATATAGTTTTATTAAAAATTCTTAATTTCAGCAATATTTCAATATTGAGCAGGTTAAAATGTAAAGTGACATGTCGGGTATGCGTGTATTCTTGAATCGTAAACTTTGTTTTCACACCGTAATGCATCATTCCATTCAAAAATGAGTATCTTTTATAAGAACCTATTTTTTCATCTTTAATGCCTAATTTAGTATTTTTGGCAAGTATTTTAGGCACCCAGAACACTCTTTTAGAACCAAAAAATATAATGCGTAGTTAGTATAAATAGCAATTAGTGATTTCTTTTGCCCAAATTTGACTAAGCATAAACCTAAACTATGATTTTTTTTACGCGAGAACCAAAGATATACAAACAAGCATGTTTCATATGCATACTGAACATATGAGGTCTACGTCTATTCTACGTACCAAATTTGATCAATATTAGATGAATTCTGCACATTTGTGTGTGTGTGAAAGATTAACCAAGCAAACATCTTAAATTCGATGGTTGGACGAAAGGTATGCACAGGAGAAGTGTACAAATCTACCTCCAACTCCACATTTGGTTGATCTAATTAATTCTATACAGTGCGTATATTCTGTCGCTTTTTGTGGAGGATGTTTTTATTTGACCCTTACACCGTGAGTTGAAAGCGAATGGAGATAAGGCAAAGGTCAGTTGTTGGTGTGGGTATATCCAATATACTACCTTGTTGTGGCAGTTTAGTTACACCGTGAACTTGCGTAAGGACAGAGTGAACAATGGACTTCCAGAGAGCGTCATAAGGGCGTGAATGCTGTACAAGTACAAAGTGGGGTCAAACATTGCTGCATCGGCGAAAGATACCATGAACCGGTTCCAAAACAGCCGAAACCAGAACTGTACCGGAAGAAGGACTTCCTGCGTGTCAGTTAAACTACTCGCGGCATCGTGCATCTGGAATTTCTAACAGTTGGTAGGATATGAATGCAACTGTGTACTGTAAGCAGTTGAGCCGTGTTCAAGAAAAACTCAAAACTGGAGCCAGCACTTTTGAATCGGAAAGAGGTCCTCCTGTTACAGGACAACGCTAAGCTCCACGTGGCTGGGATGACCCAGACACCATTATACGCCTTGAATGGGAAACACTATTGCATTCGCCATACTCTCCGGATATTGTACAGACCAATAATCACCTGTTCCATTCCTGGGACAATGGGACTTCAGAGGACGCCAGTTCGAATTCCTAGTAGAGATGCAAAATGCACTTGATCCATTCTTCGCTTCACAGCCCATCAAATTCTACCGCGATGGAATCTATGGCCTTCCAGAACGTTGGCAGGTCATCGATGGTGATGGAGACTATTTCTGATCTTCCAGACACATTTTAGGTGGCACGTCGATGTTCAAAGGTGGTGGGTGAAAAAGTGACAGAATTTTCTTCGTTACCTTATATATATATATATATATATATATATATATATATATATATATATATATATGATTTTATTCAACGTTTACCGAGCTTCATTAACATGCTTCGCATATCATACATGATTTACATATTCCCCTCTAACCTCGGAGAGTAGATATCAAGCGATATCTGTGATAAATTACTGCAGGATATTTCTGATTACTGTAGTGTATATTTTACAATCAAGATTGTGTAGAACTGAAATATTCGAATTTTAAGATTAAAATATTAAACTAAAGGTATACCTTTAATACTTAATATTAAAGCTGCTTTTACTCCTTCCCCTCCTAATTCTCAAAGAACAAAGACTAGGCTAGATTTGTTATTAAAATGTAAAATGCAAAATAGTACTTAAACTTGAAAATTCAAGATAAAAATTTTACTTTACTTAAATTCCACATTTCGTTTTAGAAATAAGCTGAATACGAAAATAGAATTATGCATTTTCTTTTCATTATATAAATGGATATTGAAAGACATTTTTTACACCTGGTGCCACTAACACCAACACCTGTTGCAGATATATAACTTATTGTGGCACTTAAAATTATTAGCAGATCCGAGGATACGAAAAAAAGAAACAAGGACAGAATTACAATAGAAACTTTTATTGTCGGTACGGTATACTTTTTTTAATGTAATAGCAGGAACTGCATTGCTTAAGGTGTTTATCATACCCAGCACTCCTCTCCAGTAGTTTTAATGTTGCAGAGATGAAAGGATAATATAATTGTTCTGCTAACGTTTTATAACAAACAATCAATGTTGCGAATTTAATCATTTTGCGGCTGAATCTCGCTATTTTCACATGGTATTTGGCCACTAAAATGTATTTTAGTTATAAATTTGGTTAATTCTACACTCGTAATTGCAAATTTCAAGCGACATGTCTTTACTGCTATTAAAACAGTCTTATCAACAAAAACTTATTTAAAAATAAAATATGACATTCTTCTCGCAGTATGCTTACTTCACATTGTATCTTATGTACCTTATTTGTAACATTATTGCTTACGAGACATTGTAAAACGGCAAACGGTGATATTTGATACCCGACATTACTGTTTAACTGAATCTCCATAAACGGAATTTCCAAGTTAATGAAATAACTGAAATATGCCTTACAGAAATTGATCAAATTAAATCGTTTTAGCCGTAGGCCTTTAATGTCGCAATGTTCAATTTTAAATGTATCATATGATGCTAACAAAATTTCTTACGCTAAAAATATATCTAATACATAGTGCTGTATAACAAGAAAACTTTGTTCTGATTTAACCGAATTTGCGTTCAACTGAAGCAGCCTCAATCCCATCAAATTAGGATAAAAAATCTTACATTGCTTTCCAATAGCTAACTTGAACGCGTGATTAAATTGCATATTAGTATTTGGAGATGTTTTTCACTTGGTTTCTGTATTTTAAGTGTTGTATTAGATCAATAGTATATCGATATATAGAGCTTAAGATAACATTACCCCGAGAGTTGAAAACAGAGGAAAGAATTCAAGAAATGTCTAGTATGTCTGATTAGTAATGAGATCAAAGCTTAAATATTAATAATGAGAATTAGGGTACACTGAGAAAAAAATGTATGTGGCGTAACTAAAATCATATGTTACACTTGAAAATCCTGTAGTTTTTGGACTTAGAGCAAACGTATAACTGAAAACGCATGCTTTATTATACCTTCTGTACAAATGTTCCATCTATACGTACTTTCCGTATGAAACAATGCAGGCGGTCAGGATCTCACATACAAATGGACGTAAATAACATATAGCTGACGAAGGTAACATACATATATGTATATAATATAAGGAATATTGTTAGATGTCAGACATCCTGCAACGGCACGATGTAACATCTAAGGGCAATGCCTATGTAGCATATGGATAACGTATGCTCCGTACTGATTTCTGTAGTAAGCAAGAGGGTTCCGTATATTTGTACAGTATACCGCTGTCCGGAGAACGGATTTTTTCTCAGTGTATAAGGTTAAAAGTGTTTGATTTGAGATGGCCAGAAAAATATCACAGTATGCTATACTGTAAACTTATTTAATTGCTAAATTCTGTTAGGTATAGATTAAACTGTAATTTTAAGGAATATAGTCATTTAGACACATTCTGTAAGTCATTTAACTGCTTTCTAACGGCTTGCGTTGGCAACACTGAGATCAAAATACCGCTTATCAAACTAATCAGTATCTTCAATCTTGTTTACTTCACTATCTCCATTCTTGTTTAGTTGTTGTCTAAGCCTATCCACACTCTTATTCAGTTTATCTAAACCTGTCTTCATTCTATGTAAGCCTACGGTGTCATAATTGACTTTTCACCGAGTACACAGCTGAGCACTAAAAATGGCAACATTATAAAGGAGACATAGGTTTGTTCTACGTTTGCTGGGTATATATATATATATATATATATATATATATATATATATATATATATATATATATATATATATTTGTATTGACAGGGTATACCTAAATTGAAAGAGACAGAGTATAATTCTTGCCCCAAGCATTTCGATAGAAAAAAAAGTATCGTTAAGACCACTACTAACTCGTAAATAAGCAACTAAAAAAAAGACATCTGTCTGCGCAAATCCCGCACAGACAGATCTTCATAATTATGAAGTAAAATATTACGCAAAGTAAAATAAACAAATATAAGGTACCGACGTTTAGAAAAAAATATTTGCCAAGTTAATTATAAATATTATATCTAAATATATGTGCTCTAGTAATCATTATTTATATATCATATAACTACCTATTATGTGTCCAAGTATATATGGTTATGTTTGTTTTTATATACTAATGTCTTTTTTAAATTATTATTGGATATTACTATTATCGTAGATTTAAATACATGTATAGAGAATTTTTCAATGTAAAGTAGACAGTTCAAGTTACATCAGTGCACTGTTCAAATCAAAACGTTCGCTATCTTTTGATCTTTAATTAATCTAAATAATAGTCATGACTTAACAGCATTCAAAATCATCTAATTTTCCCACCTTTCCCAATTATCTATTTCTCTAGCGTAGTTATTTCCCTATTTTCTCATCGTATGGTTGATAAATAAAATATTGTATTATAGACTAAATAAATTACGCGCTAAGATTACATAAGAAAGATAAAATAATGATACCATGTAGATATATTTTTTTAGAAATGTCCAGAATATTCATCTTTAAAAAGTGGAAAATAGAAAATATTGTTTATCTATATATATAAAAGAGAACGTACAAATCCTTTGTTAGCTCATCACGCTAATACGGCTGAACCAATTTCTTTCATTTTTGGGGGGTTATTAAGATTTGGACCCTAGATGGTTTTTATCATATCACTTTAATTTTCAATTACCAGTGTCTTGAGATAATTGACCATTCAAGTGTCCATAACGTAGAAATCCTTTGTTAGCTCATCATAGCTAAATCTAACCGTATTTATATGCAACCCACATGACCGTGTCACTCGGCGGGTTAACATAAATGACAGGCGATATAATGTTAACATTTACTGCAATCTTCTATGGTTTTTATCATATCACTTGAAAGCGAAAAAGTAAAAATTATCTAAGTAACAAAGTTTATTGCGTTCCGGGGTGACCCCAGCGAAGTGGGGTGAACGCTGCTAGTAATTTATATAATATATAAGAAATTACAAAAGAAATTGTAAAATTCTCATTAAATTCAAATCATCGTTATTTGAAGATATTGCCTAAGATTAACTTTTAAACAACATTAAAAAAATAATAAGAATCCTTCAGATTCTCCAATCAACGTCTTTCATGTTTTCATTTTTTAATTCAGTGACATTGTTCTCACAATTCGTTTCAGCTTAAAATAACTATGTCATTTCATTTTTTAAAATTGTTGTTCAATTTAAATTTTATTACAAGTTTGGATAATTAAAATTTTATTACTCTTACCTAAACTTTGTGTTGAATTGTTATTACAAAAACAATTCAGATTTCCCAACCTATTCTAGGCCAATTAGAGAATTTTCTTATAATATTGTTTGGTGATAATTGGGAACCTAGCTGAACTGATCTTCATAGATACATTTTCTAGTATTATTAGTTAATTTTCAGATCTACATTTACTTAAATGCTTTTAGTCTGGTAACTAAATTAATTTATGCAACAATTTTATTTGCCTATCGAAGTGATAGCCAGTACAGTTCTTTCCCATGAAAACTACAATAGTGACTTTAATTCAGCTATGTAGCAAGTGAATATCTTCTGGAATACCTACACGTTTGATGTGAATACGTTATAATTAACTACGCACCTATTTTCCTAGCGCTCTGGAGTACAGTATGGGGAAAATAGGGTTATGCAAATCTATACTATAATTATTATTTCCATATGTTCTTATTATTTGGAATCGATATATGCTTACTAGGCTTACGAGGTTCGAGCCTCGTGCGGTGTAACTCAATCTTTCATGGATCAACGCATGTCAATTCAAAGCAGTACGTATTAGGCAGGTTGTAACTTGCCAGAACGCAGAATAAATATGTAAAATCAATTTGCATATTCATAAAATAGTATTGGGCGAATCCGAACACAATTTTAATGTAATTATTCATATAACTTCAAAAACCAAGACTGGAAATTAGATTTATCTTGTCATAAATTTGTTTCCCCCAGCCTCACAAATTCCGCCCCTGAACTAGGACTCCAACACCGTTACATTGTGAGCATACTAAAAAGGGTAAATGTGAGCATACTAAAAAAACGCTAAATCTGAGCATACTGTAAAACGTTAAATGTAAACGTTGAATGTGATCATTCTGTAAAACGTCAAATGTAAACGTTGAATGTGAGCATACTAAAAAAAATAAATGTGGGCGTACTAAGAAAACTTTAAATATAAACAATTACGTTTAAGAATTAATTAAAAACAATTTTAATCTATGCTGTTCATCTGACCGAAGGCTCAGCTACAATTAGTTTAAGTAATGGGATAAAAACAGACAATAATAATTTAAAAACACGAAGAAAAACGCTACTTTCAAGTGCTGCGATATATGCTTTAGAGATGCGCACGAGTCGAGTCGAGACAGAATTTTCCTGAGAAAATTCGAGTCGAGACAGCTCTTCCAATAGAAAAATATACGTTTTTCGAGTCGAGACATCACTTTTACAGCACATTTTCGAGACGAGACAGCCACAAATCTTGTCTCGTGCTCATCCCTAATATGCTTATTGGAACATTTTTTTGT
This sequence comes from Thermobia domestica, assembly GCF_964235325.1. Classification (NCBI taxonomy): domain Eukaryota; kingdom Metazoa; phylum Arthropoda; class Insecta; order Zygentoma; family Lepismatidae; genus Thermobia; species Thermobia domestica. The sequence goes on along the minus strand of NC_137465.1, from coordinate 168,615,710 downwards.
AGCACGTCTCATCTTCTATGTAGATAAATACTTGGTGTCAAATAACACCTATTCAATAAAGCATATTCTGTGCTAGTTTATTTAGTGCTGGTTAAACTCTCAAGAATAGATCTATTCATTGTGTGTTATGTGTTGGATAATCCCTTTAATCTCAAGGCCAAACAGTGTTCTTTGACGCTGTTTGTACGTGTTCATCAAACTTCCTTGCTTATATTCACACCATATAGCGTCCTCTATCCACACTCTTGTTAATTGTTAGTGGCAATTATAACTAACGGCCGAACAAAAAGCCCTTCTAAGCGATGCTAAAGTGAGGCACACAACGGTTGTTGGTGTGAGATCTCCATCAAGTTGACGTGAAGACTGAACTGCCCTGAGCCAAACACGGAGCGCTCGATTATTTTTTTGTAACATGAAGAAGATTCTGTCAAAAGATATTATGAAGCGCTTCTCATCCTCGTTGGCCTTGAGTGAAATTTCTCTCGACAACAACGTGAGAGAGAAATTGTAAATAGTCGGTTGAAGGACGAGAAAGTGATTCTTTATACGGTAGATGAACAATTACTTCTAGAAAAACACTTAATTTTTTGCAACTATAAATGATGTATTGCAATAGTATTTTTTTAAGTCTAAAAGGTAATCTTGTTTAAAGAACCTCAACCACCCATCTATTTATAAAATAGTATTTCCTCATAACGTCACTTAAAATTTTAACTTGAACTACAGATCTGAATTTGATGAAAGAACATTCAAATATATTCGATTTACCTAACTTCTAGATAAGAACACTTCCGTTCCTACAAATAGGCGGACTATCAAGGTTTGTTTCCGACTTGCATATAATAAAAACACGCTATGGCACACGTAATGTAATAAGTAAACATATATTTACTTAACTACTCTGAACATTACTTATTTCACAAAAGTATTTCACTGTTACAAACATCAAATCTAAACATTATTACACTTCTTACCCTATTTTCGAAAATCTCAAATCTGTGTCAATGCAGTTTTTAAGTTGCAGTTACATCGTTAGAATAGTTTAAAATTTGTAAGTTGATTTCACGCTTGCGACATCTTTTGGCATCCAGGAAGCGCAG